>NC_143520.1:41788592-42141092 GCF_031878675.1 Megascapheus bottae | reverse complement strand
GTATAGAATTATCACAATAACATCCCCCTCATATAACTAATATATGCTAATAAAAATTTTAAATAATTCATAGAGGAATTGTACATAAAGCATTAATCTTTGTGCCTAGCCAAAGAGGCTTTTAAGAAATGGAAATTCCAGAATTTCTTTGTATAATAACAACCCCAACCAGGTGACTTGAGTATCTAAGAATATTAGGAAAGCATTATTTATTAGTGTATAATACTTTTGCAAAAGGGGCTTCATTGTGACATTTTCATAGATACATTCAAGGTACTTTGAACAAATTTATTTCATTATATTCTTTTAAAAATGATATTAGCATAATTACCTTATCTTCCTACTTGTATACATGCAAATATACATATACACGTGGATGTATGTGTACAATGTATTATATATAATATTAACATATAAAATATTATACATGCTGTTAACATATAATATACTACTTCTGTCATATTTATTTCCTATTACCTACCCATTCTTTTTCCATCTCACTGATTCCAACCCTAATAGTCAGATATATTGCTCTTCAATTTAGCATATATTTCACTATTTGCCATAAATGAGTATTCTCTCTGCATCTGGAGGAGAAAGTGGCAGCTGAAATGTCTAGGACTTCATAACCTGGTCAAAGGAATTATTACTTAGGCTGTGCATAGTTGTCTGAGAGACATTTTTTAAATCAAAATCCTACCTAATGAGAAAAGTCCCACAAATCAGAGAATTCCAGAGTTGATGACTTCTTCAACAATCATCAGCTACCAGATTCTAATTGCAATTCCCTTTAGAAATCACTTGAATTGGCAGGAAACATCATTAAAATATTCAGAACTACTAAGACTTTAGAGTGCTAAGGGCAGATATTTACTAAGGCAAATGCCCGACCTGAGAAAATGCAGGTGAGAGGTCTGCTCTACTGTCTATGACTAATTACTGAACACACACACTAGGAATCAGGTCTCAGAACACTTGGGTTGTACTATATGTTGTGATTTCTGCATGTTTTGAAAGACAAAAACTAACCTTGAACTTGCAGGAAAGAAAAGGGAGTCTGATGTGTAGGAAAGAAGATTAGCCTAAAAATTCAGCCTTTGGAGACCACAGATGGCCACCAAATAAGTGACTTGGTAGAGGTAATATTACCCAATTGGACATCCACAATCACACATTCTTCATTCAACCACTGAGTGTTTTGGATCTCTTCCCCAGTCCTAGATATTACAGGCATGTGACACTCCCAAAAGAGCAATAGAACACCCAGGATGTGCTTGGCTAACAGACTCACTCAGAGTATTTTTCTCACTCTGTCCAAATAAAGGCAACTACTCTCTGGCCATCTTTTGTCAATAGCATTTTTCTGTTATCATCCCCAGGGTCACTGGCTGTTTGTTCTTGGACTATATTCTGGGAAGTGTTTTAACTGCCTGGCTTAGCCTTTGCAGTAAGCCTGAAACAGCCTCAATCACACAGGATACCTCAGAGAGAGAGAGAGAGAAAAGCAAGAAGGAAAAAAAACAATTGAAATATTAAGCTGGCCTATGCCAGAGTGCATCATAGCAAAACTGGAAAACTGGAATTGTGGTTTTCTTTGGCTTCAAAATTCTCTGCCACTAATGCAGACTAGAATAGTTCAAAAGCTCAGATCTTTATTGCCTAAAGCAAGTCTGAATATTTTGATGAAAAACCTCTGTTTTTCACAATAAATTCATCCCAATTTGCACAAGAGGGGCTATTCTAAGTTGGTAGACATTGTAATAGGAGTTGCATAAGAGGTAAAGGTGAGAAAAACCTTGTTTTCCTTTAAGGAGATTGTGACTTGGTGAAATTGAAGGTAGTGAGAAGATAATAGGATCCTACCAACCATGACAGCAAGCAGAACACAAGTTGTTCATTTAGTCATTTGTGCATGCCTTTCATTCTGTTGACATTTACTGGAGTTTCTGCTCTGTGTCAGGGCACTATTAGCACTGGAAATTTAAAGCATAAATAAGCCAGCACCTCGGTCTTCTAGGAATTCATGGTCCCACTGAGGATATATATGTCTTTGCCATCAGACAGAGCTGCAGGAGATCGAAGACAGACATTCATCAGAGGGGACATCTAAAAGCAGAAGTGGGGAAGAAAAGTGTACCAAGTAAAGAAAAAAACATGAGAAAAAGAAAAGGTGGGAAAATAAGGAACAGCCTCCTAGCTAGTGGGTCAGCTTGGTTGGTACATGCCAGGCATGACAGGAAGGAACAAATTTACAGCCAGCTTTTCAGAAGGAGCAGACTGAAAAGTATATTTGAAATGCCCACGGATGAGCCTGAGAGATCAGGAGGGCCTGTGATGATGTCTGCATGATGATTGACTGGTTCTAGGCTTTAAAAAATGGCCACAAAAGGCAACATATGGGAAGTATAGTCATGAAGTATATACAATGACATTACAGTTAATGGCAAATGATCATGGTCCCATAATATGATATTATCAACTAGGAAAACTGAGGTAAGTGGTGTTGGGAGACTGATGGAAGGCATGACATTGATCAAGATGCACTGCCTTCATGAACTGACAGGATGAATTGAAGCTCTTGTACAACTAGTTAAAATTTTAAAAAAATGTGATACAGTAGTCACCTTAGTTTCTGTAAATACACTCTTGGAGATTTGCATAATGATCATATTTCCTAATGATACATTGTCCATTAGCATATAACCACACTGTAGGAATTAGAAGTCAATGAGTCAAGTTTGTGTAACAGTTAAGGTTCATAGTGCTATGGAGAACCACAGCACTGAAATGATGACAAGGAATGTATCTATTGCTGAAAAGATATTTACTGCTAAGTGAAATCATGACTGGCTTCAAGTCTGGGGCAGGAGGTGGGGCTCCAACATCTTGCAATGTCAGATTACAGAAATGTACCAAAGAATTCTAAGTTGGTGAGAAAGAGCCCAGAGCCAACTAGGAGAAGCTCTACAGACCAATCACAGAGCAGTTATAGCATGATGTCAAGATAACGACTGCAGTAGATCCACATTTATCTCATGTATGAAGTCCACACTTTCATGAGGATATTATGAAGAAAGATGCTAATTGGTCACTGTGAAACATGCCGGAAAACAAACTGAAAAGGAAGGCAAAGAAACTTACACATGTATCTTTGTGAAATGTACCACAAGAAACCCAATTTTTTTTCAATTGTATTTTATTGTTAGGTGATTTATAGAAGGGTTACAGTTACATTCACCAGGTAGTTGGTACATTACTTCTTGAACATAGATACCCCCCTCATGTTTTTTTCCCAGTTTCCCTCCCTCCACCCCTCCCAATCATCTTGATTTTTTCCTTCCCTTCCCTATTTCAAATTAACAAATAAACATATATATCAAGTACCAAAGTCAGTTACAGTAAAAACATAAGATAAACCAAAAAGGGAGAAATGGGGGAGAGGAACGGAGAACAAATAACTTCACACAGTAGGTTAAAAACAACAAACACAAAGATAAAACTTGTTTTCATATCCTGGAGTTCATTTCACTTATCCTTATCTTATATAGCCATATCCACATAGTTATTGAGCTATTGTGATTCTCTGCTAGGAGAAGCCTGGATGTGTGCTATTTAGTGCAAATGAGGGAAAGCATCGAGCCTATGTTCCTTTGGGGCTGGCTTACTTCATTTAATAAGATTTTTTTCTAAATCTAAATGGGGTGATGGAATTCTTTCTGATGAGAGCATAGAATTTCATTGTGTATAAATACCACATCTTCTTGATCCATTCATCAAACTGAGGGGCATGTGGGTTGGTTCCATAGCTTAGCTATGATAAATAATGCTTCAATGAACATTGGTTGTGCTAGTAGCTTTAATATGTCATGTTTATGGACATTTAGGTAAATGCCCAGGATTGGGATTGCTGGGTTATAGGGAAGCTCTATGTTTAGCCTTTTGAGAAACCACCAAATGGCTTTCCAGAGTGGTTGAACAAGTGGGGTTTGCACTCCCAACAACAGTATATTAGCATTCTCTTTTGACCACATCCCCGCCAGCATCTGTTGTTATTAGATTTCTTGATAATGGCCATTTTAACAGGAGCAGGGTGGAATTTCAAAGTTGTTTTGATTTGCATTTCTTTTATGGCCAGAGATGTTGAGTATTTCTTCATGTGTCTATTGGCCATTTTCATTTCCGCTTCAGAGAAGTCTCTCTTTAAGCCTTTAAGCCTACCTTTTAATGGGATGATTGTTTATTTGAGGACTTGTTTTTGAGAGTTTCAATTTTTTCAGCTGTATTTATATTTTAGACATGAGGCCCTTGGAAACCCAAATGTTAAATGAGGAGTATTTTAGCTTCATATAAGTATTTTCACCAATAAATGGATAAATAATAACAAAATTAGAATAAATAATCTATTAAAGAGACAAGTGGATGTCTCTCCTATACCACTATGGGATAGTCTTGTCAAAAAAAATTGAATCTAAAGATCAAATGCGTTGATCTACTAACCAATTTTTATGAAACACAAGGTCAGAATGACAGATCAATATCTACACTGTGGGGGGGACAGAAGATCTGTTTTTTAAACAAGTAAGTTACAACAGAAGGAGAGTGGTGGGGTGTGGAGAATCAATAGAATAAAAGATGCAGAAAAAGTTCTCAATGGATCACAATATGGATTTTAATTTTTTAAAAAGTTAAAATAGCAATTTTGAGCAAGATCTACTGCTTAATGACACAGATTAAGAAGCATTTTATTCATAAACTGTTTTGCTGAATGATACTTCTTTGAAAAACAACTTAAAGATAATACATACAGACATATATTTATAATTTAAAAGATATTAACAATGAATAAATCTATGAGATTTAAGCACGTGATAATATTTTCAAACATCACAAATTTCTCTTTGAGTTATGAATAACACATTCTAGTTATTTGCCTTTACCCTTAGGTAAATTTCCTTTTAGGAATATTTCAGATTACAATAATGCAGTGCATGAAATCTAGCTCAGCATTATATTAATGGGAAAAATCTGAGTGGAGATATAAAAGTTACCTTTTACTCATTCAGTGATAAAACTGTGATAGCATCTACTTTTGCATGTGTTCACAATGTTGCATAATAAAAAGCTAATAAAATCAAAGCAATAATAAAGCAAGAGAGGACTAAGTAGGAACAAGTGAAGAGAGGCAAGGACAAATGTCAGAGACTTCTCTGTGGAAGATTGCCAGAAAGTTGGCTTCTGAGAGTCAGCTTACATGCTCTAAGTTAAATCATCTATTCAGGTCCTGAATTCCCTACCTGTACTTGAAAAATTTCCCAACTTGCTACTCTAGTGAAGCTATCCTTGCTTCTCTGTGTGAGTAGCTCCCTTCCCAAGCATGGCAAACCCTGGCTGAATGAAACAAGTGGAAAATTCTGCTTTGGGGCAAGGGGAATACCATGCACAGAATCCATGAAAGTGAGAGGAGAGGTGAGAAATGACAATGAAAATTTCATGATACATTTGCTTTTGCACATATTAAATCATACATCTCAGAGAAAATGAGAGAAGAATTGAGAAAGTTAGAGCTAGAGCTGTACATTTGGAACCCTTTCTTTTCCAATTATATTTTAGTGTCAGTATGATGTATAGATTTATATACAGTTACATTCAGGGAGTGGGTATATTACTTCTTGAACATTGATACCCCTTTTCATGTTTTTCTCTCCATCCCCTCCCAATCTCTTCTTACTGTGGAGAGAAATTAAGTCACTAGAGAGAATAGACTTGTGAGAGGAAAGGAGCATTCTATGAAAACACTACTGAAGGCACACTTAGGACACTCTCAGAAAAAGAACACATGATAAAGGTATAGGGAGAAGGAGGAAGCAGAAGGGAGGAAGGGAGGAAGGGAGGAGAGGGGAGAAGAGTGTGATTGAATTTTTACACGAAAGGGTATGATGCTGTAGAGAACTAAAAAGGAACATGAGCCCCTGGTGTTCTCCAAGGTAGTGGACTCAGCAAAGGGAGAGGCGTGAGTGAAAGTGGCAGGAGGCTGGAAGACAGACTTGAGGGCCAATTGAGTGGTTGCGAGCAAATAGTATTCAGAACACAGTGTAACTGTCTGCTCTTTCCTCACAGTTGGTGATAAGGAGACAGGTAGGAAATATCAGCATGGAATTTTTTTTCATCATACTGCAGAAATGGACACTATGACCCAAGAATATTCCTGGGAAAAACAAAATAAGTATGAATGAGGAACTCAGACTTCTAGCCTCTGAACATCTCTCTTCTTTGTTTTGATCCTATTGCTGAGCTAGTAAAATATCGCTGTTTGTTCTCAAAGACAGGGATGAAACTATATGAAAACAGATAAAATCTAGGTGGTAATTGCTTTGTGGCAGGCTGTGCTATGTGTTGTGCTTACATCAGTCCATTGCATCCTCCCAACCCAACCCAAAAGGCACAGTGCTGGTGTTATCATCTCATGTTGAAGGTGAGGAAATGGAGCCATCAAGAGGTTAGGTAACTTACAGAGAGTCAGCTTGAGAAAGACAGGCACTGAAGTTGAACCCAATGGTCTGGCTTCAGAGTCTGCATTCACCACACCCTATAGCCTCTTACATAAGGTGAGGTAAGTCTTGTAACCATTTTATAGAGAAGAAAACCAGTTCAATGAAGAAAATTTGCTTGCCAGCAAGTCAGAAGCAGAGCCAAGATGTAAATTCTCACCACCTCATGCCAAATCCAGGATTTTTTTTTCCATTACCCATTGTTACTTCTTCTTGGTAAAGGAGACAGAGATGTTATCTGTGGAAAGTGAGAGAAGGTTTATGGAGAAATACCTACCTGCAGACAATATTTTTTATTTTTTTATTGTAATTAGTAAAAGGGTTACATGATATTTGCCAGATAGAAGGTGCATTAATTCACATACATTGATACCCTTTCACATGTCTTGGTACCCATTATCCTCCCCCCCATACCCATCTTGGTTTTCCCCCCTTCCCTATCAAATTTCAAATAACCAAATACAAATAAATTCAATATATCAGATAACAAAGTGAGATACTATAACAATATGAGATAACCAAGGGACAGCAAAGGAGATGAGAGACAACATAGTACATTAAGGACAACAATCATTCGTTATATGGCTTTTGTTTAAAAACGAAAATGGTTGAAACAACTTTTGTGAATAATGTGACAATGAGTCAAATGATACAATTCAATGCATAAGGAAATTTCAACAAAAAGGAAAAACTAATACATATTTTGAGTGAATGTATGAATAAATGAATGCAATAAAGATAGAACCTTCACCTGTATCCTCTGGTTTTTTATCTATCAGTTACAATTAAAAATAAGAGCAAAATTGGGGCCAGGAGTTTGGCCTAATGGTAGAATGCTTGCCTAGCATGCATGAAGACCTGGGTTCGATTCCTTGGTCCCACATACATAGAAAGAAGCGGGAAGTGGTTCTGTGGCTCAAGTGGTAGAGCTCTAGCCTTGAGAAAGTCCAATGACAGTGGTCAGGCCCTGAGCTCAAGCCCGGACTGGAAAAAAAAAACATTAAAATGATAGCTACAATTTGTTGAAGCTTATTGTACTCAAAGTGTATTATACCATACCACGTATATTACATTGTTGAGGGCCAAGTAACGCCATGTCTAATAACTTTCTGCTGAGACAAGGCAAGGCGCAAAAGGCAGGGTGCAAGACTTGATTACCATTGGTTACAAATGTGTTATTGTTTATCACTCTCTGCTGGGACCTAGAGTGAGGGTCTATTAGCTGGAGGGACTTCCTCAGGAGGGGGGTTTTATTAGAGAGAGAGATTTTCCTGCCTTGATGAAGCTGCGTGGTGTCTCTGTTCCTGCTCCTGGGAAGGAAGGCTGAGTACGGGAGGACAGTGGGCCCTCTCCTCTTGCAACATGGACTGGTCAGGGTGTGTTTTTCCCCATCCCTCCTACTAGTCGAGAGGGACCGGGGATGAAGGACCCCGACATTACATTTGTAAACTTACTTCATTTTTGTGACAAGGCTATCAAGAACTATGCTATTATTGTTGAGTCCCATTTACAGATATGGCATATGCACTTTACATAAGAAATCAACGGCAAGAAAATGGGAGACCAAGTTTCAATTGGAAGCCAATCTACATTACCATAAGATATCAATTCATACTAACTGTGTCAACCTGGTTTCACCTTGGCTCCAATCTCCAGCATTCTCACTAAAGCATCCCTACTAGGAATGACTGAATCTCAGGTCTTTGTAGTGCTTAACCTAATATAGACATTATCTGAATGCTTTTCCAGTAATCTCATCTCCTCTTATATATTTTTTTAAAAGCAAGCTGAAACAATTAGAGTTCCCTTACAGAAACTTAGGACTATGCCCATGTGACACTAAGTCCAGAGGAAGGAGGAATGGAGTCATGTGCGTGTGAGTGGACATAGACGAGGCCTTGGCTGACTGTGTTCAAGCCAATGGTTAGAACAAGTCAGTGAGAATGACCAGGGGAGGCTAGAACTGAAGTGCAGTGAATACAAGTGGGGCTAGGAGAAAAAGACCAAATAGATCCTGAAGAAGTCAATAAGAAGACGGATAGGAAACCTCAAGTTCTTGTACTTGTACTTTTAATAGGATCTGAAGTTGTGTAGTTCACCCTGGTAGGCAGTGGTCAAGATGGCATCCCATGACTCTCACCTCGGAGATTCACACATTCCTTGGGCTTCTTCCCACAGATTTGGAATGCATGATAAACAGAGCATGACAGAAGTGATGATATGTCACTTGGAGGATTTGGTTATAATAAACTTGGCTTTGCAGAGTGAAGTTAGGTTATAGAAGCCTATAGTTTTCATCTTGGAATTACTCTTTTGGATCCTCCCTCTGGGGAAGGCAAACTGCCATGTCATGAGGACACTTAGGCAGTCCAGGGAGAAGCCTGCCTAGAGGAAAAGGCTTGTCAGCCAACAACCAGTGAGAAAAGTTAAGACCTGCCAACACCTCGTGAGTGAGCTTGGAAAGAAGTGCCACTAGCTGAGCCTAGACATGACTGCTGCATTGCAACTTCATGAGAGAGCTGGAGACAGAGCTACTCACTGAAACACTTCTTGGGTTTCTAATGCATAAAATCTGTGAGAGAATAACTCTCCACTTCTCCAAACTACTAACTTTGGGAGTGATTTTTTTACATAGTCCAAGATAGCCAATATGCTTCTCTTAAATTCCAGAACAGTTTTACGACATTTCCTTTCACAAAGTACCCAACTCTATGAACAAACTTGAAAAGATGTCTTTGTTTTCCTAGCTAGATGATTAAGGCAAGCAGGGTGCTGCCGCTGGCTTACATTTGTAAGCCTCGCTATTCAGAAGGCTGAGATCTGAGGGTCGAAGTTCAAAACCAGCCCAAGCATGAAATCCATGAGACTCTTATCTCCAATTAACCACCAGAAAACTGCAAGTGGCACTGTGGCTCAAATGGTAGACTGGTAATAGCCTTCAGCTAAAGAGCTCAGGGACAGTGCCCACGCCCAGAATTCAAGCCCTTTGACGGACAAAAACAAAACAAAGCAAAACAAAAAGAATAATACGGCTTGACCATTAGAGAACATACAGCAACCTAGATGATTCCAAATTCTACTTTTATCCCATCTGTGTTGCTCAAGTAACTACCTAGGCTTGAACTTGTCTTTCTTTTCGTTTTCTTTTTTTTTAATCATAAAGGATATGAACTTGTCCATTTTCTTTTTTGTATTTGTACCCACCAGATTCCAGGTTACTTACCCAACCTGAACTTACTAATAGGCTATGCTTAAATTCTATCCCCCAGCTAAGCACATATGCCCACGGCCAAGCCGTATATAATGCTCACCTATCATTTTCAAAGTGACTTTGGGCTCTCCTAGGACTAAATTCAAGTAAGAACTTTCTTTTCACCTCTGTCAAAATCTCAGCCTTAACAATGCTCAGCAGGGGCTGTGATCAGTGGTAGAGTGCCAGGTATCATCCACAAAGCTGGGTGACACTATTAAGACCTGAGTTCAAGCCTTTGAGTTCAACCTTTGGTTCTACTCTCTCTCCAAAAAGGAGAAACATTCCTGGCCATCAAGGCATTTTTTACTCTAGCATGAAAACAGGTAGATAAGTGGATAATCATTTGTTTTGATTACTGCTGAGTGTTGTGATCGATGCAGAATGATGTGAAAAATAAAAAGGCAGTGGCAATCAATTCTGCCTGGATAGGGATAGGCCAATGAAGACTTTTAGAGAGGTAGTGTCATTTGAAGGGTTCAGGAAAACTAAACAGGAATCCTCTAATTAAGTAACCATGAGGAAGGAGTTCCAGGCAAAGGGAACACTTTCTTTTATTACCGCTGAAAACTAAAAACCCTCCTTAGAGTTATTAATGGTTATTTATTTATAAAATAGTCATGTCATACAAGTAGAGTTGGTCAAGCCATTTTAAGTATTCTATAGATACTCTCCTAGCCTAAGCAAAAATTTATATTATGAATGAACTCATTATATGTGTACATATGCATAGCTACTCTTGTGATTTGCTTTCAATAACAAAGAGGCATAACACATGTCAATTATTAATGGATTAGGAGAGATAATTTTTCATGACTACAGTGGGAATGTTAATCAGTTGCTGATAAAATGAGGTAATCTATAGATATAACTATAAAATATATGAAATGACAAAGAAGGCAGAAGAGTGTCTCTATGTGTCACAACTCCATATGTAATCACTAAAATATATATTTCTATCCCTAGTTATTCATTCATTCAAGAAATCTTTATTAAGCCCCTTCCATTTATCTGGTACTATTCTGGAAGCTGGAGATGCAGTTGCCACAGTCAGAGGTAAAATGTATGATATGGCACTTCAATCCTAATGTATGCAATGCAATGACAAAATGAATTGCTGCCTAAGGGTCAGGTGAGTATTATTAGGTTTTGCCATGTTATGAGTTACCCACATTCTCCTCCTCCCCCATTTTTTGCCAGTTCTGGGGCTTGAACTCAGGGCCTGAGCACTGTCCTTGGGCTTTCTCAAGGCTAGAGCTCTACCACTTGAGCCACAGCACCACTTCCAACTTTTTTCTATGTATGTGGTACCAAGGAATCAAATCTGGTTCTTTGTGCATACTAGGCACAAACTCTCTATTTTTAGTAAGAAAACAACAGTAGCCATTTCATGTCACCAAAGCCTTCACATCAATTTCAAAGCACACTTACTCAACACTTCCTAGGCATTCATTTGTATCTCAACAGATACATTAAAGCTAAGAAATAATATTAGAACTATCTCTCAGACCTATGGCTTCTGGCATGAGTTTATCTCTAGACTAAAGAAGAGTTGATTATCATAAAAATGTGTGAAGTTTAAAGAAGAAATATCATCATGAGACATGGAGATCCATAAGCTGATTTTTGTGATAAATTTTGAGTTGGTTATTAATTCTTAGTTCCTTATATTAAAAAAATGTCTGAGTTGGACATGATTAATGTCATTCTGGTACTTTGCCACAATACAACTTTACAATTCCCAGTGATGAGGCAAGAGAGAATTTGCCGAGATGACAGTAGCACCCCTAATGGCTTATTTTGTGATGGCAAGGAGTAAAGGTATTTGCTGAAATATTATACACTGTTTTTATTTGGGTCCTTTGTGGACACTGAATGCTGCTTCACTTACCTGAATAGCCTGCCACTAATATTTTCCTTTCTTCCTGGCATAATTCACTAATAATGCTGTAGGTCAAGAATGGCATATGTTTGAATTAGCTGTGATCTGTGCTGACCAAATCAAATGGTGAGGCTAGACATATGAAGGTAAGGATGCTTACTTACAGTGATTTTGGTTTTCTTTCCAATTACATCATTTTGCTTTGCAGGGAAAAGGGGAACAAGAAGCTTGTAATAAGAACCTCCGGACATATTTGATTCGTTCCCATTGTCACAGAAGAAGGCTCTGTTTGAGTGACTCACCCTGTCCCTGTCAGCATTCTCTGACATCCCACATCATCTTGGCTGGTTCTTTCTGACATCTGTCTTTGAACAGAGGCTGCCATTGAGACCTGGTCAGGTGAGAGTCTTGTGATAAGTAACCATGTGTCTCTAGAGCAAAATGAGGTCACTATGTCCCTGGGAGCCTCACCTCTTTGCTTGGAGGCAACAATCCAATCTAAGATTCCAGAATTGGAGCCTTTATCTTGCCAGACTTCATTGAAACACCCCCACCCCTGAGTTATGCTGGCTTCAATGTCTCTTTTTGTTCTCTTCCCCTGAGTTTTATGGGCAGTGGGTTGCCCTCCCTGTTGGATATGAGGTGTTTAGCCTCTCTGGGCCAAAACCACTCTTGGCCCAGAGACTTGTGGTTGGCTTTCAGATATTTCTGGCACACACTGCCCAAGAGCTGGCTCACAGCCTGCTCCACAGGCTTCTGAATGCACTGGAGCCAACACAAGGAGAATTTAGAATACAATGGCTAAATATTGTAGGCTGTGTCCACCCAATTTAAAGGGTAAAAAACTATTAGAGTCCATGTCAACTGTACATCTTCATGGATCATATACATATGGGTCTGTAGCCTTCTGGAGACCTGGATCCACACAGTCGGTATCATATATGAAAGTACCATTATGGTACAATTTACCTTAATCTAAAAGAGAAATGGCTGGTTTTCTGACAGTGGGTCAGACAACTCACATAGCATAAACAGGCAGGCTCTGTATTGAGATTATGCTACATGGACTTGAGACTGCACATTGCCCTATCCCTCCAAAACAACCATGCATGGATGAAATATGGACAAATATGATTGTCCCCCTTGTACACATGAAATTGTAATACATCAATGGTTTATTCAAAGTCACAGAGCTAGGAGCTCACAGAGACTGGATTTGAACCTGCTCCCTCTATCCTCTGTTATTAGCTCTCTTAGAGAAGGTGAGTATATATTGTTTACATGCAGAAAAACAAGCAGACACAATTATAATCAAAACCCAAGGTACCAAGCCCTTTATTTCCAAATTTAGTCAATCTCTCCTTCCAAGAAAAATCTCAGGAAAGAAAACCAAGATAATTCCTAAAAGAGACTCGAAACAAGTAATGAACTGAAAATTTGGGGGAATCTAGACTAGTATAAGCCTAACATGGAGAAGGTAATTATCATACAACAAATAATCTTTAGGTAAATAAGATGTGCAAGAATATTTCATCCAAAGGAGGTGACAATGTATTTGCCACTTTTATCCCCAAATCCACATTCCTGAAGTTTATGGTTCACATGTGTATCCCTTTATTCATCTTAATCCCTTGTCACAAGTTAAATTCCATCACTCACATCCAGAATCAAGATCGTATAGAGAATTAAGGTCACCTAGCAAAGGGACATTGTCAAGTTATTTTAAATGGAGAAGTGGAGCCCATTGGCCTGATTGCACAGAGAGCAAGCAACTGGGTAGTAGAAATGCTAATAAGGCCAGTGGCAACAACAAAGGACCCAGGATGCTCTCAGAGCCATAGAAGCTGGGAAATTTATCCCACCGAGCCAATAAGGGTCACACAGTTGATCCGTTGACCATAACTGATGTGTAAGATGATTCTTTTGGCTTTAAATTGCTTGTATTAATGTTAATATACATTAGAAAAAAATGTATTACCAGCATAGAAAGCTATCATTGCTCAAATATGAGTGCTGAAAAACAAAACTAACTGGATGCTGGTGGCTCTTGACAGTTATCCTAGCAACTCAGGAGACTGAAACGTGAGGATTGTGGTTCAAAGCCACACACACACACACACACACACACACACACACACACACACACACAAAGGTTAAGTTATTATATTAATGATTTGATGAAAAATTAATTTTATGAAAATGTTTCACGGGGTCCTTAGACATGGAAAAAATAATTTTGCAGGTAACATCCCAGTGACAGAAGGTTTGAGAACCATCATTTAGATCCATACATTTTCTTTTTCAGCAAACTGTAAGTATCTCCTTTGTGCTGAGTTCCATATAAAGTACTGGGGTAAAACACTACAGAGGAATTTACTGTTGAAACATCGGGAGACAAAGGAAATCATTAGAAAAGAACTTGCTACAGTAGGTCAGTCAGGCAGAGTCAAGGAACCCAGCTAGGCCCAGAGGATTCAGAGCAACCACCTCATAGAGAAAACATGGAAACTGAGTCCTGCTCAGAGCATCATAGGAACTGGGCGAACAAAGTAGAATGGTGATCCAAGCAGAAAATATCCGCACAAAGCCTTAGGAGCCTCTTAAAGAAGCCAGCCTCCTGGACTGCTACCAGGGTCTACTTGACAAAGCGTGATTGGCAGGTATCGCAGACAGGTGAGAAAGTAAAGCAGAACTTCACCTGTCAGCCCCTTAGATGCGGCCCAGTCTATGCTAAGGCACTCAGGATTTCTCGGTGGATTTCACTCTGGGTCCTCACATTGCTTAGACATGGCGTTTGAACTGTGATCATCTTCAGGGGCTGACTTCCAGATACTCTGAACCCCTCTCTTGCTGTTCCCAGAGTCACCAATTCTAACTGTGTGGAAGGATTCAGCCTTTCATTCTTCACTTTGCATTATACCACAAAACTGACAGCTCTCCTCACTGTGCCTCAGAGTTCAGGGGTCAATTCCCTTCTTTTGTACCTCCCAAAGACACTGTGCATCTCTGAACCACAAAGAAAAAAAAATAATAAAAGGAAACAGACTTGAACAATTGGTGGTTGATTTTCCTTTTCTACAACTAGAAACCCTGGGGAACTTGCAGAAAAAATGAAAAAGTGCAATTAATTAAAACACTTAAAATCTAGCACAGCCGCATTCAAAACAACAACCAAATATAAAGGCTCTGTCACCACAGCCTCCAATTTTTGCAGCAGGCACTGCAGGCTTCAAGAGATGGGCCCCACAACACACCCAGAGGGCCAATAAAGGACCACAGGCAGCCCTGAGCTGCCGGAGGGCACAAGGTGCAGATATGGGCTGACTCATTTGGCAATGATGTAATTGGATAGCTTTAATAGGCACCCAAATAAATGTTTCTACAATTTTACAATCATGCCTTTCTCTCCACCAGTTTTCTGTATTTCTCCATCCCCTAAAATGGGAAGGGAAGAAAATAATCCTGTAATAATTTTTAAAAATATTAACATAGTCACAAATCTTTGCACCTCTTTTGTTTCCTGGATCTCAAACAGACCTAGCACATAAGAAATGCACAATTAACTAGGTAGATATAGATCCAAAAAATCATAAAAATGAGAACTTTCCTATAGATTATATTAGGAGGCATTCAAATGCAGATGTCTTCCTATCTGCCAAAGCTTCCTGTAAAAGACATAGTTACCTTTTGCTTTTGAATTTTCTTCATCACTTGTCAGAGTTTTCATTGCACAGTCATGGGCTCAGAAATGTCAGAGAAGATGAATCCCTTACATAGATGAAGAAGCTAAGGCCTAGAGGAGACAATGCTCAGAGAAGCCGAGAATGGTTAAAAGACTCCATCATCCTACTGGCTCCCATCTTACACTTCATTTCTGATAGCAAGCATGCCTCCATCTCTGCTTCTCAGAAGGTATGAACACTGCAAACTGATATTCTAAATAGGAACCATCCCCACACACAAAAATGAATCATTTCAAAAAACATATCCTGATTTTTTGTCCCTAAAGAAGGTCTGTTTGCACAGTCACTGAGCAATCTTGAAATGACTACCCCGATATGGAAGTATTTGATACCAAAATGAGAGAAAATGAGATTCCATGGATTTCCTCTCAGTGAGCTGCTCAATCTGATAGTGAGTTGGCATCCTCAAGGAAATGGGAATCATGAAGGACAGGGACAGACAGGCTGGAGGAAAGGAATTGCTTGATCTAGAAACTGGACACTTAAATGGACATGTAAATTATAACCTCCTTGTTCAAGTTTTTGAAGTTTGAGGGGAAAAAAAACCCTTAAATTTACAAAAGCAAAAGAATTAAAGAAGAAAGAAGCAGAAGCAGCAGCTGGGTGCCAGCGGCTCGCATGTGTAATCCTAGCTCCTCAGAGGCTGAGCTCTGAGGACCATGATTCAAAGCCAACGCAGACAGGAAAATCCATGAGATTCTTCTCTCCAAGTAACTACTAAGAGGCCAGGAGGAGAGCTGTGGCCCGAATAATACAACACTAGCCTTGAGTGGTAAACTCAGGACAGTACTCAGGCACCGAGTTCAAGTCCCAGGATGGGCACAGGGGGATTTAGTTTATAGTTTCCACCCTAAAGCTAGAACCTACATCAGAGATTCGAAGCTTTCACAGGACATTTTTCCCACTTTTTCTTCCCTTCACCACTGTACCTTTAGGGGTTCTCTGTTTCATACAACAGCAAATTCCCCATGGTTTAGTTTCACCAAGCCATGCCTCTTTCTTCTATTTTACTAAATGTAAAATCCATTCATCTTATTACAGAAGGCAATCAAGTACATGCTATACTTTGCCTTAAATTAATGGTCAATTTCCTCCACATATCTGAACAAATCTATCTTTAAAAAATTACTATAAAGGTCATGTATAGAAGGGTTACAGTTGCATTAGTCAGGTAATGAATACATCCTTTGAACAGTGTCTCCCCCTCCTTTATTCTCAGTTTTTCCACTCCAGACTTCCCTATCCCCATGTCCCCCCATCTCCACCAAGTTGTATACTTCATTTCCAATATAGAGTCTGGTGGGCTTCGCTGCTGAATTGGTTGAGCCTTTTTCCCTCCTTCTGGATGGTGATGTGTGTAGACTATAAACTCTCAAGGAAAGAAATCAGATATGATTTCTTTTATGATTTCAGATATGATTACCTTTTATTCTCATTCTCCAAAGTATCTAATTTATTTGAAGATATTGTTGATTTATTCTCTCTCTGTCCCTCTCTGTGTCTTTCTCTCCCTTCCTCCTCCTCTCCTTCCTCTTCTACCTGGTAATCATCCCAATCACAGTTCAATAGATTAGTGTCATATATTCAATATGACAAATGTAGTTAAAAAATAGAATAAGAATTCAATTATACTTTCCATTTTAAAGCTTTTATTCAAAGAGATTGGTTGGGCATATTAATGGATTTCAGTAAGATACTCTTTCATCCATTTTCTATTTTAAACATTACTTTTGTAGATATCATCTCCTGTTTCACAAATTCCAGGTGCTGTTTCTGTCTAAATTCTCTATGACTAAAATGGAAACCATGAGAAAAGTTTCTTTAATTGCTTAATTCCTTTCAGCTATTTAGGTATTAATCTAATCCACACCATTTTGTTGGATTCACTTACTGGCTATTTTTTTTTAAATAAGTTCAAGTTTCCATTTGCCCAGGTGGCAAGATTGTATTTCAGGATCAGAAGGTGAAGAGAAGCTGAGGAGGAAGAAAATGATTGCCATTTCATTAAGGGTACTAAAGCAACTACTTCTCTCTTTTCAGAGGAATTTCATCAATTTTCTGCTTGTGGCTAATCATCTTACTGGGAATTAAGAAAACACAGAAATGGTTAAATTGCTCCATCCACCAACTGTTTCTAAAAGTTCTTAATTTAATCCTAGGAGGTACCTTTTCACACCAAGTAATCCTATTGAGAAACTTCTTTGTGTACTCTGTGAGCTGCTCTCATTCAATAAACCAAGAATGAAGTTAAAAATTGTGCCTGCAGCACCCTCTACCGGTAGATATCAGTGTTCCATTGGACTGCACCCCAGCAGGGATGCAAAAAAGACGTGTGGAGATATACCATATTGCTAGACTCTCTAATAAGAAGAAAACCCTGAATGACAAGAGGACTTCCTCTCTGGCTTGAGATGAGCCCTAAAGGTGAAGGTTAAGAGTTTCCATGGTTTAAAAATCCAAATAGAAATGAGGGAAAGAAACCACAGTCCTCCCCTCTACCTTTTCTGATAGGAGAGGGCTGATACCAGGTGTAATAGATGGAGCCAGTAAACACTGATTTGATGTCCACGCTGGGCTTAACAACTTGTCATGTGCTGGGAAGGAGAATAAAGACAAACACAGTGTTATCCTTGCCCTCATAGCCTTCCAAGGGTAGAAAACAGAAATTAATGATGAGGAAGGGGGCTTGCTCTAGATAGACATAGGAAGTCTGGGGGGAGGGAGGCAAGGAGGAAAGAAATCCTGAGCTCCATATATCACACCAGACTATTTGACTGCAGCTTGCTCAGTCTTCTTATCTGAAGCTAGGAACAGAGTCTCTTCTTCCTAGGAGATGATGAGAATGAGGGGTGATCATTATTATTATTCAACACAATGCAAGGCATATGGTTATTGCCTTGCAATAATCTCTGTTCTGAAGAGAATATGGGGCATTTCATGTCAATATGAGAGACCTGTGCACTGAGGATCCTTGGCATGGGTCTGACCTGTGTCCAGAGCATGGGGGTGAGGGATTACAGCAAGTGAAGGAAAATACAACCATTTTGCAGTGAGAAGAACAGCCTCATAAGAAGGTGAACTTCCCAGGCTACTGCATGACCAGCTGTTTATTAGTAGGTTCCCATAATGACAGATCCTGAGCAACACTGCAAAGGCAACCCAGGTATTGTCACTACGCCCATGTTTACAAGGGATGTTCTGTTCCCTGGTGGAGTTTCCACTCCATGCCCCAAAACAGGAGCCTCTCTCCACCATGACTGCTGTCAGCTAGTTCCATGTTCAATCTCCTTGAGGACTTTTCATCTACTAGACATGTGGAATTAGCATTTACAAAAGTATCCATGCATGCATTTATACACATTAGCATATGTTGCATATGCATAAATTCATTCAAACACATGCACTCACCCTCTGTATCCCTCTGTTCCCTACAAGCAACCTCCACAGATACCAAAGATCACACACTTGCACATACACATGCACAAATATACACATAAGCATACATTCACACACACTTTTTTTGCCAGTCCTGTTCTTGAGCTCAGAGCCTGAGCACTGTCCTTGGGCTTTTCCTCAAGGCTAGAACTCTACCACTTGAGCCTCAGCACCACTTCTGGCTTTTTTCTATGTATGTGGTACTAAGGAATCGAACTCAGGTCTTCATGCATACTAGGCAAGCACTCTACCAGTAGGCTAAACTCTCGTCCCCCACACACAGATTTAAAATAATTTTTGGTCTTAAATCAGAACTATGATTATAGTAATGACAGTTTGCAGTGTTCAGAGCATATTATTTAAGACAAAGTGGACCTTAGAAACCTATTTAACACCTGACTACACTCTACAAATCTAGAGACCACTCAGTTACATCTACAGTAATCAAATCAACGATGCCATTAACACGTGTGTCTGTCAGAGACCTATTTTCCAGAAAATACTTCTCATTGTGCTTTCTGAAAAGGCCAGCCTAAAGAGACTTGAGCTCTGGTGAGGTCCTGCCTCTGGATGACAATGGTTCCTTCACCTTAGTGTCCTTGCTTTGTCCTTTCCTCTCAGACTGGACATGTCCTCTGCTGGACATCACAATTTGCCCATCACAGGCCCTCTTCTTGACCTACAAGGCTGGCATCTACATAATCTCCAAACATTGCTTGTTGTCTGGCTTTCTGGTGGGTTTCACTGATGGAACCAGAGGAGTGGAGTAGAATCACAGGGACTGTTCCTTGCCTGTTCCCAGCAGAGGGACTGCACACAATCACTTCCCCCAGTGGGAGTGTAGATACAGCCTTTCCTGTCCCTGTGTTGTACCAAGTACTCCCCGTCTCAATCCCCCAGACTTCCTAGCTCTGGTTCTGAACTGAAGCTTCCTCAACCTGCTCATCCTTATTTTGTCACATTCTCCTCCATTGGTGACCTCTTTTTCTTTTCTGGGGCCTGTTCATTGACTCATATATAAATCTAAGGGAAACAGGCTCTGTCTGAAGCCCATCCCCAACCTATGTTTTATGCTGTGGGGGTTTTCTGCCCACACCTGTCACAGTCGACGGGCTCATGTGTGGTGACATTGACTGAGCATATCCCATTATGTGTTGCTGGCACCCTGTGAACCAAGGTGCTTCCAGAAGATGAGCTCAGTCATTGCAACATTACGGAATCAAGAGTGGACAGACGAAGACAAGAGGACTGCAGCTATAACAACAAGCCTATGAGCCTCAAGAAACAGTCTCCCTGCTCCAAAAGGGAGTGTGCACTTTCCTCTGTTACAGAAGAGCAAATTCAGAGAGGCAGAATACTCAAAGACAAAAGGCTGCATCCTAATGCACACACACATATATGCATAAGTGTACATGTGTGACTTCATAGGTGTATATATATGTATATATAGTAATCACAATAAGTAAAATTAATAAATCAAAGTATAGTAAGAAGTTGGGTAATTACAAAGTAATTATGTCTTTACAAAGTGCTGATACATTGGAAGGGGAAAAACAATTTGACACGGAGGAAGTTAGAAATCCCCATCTTAGCCAAATGATCCCCCTCCACAAAGCACAGCCAGAAACTGTCCCTGAACGGTGCCAACAAGATGCCATAATATCAACGGATGCGCACAAAACTGTACTTCATCTGAACAAAGTGAGTCTCTGCTTCTTGACAAGAAAGAAACTTTGGCAACCATCAAGTTCATAATTTATAGTTAATCACTTCACACCTATGTATTGAATACCTTCTAGGTGCCAGGCACTGAGAATAGAGGTGAGCAAAGTAGGACATGGTTTCTATCCTCCAGAGACTCCCAACTTGTGAGACACAAATGGTGTGGGATAAAGTAAATGCCCTTGACAGACTAGAGTACAAGAGTATCTCAGAGTTAGGAAAGGAGAAATAGATATATAGATGTAGATATGATAAATCATTGACAAACAAGATTATATATAAATAGGTTGATAGGTCAATCAATTGTGATCAGAATCAGTGTCATCCCCTTCACCAATTATCATGGACATGGCCCCTGATTTGAGGCAAGTGGAAGTCTCAGCTGAGCACTACCAAGCCCACAATGCAACACCTCAGCCTAATGTGAGGAAACATTAGAAAACATCAAAAGACATTCAGTGAGATGATTCCTAAAGGGAGCTAAAGCAGTGAATGTGATCAGTGTACAGTAGATGTATGCATGACACTATCACAATGAACCCACTCTGAACAATTAATATACTCTACTAAAATAAAGTGAGTTTCTTGTCTGCCTCAAATTCTGACCATAATGAAAATCAAAGAAAGATGGAGCAAATATCCTCAGTTAACTGAGAACAAAGAAATATGACAACAAACACCACACCACACACATATGATTCTCCCCTTGGATATTTCAAGAAAAGAAAAGTTCCCTGTCTGATGGCTCAAAGAACACTTGGGACACTTACAGATGAGGAAAATGTGACCTGTACCTATGTGAAGACAAAGCTTTCTCCCTTCTTGTACATTCTACACCCACAGATTCAGCCATCCAGGCTAGAAGATGTTGAAAAGAAATTGCCTCTGTACTGAACACATATAGACATTTTCTGCTCATAATTCCCTCCACAATTCTATGTGATCCCTATTTATATAGCATTATACCAGGCATTATAATCATCTTTGACATTTAAAGATATGAGAAGATACATGTATGTCATGTACAAATATTATACCATTGTATATTTTATATTTACTCTTATATTTAATCATCTGCAAATGATTTGGAATCATGGGGTTCTTGAAAACAATCCCCAAACATACCTAGCAGAAACTATATTTCTTTGCAGACATAGAACATAACCTGCTTCCACAGATCATGAGCTTTCCAGTCTATCATATGTCTCTACAAAACTATTTAGTTTGAATTCCAATTTTTCTATTATTTTTATAGTTTCATCATTTCACTCAAAGATGCGATTTATCCCTGGCAATAAGTTATCCTCAGCAATGACTTCATTTCCACAAAATGTTGAGCCGCTAAACAAACCTATTAAATGACAGCACAATCACATAGCTAAACCCAGCAAGTTCCCATTTCTGTACAAATCCATTGTCTGATAATGTCTAAGAAATAAAAACACAACAGTCAGAGGCTCCAACAAAGTAGTGCTGGTTCTGACTGAAAAGTCTGTATCTATTAATTTTAAACTATTTCAAGGAACAAGGAATGTTTTTGAAAAATCTGAGAAACTGGAAAATTCTAGGAAACAAATGTCTACTCAGGAAAAGAGTATAAAGTATTGATAGGGAGCTTAGATTTGGTGCCCAGAACAGAGAAAGGAATAAAAGAAAAAATCCCTTTCTTACATTGGGCTTATGCTGGGCTATGAAGGTTTACGTGAGACACTAGTGTGCTGTACACAAAAAGATATCAATTATATAATGGAAACTTAGGTGAACAGGCATCATCCAAAGAGAAATAAAAAAACAACTTTCTGTACTGACAGGTATACTTTCAGAACTGTTTATTTTCTTCAAGATGAGAATTAATATGTCAAATTTTTGGTGTCATTCCCTGCTTTTAGGTGGCCACGCAAATCATTTATTAAATATAAGTGTCTTTTTTGACATTATTTATTCATAGTGTCTAATACTGAGATGTGCTTGATTGTTAGTATTCTCCTTTGCCTGATTTTCTGTTAAATATTTTCCAACTAATGAAAGTGCTTTACCACTTGATTAAAAGTCATATACGTACTTTGAACTATGGTCCAGCTGAACCATTTCATGTGTGACCCACAGAAGAAGAATAAACATCAGAGGATACTAAATACAATGTGAAGATTTTCAAGTGTTCAACAAAACAAAACAAACCATGGTAGGTAGAAGTCACATTAAATAACACATAAAATGAAGGAAAACAGAAAAAAATAAAATTATGGTCAAAAGAAACAAATATTAATTAATAATTAAACAATTGGATAATAACTTAATAAAACAGTTAACGGATTACTTTACAATGACTTGATTGGCTTATTTATTTACTTATTTAATAGTTAAATAATAAATATTATATAAGTAAATATTAAATAAGGAATATTAGCAAACACTATGTGCATTAGCATAGCTCTAAGAAAAATGTGTGAGCTGGGCCAGAAGTGTGGCCTAGTGGTAGAGTGCTTGCCTAGCATGCAGAAAGCCCTGGGTTTAATTCCTTAGTACCACATACACAGAAAAAGCTAGAAGTGGTGCTGTGGCTCAAATGGTAGAGTGGTAGCCTTGGGAAAGCCCAAGGATAGTGTGTAGGCCCTGAGTTCAAGCCCCAGGACTGCAAACAAAAAATGTATTAGCATATAATTACTAATTAATATGTGTGAGTTAACTTGACCATCAAAGAAAACTTTTAAGGTAAGTACTAGTATCACAACTTCACATCTCTTTTTATTTTTTCCAGTGTGGGCCTTGAACCCAAGGTCTGGGTGCTGTCCCCAAACCTCATTGTATTGAGCCACAGAACCACTTTCGGTTTTTGGGTGGTTAATTGAAGATATGAGTTTTGAGGGGACTTTTCTGCCCAGGCTGGCTTCAAATCATCACCCTCAGATCTCAGCCTCCTGATGTATAAGCCACTGGAGCCCTGCTTTATCACATCAATTTTATAAATGGAGAAACCCAACACAAAAAGGTTGAGTAATTTGCTCATGCTTCCACAGAGCAAATATCAAAACTAGGATTTAAATCTAAGCATTCTGGCTCCCAGGCTGATATTTCTAATCACATTTATTCAAACAGAAAATAGTTTATGAGTATTTTAGGAGTCCTATATTTTGAATATCCTCTAGACTCTATTAGTCCATTTTTGCTGCAATAACCTACAATACACGGGGAGGGCTTCAGTGTCTTGTTACAGTGAACATTTATTGCTTGTCCACACTGCATAAGGGCTGTGAGTTTACTTTGACTTTGATCAGCTTTTCTGAATTCTGCTTGGCTTGCCTCAGATCTGCAACATATGTCTGCTCGTGGGTGCAAAATGAAGACATTATACAGCCTAGAATTTGCAGTGAAGAGGAATTTGATAATGGCAGAGAGAAGCTGAGCAGAACACACACATTTACTGCCTCTAACTGATGAATGGGGAGAATACTCCTTCACGCATTCCATTGGCCAAATCAAGTCATGTGACCAAGTCTAAAGTTCCCCAGGTAAGGTTAGACTTAGGAAAGGAGTATATATGGTGGGGAATAATTCATTAGCTCAAGGACACTATGCTCTGCCTAGGTGTTCTTTCATGAGTAAATTAAGAAAACAAGACTATTACAAAAATAATCAGGAAACTATCCTTGTATGATGTCCACTTATTGTACGGGAACTGTGTCCTTGCTTTCAAAGAGTCTACAATAATGCTGCAATTGTGCCCTGCCATCAAAAGCAAATACTGCTTTACCTGATAATAACACCAACAATAATACTTAAAACAACAAATACCCCATTATAAAATAGAACTCATAATATGTGTTCTCCGTGGGGCACTTAAAATGAAGTTTGACCCATGCCAGCAAGAACCTAAGCCAACTAATCTTTGTTCACCTTCAGGTTTTTTTTTTTTAGCAGTATTCTACTCCCAAGTACTTTGCACCAAGTACATTCCTACCAAGAACCTGTGCACATAATGTTTCTCCGCCTAGTTATTTCTATTACACACTGAAGTTTCAGCTACAAGTTGATTTTTTCAGAGAGGCCTTCCTTGAACAATCGTCCTGGGCTTTCCCACTATCACTCCTTCACAATGGAACCGCCCACCATCCTGATCTGTTTTTCATAAGGATTTGTCATTATTACCAAAATATGTGTCTACATGCTACTGGTTTATCTCTTCCATTGGAATACAAGCTAAAAGGAGGAGGAAGAAAAAGAGATAGAGGAGGAGGAAGAGGAGGAGGAAGCAGAGGAGGAGGAGGAAGAGATGGAGGAGGAGGAGAAGCCTGTATGACTTATTTTATCCTTACAACCAAAGACATCCATGGTACAAATCAGATATACAATAAGTAATATTGAATGAATAAATAATGTGGACAGAATCAGGTCATCTAAGTCCCTGTATCTGTGATTATAGAATGTATTCCAAGTGGGAAACACTTGCAAAATTAGATAGCTAGACCAATTTATGTACATTTTGTAAATTGTTTTTGTGCCTTCTTAACCCATTTTGCCATTTAAGGAACAGTCATGTTCTTAATCAAGAATTCTCAATCTTAATGACATTTTCAAATCAGTTGGAGAGTCAGAAGCAAATTTCTATAAAATAGTGTTGTCATAACACCCACGAATTTTGATTCAACAGATTTAGGCTAAAGCCTTGACAAAGAGATATAAGGTCTCCCCAGGGTTCCAATATCCAACACAAATTAAAAACACTGGTTTGCGCTCATAGCAATAAAGCCTGCTGATCATGGATTGAAATCTCTAAAGCCAGGAGTCCAAATAAATCTTTACTTCTTAAAATAAATAAAAACATAAACCACTGATTTCAGTGATGCCACATGTATAGCAAAGATTCAGAAGCTGCTTCTCAGCTCAGTAAGTGTGGCTGGTGTGAAATTATTGTGTCATTTTATCAGCCCCTGACACAGTAAGTACTCAATCTATCTGTGCTTTCTAACTTCCTCACAAAAATATCATGAATCACTTGGTTCATTCATAGAATGGTTTTTAACTAGAAAATATAGGAGATTAGAGGATGCACAAGTCAGTGCATACTAGTGCAATTAATGACAATAAGAGGCAATAGGTATATGCTGGGCTTCAGATCCACAGCACTTTATTAGAAAATGTTCTAAACTTATAGGATATCCAGATTGATCTGAGCTGAGGACCGTGGATACCAATGGCCTCATAATAATTTTTTACACACGCCCTTTAAACTTTTTTTTAACTTTTTGGCATTTTCTGGGAAAAATAGCCTTAACTATGTGCCCAATTTTATTAGAAAGGTCCTAGGTGCTAGTTCCCCATATCTTTATCCTAGGTCCAATTCAGCCTTGCCACTGGTAGAAAAGGAAACTGAGGTCCAGAAAGAAGGAGTGTCTATTCAATCAGAAGTTGATACAGGGACAGCAACCGGATTAGACAGAAGATCCCCTAATGCTAACAGCAGTTGCCAATCTTACTTTACAAATTCACTCAGGACAAAGTTAAGAGGATGAATTTGAAGCTAATTATTTTGTGTTTTCTATTCCATTCCCTTGACTTCTCAAACCTCTTACACCATAAAATTTCAATAGCTAATCTAACCCCACAGCTGTGCTACTTCATTAAAAAGTAGAAAACTGAAATTCTAAAACAAGAAAGTCTTCCAAGTCTGCCCTGTTCTCATGTCAGTCTCTGAGAGCAGAGTAGTGGAAACCAGAGGTCCCAAGCAAATAAGAGCAAACCTGAACTGAGGATGTACCTGTGGCCAGTCCCCAGAGTAGCCATCTCAACATGCTCACATCTGTGGGCACACCCAACAGGGAGGGTAAAAGTTAAATTCCATCATTCCAGATGTCAGGATAAGGAACTCTGAACACAGTATTGCAGTTATCTAGAGAGCAGGTGTTTAGAACAATACCTGAGCATACAAAGCAACAGGAACAAATGAAACCAAAGGGTTCATACATTTTAGGAGTGGAATAAACAAGCATCTGTGTGTCTCAACTGAGAGTGAGTCTTCAGAAATTCAGAGTGTTGCATGGATACTTAAAAATGGCTCCTTAAATTTTGAAGAAGGATTATTGATTCAAGCAAAGAGCCAAGTTCATTGCTGTTTTGGAAGAGGACACTACAGAGCAGACCATTGTTTATTCAAATTCACCGAGTCCAGCAGGATGCAATACACTTATGCCCATCAACCTGGAAAGGAAGTATGTACAAACAGGCAGAAAAGAACAAGAGAAGCATGGGTCTATCGTGCACCAGTCCCCTGAGGCTCAAGAAAACTCCTAGGGTTGATAGGGTCACAACTTCAGGTACATCACTGGCTTCCTGGCAGAAGTATTGATCCATCACAGCTTGGGAAGGTTCCCCAACTTGTATACCTCAGGGACCACAGGAATCTAAGCTAAAGCTCTGAAGGCAGCCAGAGTCAAAGGGAGAGAAAAAATGAAGCTCAGCTATCCTAGGCAAGTCCTTTCTTACTGAAAATGGTACAATCTCCAGGAAGGACAGGAACAAGGTCCAGGCTGTTCTAGACATTTTTTTTTGCTCATCTCACAATTGTGCATTCCCAGCACATTCTGGTTATTCTGGAGAATGCAACACAAGAAGAGGCTGAGAATTGGGTTGGGATGAAAGCTACTAGGTGACTGTCCTACAGAAACAGATACAACAGATATATCATCAATATCTCAAAGGTTAAAAAGTAAATCATCCTGTGTCTGTTTCTTTCTTCTGCATCTCCTCCCTTCTGCTGTTCTCAGGAGTCGAATTTATTGCCAGCACCTCTATAAACACCAATGAGAAAAGGAAAGCTGAGTGAATCACTACCTTGTTTTCAACAACCATGACAAAAGAGCAGGTCTTTGTCTTTTCATCCAAAATGCAACTTGAGAACATCCAGAATCATATATCTTCTCCTAGTTACATGCACATATGCAGTTCACTTTGTATGGCATTAAGACAGACTGGAAGTACTAGCATGTGCCTGTCATCCCAGCACTTGACATGCTGAAGGGTAGGATGGTTACATTAGCTTGGGAATTCACGACCAAAATCCCATTGTGATAAAGAGGACAAATGAAATTCCCAGGTCTTCCCAACAGTGATGCATTCTACCCAGGAAAGGATCAATGTTCTGTGTAAATGATTATGGCAGATTGCTACTCAAAACCATATCCCCTAATTGTCTCTGACCATTTTGTAATGCCATGAGCCCTCTCTACTTAATATCTTCAAATCTATTCTTAACTTTTTTTCAATACACTATTTTTAACATGTATACCATTTGGATAATTGAATTCATCAATTTGTTTTCCATCTCACTTTCTTAATCACACAAAACTTGTGTTATTGGATCAGTAGTACATGGTATCTGTGTTAGCAATTTGCACTGACATCATAGAGAAGGAATGATTTATTCTTGTTAGTGGGTTTTTTTCTGAAATCTTAGTCCACTGTGTCTTGGCTACATTCTTCCTTGGCTTGTGGTAAGGCAGAGTGTTATAGTGGAAGGCAGAGCAGAGTTGCTTATACCATGAAGCCAGGATTACAAAAGTGGGGAGAAACAAAGTAGACTTTCATTTTTTTAAAATTTTTTTGCCAGTCCTGGGCTTGTGCTCAGGGCCTGATTACTGTCCTTGGGCTTTCTCAAGACTAAAGCTCCACCACTTGAGTCACAGCACCACTTCTGGTTTCTTTTCTATGTATGTAGTACCAAGAAATTGAACCCAGGACTTCATGCATGCTAGGCAAGCACTCTACCACTAGGCAAAACTCCCAGCCCCAAAGTAGACTTTCTAAGACACATTGCCAATAAATGTATTACTTCTGTCTAGGCCCTACATCTCAGATATGTAATTTGTCCTATGTTTTCTATACAGAAATAGTTTCTGTCAACTTGTTAAGATATCTAGATTGACCCTATCTACCATGAATGTCAAGGACAAATGTAATACATAGAACAGTGAGAGAACAGTAAATGGGAACTGCAACCTACGTGTCACTTCTCACCAGCAAAGCCTCATCTCATACTTTATTGGGAGATGTTAACCAGTAGGCCTCCACTACTGATTAAAGCCTCCAGAACCCCGGCATTCCTAAGCTCTTGTTAATCATCTCTTAGGACCAAAGCCCACTTTTCCATACCGATTTAAAGGAGCTCTGGAAATTCCCTATTTTTTATTTACTTGTCAAGGCTGCTGAATCAAAGTGCAGGGTAATTTCTACCTGGTAAGCTGCCTAGGCAGGAGAGACATGAGGAAGAAGCAACTTGCCTAATTTAGAGGTATTGTTCAGCAACAGCTTGTCCCATGCATGCGTCCTCCTCAACCCCACCTCAGTTTTTCTTCAGCTCTCCAAAGTCAAGCTCACTGTATCAGCTATACTGCAGAATGTATCTTGAGGAATAAAATTCAAAGAAAACATTGACCCATCAGGGTTTCATATAGATTCATTTTCTTCCTATTCTCCTTCCATCTAAAACATTTCCTCCTAGGCAGTTGGCTGAATCAGCATCCCTGAATATAGATTTTTGTCCTGAAAACATATATCAGACTCCCTATCCATGATGGACCTTCTGAAAATGAGTAGTCACCATATAAAGGTCATATAAAGGCCTGCAGGAGTGACCTGAAAAACTAATAAAAGATGGTACCCCCCACACCAAATATGACTAGTCTTGCACTTTTAAAACAACCTACACACATAAAGCAAGGTAGGAAAGATCCCTGAATACAAATTGTTTTACAGGATTAACCATGACATGATCCTTCCAAAAGGCACAACATAAAGGAAAAATTGGCCATCAATAGAGATTTTTTTACTCCCTTTCAAATTAATATCTAGCCTTCAGGCTGGGAAATATTCTAGGAGAAAAAAAGAAGCCATTCTTGTAATCCTCTTTGCATAGAGTCTGGTTCATCCATAGATTATAAAAAGAGGGCATCTTTAGTCTAATTCTTTTTCATTCATCGGGGAGAGTTTCAACACATTCCTTTTACCAAGGTGTTTCTCCCTGGTATTTATCTGATGTGAATGTTAGTAAAAGACTAATTAATGTGGGCATCTCAAGGAGATCTCAAGGGGCAAAAATATCAGAAACATCTCAGTCTCCTGCTAGCCACATGCCTGATAAGGATACTGAGAGTTAGCAACAAGCATTAGACATTCATTCCTCACTTTGAGTCATTGCCATTCAGATGTGAAAGAGGACAGACCACTGATACCCTGTAAGTTAAAGGAGACAGCCATGTGATGCATCCCTCTCTTTTGAATTATATAACACTTGGAGATAAGCATGTTTCTCTCCAAGATAAGAGTGGAGGCCCACATTAGCCATAGAACTATTTCCATGAAAGAAGAGTTCTCATTTGCAAGCTTAGCAGTTGCTAGGAAAGATGTGAGCAGCCATCCAGGATCTGAAGTGAGCCAGACTCCCAAGTTTCAAGGAAAGAATTAAATCCCATCTACTGAGGCAAGCTGGACAGTAATTAGTCCTCATTTTCAGTTGATCTATTCATCTGCAGTGTTAGATAGATTTGTTCCAGGATCCTGCTAAGACCCAAACGAAGCTAGAATGGGAACATTCCTAAGTATGCAAACCAAAAGGAAGAGTCACAAATGTGAGTTATTTAGGATGACAACTTTTTCCTACTTGATAACTAAAGCCAGCTAGGCATTATGGTGTACAACTCTGAACCCATCTATGCAGGAGGCCATAAGGAATAGGATTAAATTCTGAGTCTCTCCCTGAGCACTCCCTGATTCCCCTCAAAATGTGAGAGCCTATCTGAAAAATAACTAAAATAACAAGGGTGGGGAGGGAGTATTACTTATGTGGTAGAATGTCTGTCTGTCAAGCATAAGACCCTAAGTTCAAACCTTAGTACCACCAAAGAACAAAAAAAAAGAAAGGAGATGAATAATACAGTCAAAAATCACTATATATCCTACAAAATTAGGAAAAGCAAGGGAAGGGTGGGTTAAGAGGCAAGAATGTTAAAAGGGGAACTCGCATTGATCAAAATGCATCATATTCATAAGCACTGTAAATGGCAAATTTTTATACAACTACTAAAAGATAAAATAATAATAATAAAAAGAAAAAGGAAAGGAAACCAGAGCAGTCAATTATATTATTACTAAAAATATAAGATGCATAAGGCAAACTTATGAATAGAGTACCTTGGATATTATATGCAAGTCTGTCTCTTTTGTGCTCAACCATAGAGGTTCCTGAGAGATTGTAAGAGACTAAATTGGCAGAATTTCCCTTGTCTTCCTTGTTCTCCTATATAGCCTCAGATACAAAAAGAATAGAGCAGACTCCTAACAAGAGCAAAGGAGGTGATTCAAAGAATAAAAAGCCTGTCAAAGTATTTATATAGATGGCCATTAGTCAGATATTGGTCTTCATGAACTAAATATCGAATAGGCAGGTCACAAGGGAGGCCAGAGGGTAAAAAGGAATCAAATCCATGGTCAGTGATCAAAAAGTACATGAGCGTTCAGTTCAGTCATGTTACATGAAGGACAAGAGCAGGTATGTAAAGCAAGAGCAAAGCATAAAGTCTGAGACAGTAAAACAACAAGCAGAGACAGACAGTCAGACAGACAGACAGACAGACAACTTGGCCAATCAGACAGAGAAAAGTACCAGAGTCCTCATGGTTCATGGCTACAACAACCTGGTTTTCATATACAAGATAAATATAATTCCCTTCCCCTCGCTCTCTCCTCCCCTTTCTCCCCATCCCTGTCTACCCCTCCCATCTCTCTCTCTGTCTCTCTCTCTCTCTCCGTGTTTCTCTGTCTCTGTCTCTCTCTCTGTCTCTGTCTCTCTCTCTCTGTCTCTCTCTCTCTGTCTCTCTCTCTCTGTCTCTCTCTCTCTGTCTCTCTCTCTCTGTCTCTCTCTCTCTCTCTCTCTCTCTCTCTCTCTCTCTCTCTCTCTCTCTCTCTCTCTCTCTCTCTCTCTCTCTCTCTCTCTCTCTGTGCTAACCCTGGGGATTGAACTCAGATACAGTGCTGGTTCATAGTACTAGTACTCTTGTCACTTGAGCTACAGTTTCACTTCTGGCTTTTCGATGGCTCATTGGAGACCAGTCTCTTGGACCTTCCAGTCCTGGCTTTCTTTGAAGCATGATCCTCAGATCTCAGCCTCCTGAGTAGCTAGGGTTACAGGTATGAGGCATCAACACTCAGTCAGCCCAAGCTCTTTCTATTAGTTGAGTGAGAATCCAGGGCATTGGGGAAGAAGACATGCCATGATAGGCTATATGTCATTTGTTGTGTGTTATGTTCATTATTTTTTACCCCTATCTACTTGAATCAGCCTACCTCTCCCTCATCCCATTGATTTGATGCTGACATGGATAATATGGCTAGGGTAGCATTTGTTCAGACTTCCAGCATCCAGTTACTGCCGTCCTCCTTTCCATACTGTATCCTTTGGAAGTTACACCTCACAGCCAGCCCTCACTTAAGGAAGAAAACATTTAGAGTGTTAGTATTATTTATTTGGAACTCTTCTACATAGAGGAATAATCTCTTCCCCTGCATTTATTAATGCATTCAACCATTTATTTATATTAATATGGACTAATGGATATTTATGTTATCCATTGGATTGTGACCCTATAAAACTTCATTATTCATTTGCTACCTCATTTTACATGTGGCTTTTGGGAGCTATTTCAGTTAATTCCTGTGCCTTGTGACATGCCACACTGAAGAACTCTTTTTTTTGACTTTTTTTTATTGTAATTAGTAAAAGGGTTACATGATATTTGCCAGATAGAAGGTGCATTAATTCACATACATTGATACCCTTTCACATGTCTTGGTACCCATTACCCTCCCCCCCACACCCATCTTGGTTTTCCCCCCTTCCCTATCAAATTTCAAATAACCAAATACAAATAAATTCAATATATCAGATAACAAAGTGAGATACTATACCAATATGAGATAACCAAGGGACAGCAAAGGAGATGAGAGACAACATAGTACATTAAGGACAACAATCATTCATTATATGGCTTTTGTTTCAATATCCTGGAGGTCCTTTCGATTAGCTTCATATTATATGGCCTTATGTATCAAGATTTTGCTCTATTGCAGATCTCTGCTAGTAGAGCCCAAGGTTTCTACTGATTATGACGAATGAGGGAAACCATTGAGCCTAAGTTCCTTTGAGTCTGGCTTACTTCACTTAATATGATTTTTTCTAAGTCTTTCCATTTCCTAACAAATGGGGCGATGTCATTCTTTCTGACAACAGCATAGAATTCCATTGTGATAGACACATGAAGAAATGCTCCACATCTCTGGTCATAAAAGAAATGCAAATCAAAACAACTCTAAGATTCTACCTCACTCCAGTTAGAATGGCCAGGATCAGGAAAACTAATAACAACAGATGCTGGAGGGGATGTGGCCAGAAGGGATCACTACTACACTGTTGGTGGGAGTGCAAACTCGTTCAACCACTATGGAAAGCAGTGTGGCAGTGCCTCAAAAGGCTAAACATAGAGCTCCCCTATGATCAGCAATTCCACTACTTGGCATTTACTCAATCATCCAGAAACAAGGACATACTAAATCCACTAGCACAACAATGTCCATTGCAGCACTATTCACCATAGCAAAGATATGGAACCAACCTAGATGTCCCTCAGTTGATGAGTGGATCAACAAGTTGTAGTATTTGTACACACTGAAGAACTCTTTTTGTTTTGAGCACTTTCTTGCTTTCTGGCATTGCAGGATGTTCCAGGTTCATCTTGGGCATTTCCTGTTCCAGAATGAGGGTCAGGCATTTCTCCCAGAAGATCAGGTCCCTTCCATTGAAAATTGATCTTTATTTTGGTTTATTTTTAATGGTTTCTTAGTTGTTAGAGGGAGGAGGATTTTCTTGTGACATTTCCACACATACATATAATATAACCTGATCAAACTTATCTCCTCAAACTCTTCTCCACCTTTCTTCTAAGATAATTTCAACAGTAGAGCATCCAGATCTCACCACTAAGTATGATTCATCTGAAGCTTTTATTAGGTTAAGAAAGACTTCCTCTCTGCTATTTTTTAATATCAGGAGTAGGTATTACATTCTATCAAGTGTTTGTCCTGTTTCAATTGATATAATCATATAACTTTTCTCCTATAGCCTATTGTTGTAATAGATCACAATAGCTGATTATCAACTTCAAATGTTATACCAGCACTGTGAATCTAGAATAAAAACCACTTGGATTGGGTGTATAATTCTCTTTTATGCCAGTTGAATTTGAGATTCCAGAGTATTTCCAGATACATTCAGATAGTAATGACTAGAATCATTCTTCCAGGTATTAAAATGTTCTCTTCTGTCTCATTTAGAACTCTTTTCATTTTAGTATAATAGGAAAAGCTCTACTTTTCATTGTATTCAATACTTCTTGTCTTCCTACTTAGTACCTGCCCCAGGATTAGAAGTCAGTGGTAGGGAAGAAAAACTTGGCAGGAAGTTTAGCATTCTCCCTTCACCATTTTTCCTACCCACTGGATGAAATATATCTACTTATAGACTTCCCTAGAATGGAGAGAAAAAGCAGAAAGCATAGCTTCCATGGCTGGTACAATTGCCAGATGGGCCATACTTCCTCTAGATACCATCCTCAATATGCTGCCTTGCTCTTACAATCCTCCTCCCTCTCCCCTTTACTTCTCTCTATGCTTGGTAGGCTCCTGCTCCCTGTCTGGGAATGGCTTCTCCTGTGGCTGTCCTTTTCAATCTTTTCCATGACTTTGGGTCTCTCTAGGACGGTTGGGTCTCCTCATCCATCCACATGGACCTATGAGTGGAATTATTTTACATTTTTGTTTGAGACAGCATTTCACTAGGTAGCCCAGGTTGGCTACCTCTTAATTCTTGTTCCTCAGCCTCTCAAGTGATGGAATTGCAAGACATGGAGTAGAACATTTTTTAGGGAAAGAGATGTCTACTTTCCCCTCAGTGAATCCATGTTTTGAGAAGCCAGGAATCCCACATTAGGTCTGGCCACTTGAACCCTGTTTCCAAATAAAGAGACATGCTGAGAGACATAAAAAGGATATTTGTTCATGGCAACCATGAAAAGATAGCTGACTTCAGTACATCTACAGCCTAGTGGACAATGATCTCAGTCTTTGGCTCTGGAGGAGTTTCTAAAAAGTTTTCATTGCTTCCTCTTAAGGGCAATTGCCTAGTTAGGGAGAGGGGTGTCTTCTTAGAGTGTGGCCATTCTTATCAAGATAGAAATAGTGTTGCCTATCTAAAGGCCAGTTTTCCTTTTACCATAGGATGTTTATTGATAATTCCGCTTCTTCCTGGAGTGTAGAGTAATGATAAAGTGACTGCATGGGGGAATGGCTCAAATCAAGCACAGATAATACAAAATACAGAGGAAAAGTAAACCCATTTTTTTTAAAGTTTCCTCTCACACAGAGTCTACCTTCTGCCTGCAGGGAAGACACATGCACTCACTCTTGTTCCACCATATTGCAAGAGATTTCCAGTGCAATCTTGACTTTGACTCTGTGGGTTACTACTATCAGTTTTATTGGGTACAAATTAAGTACATTTCTACATTTTCTTCCAATTGGGAAATGTATAGTAAGTTCTCCAAATAGGTTCCTCAGTACCATTTAAAATTCTTTTGAGTTTAAGTTGTGGTGAAGAGATGCGCCATCCACGCCCAGCTTCCCAGACTCTGTCCTCATGAGAGCCTGTGTCATTCTTCCACAGCCTGGATGTGGGTGGTGAGAAAGTACCGATGATCCTCTTTTCATTGCTCAGATGTGTGTCTGTCTCTTGTCTCCAAACTGATATGCTTTAAACCTCAAAAGTGTGTCTGAAAAACAAAGGCAATGAGAACCCACAGGATGGGAATGATTTTTCTTAAAAAAATATTCCTACTGCAAGTCTACCCAGAAATAAGTCAACTTGAGGAAAGTCAACTTAAGAAAAGGGAAAACTGTTTTCTGCACTCTGGTCAGTCTTTAGGGTTAGGAGAGAGCTATTATTTGTATGCTTGGTTGATTGTTTATGTTTTTCATTTTTGTTTTAGTTATCTACTCATTTGCCATATGGGAGTTTGAATTTTGGACCTCATATTTTCTAGGCAGATATTCTACCATATGAATCCTAACTCCAATCTTTTTGCTTTAGTTATTTTTGGTGGTAAAATCATGTGGACTTTTGTTTTGTTTTTTGTTTTGCCTATGCTGGCTTGAGCCAAGAATCTTCCATTTACTTCCTAAGTTGCTGGGATTATAGACATATCACCATGCTGATTGTTTAGATATCACCAACCCTTGTGTGCATGACTGATCAGTCCCTAGTATATAAGGTAGGCCAGCAGCTAGGAGCCTGCCTTCCGGTGGAAGAGTGAATTTTGTGTGTAGACTCTGATAAGAGTGTCATCTGACAAGAGCTCCTAGTTACAACTGAATTCATAAACCCTTCTAATTCTCCAATTCATCATCAAAAGTAATCTGGCTTTGGGTGTGCATCAGGGACTACCAACAAATATACTCATTTTGTTTGGAACAAACAAAAACCCCCAAAGCATTGATTCCTCTCAGCTCACTGCTGCCAGATACATGGTGGTAACTGAAAACACCAACAAAGTCCAGCAGCCTGATGAAGAGTCAGGAGCAAAGAACAGAGAAAGCCCTGGTTTCCCAGATCCTGTGAGACACGACTTAGGGAAGAAGAGCCTGATAGTCCATTTAATCTGGTTCTAAGTAAGGAAAGCCTAGCTGTGGTTCTAAGTAAATGTGGACCTACCAGTTACAACAACTAGAAGTCCAGATGTCAACCTAGAGGCAAGACCATAGTTGCCAACTACGTAGGAACTATGTAATGCTTTTGATTCCCCGCATGGAAATGTTTTCTATATCCTATCCATTTTTTCTACAAGGATCAGCTGTAAAATTCTGAAGGGTGAAATGGCTTCTGAGTTTGTCTTTGATGCAGCAATAAAAAGTACAGGAGGAATTAAAAGACTAGCATTAGGCTATTCATCCAGTTGACAGGAAAAAGAATCCCGAGAGGTAAGAGAAGTGACAGTTTAATTACAGAAAGCAAAAAAGAGCACTGGAAGAGATGCTGGGCTTAAGAGGACCCTCTACCTCCTCCAAAGAGAATAAAGAAAGAACACCTGGGGTTTGCAATCAAATGCTCCAGAGTTACTAGCCTACCTTTGAAGCTTATCGGCTGTGCCTTGTAGCAATTTAACTGTGAGTCTCAGCTTCCTCATCTTTGAGGTACAGCTGCCCACTGGGTTATTACCAAAAATAATTGGGAGAAAATATGTAAAGGACTCAGAACAGGCTGATCACCCAGCAAAAGGTAGCTTTTAAAGGATATATTATTAAATGTTTAAAGAAAATATTGTTAAATATTCCCTGGAAAGAATACTGATTTCTAGCTAATCAACGCTCCCAATAAAGACTTTGAGCTATCAAGAAAGAGGAGTTAAAAAAAAACAAGTCTGCCAGTTTTCTAGAACATTCTCTAATTTGATAGGATATTTAAATGGGTATTCTTCTCCTTTTTTTCCAGTTCTGGGCTTCAGCTCAGGGCCTGAGCACTGTCCTTGGACTTTCTCAAAACTAGAGCTCTACCACTTGAGCCTCAGCACCACTTCTGGCTTTTTTCTATGTATGTGGTACCGAGGACTTGAAACTGGGTCTTCCTGCATACTAGGCAAGCACTCTACCACTAGGCCAAACTCCTGGCCCAAATGGGTATTATTCTTTACCAAACTTCTGATTAAAGAGTTGGTATAGGAATCCTCTCCTTGTGATTTTCAGACTTGTTACTTCTCTGATAAATAGCATCTGATAGAAATAACAGTCTGGACTGTTATTGGTCAAGAAGCATCACCCTACATCCCTTGGAACAATCATTCTTGGAGAAAGTCTGGCAACATGTCTGGAAAAACTGTGCCGAGAAGACAACAGCTGGGCAGCAACAGTAACCAGGATACTGCATCCAACACCATGTTGGCCTGTGATAGAGGCTGAACATGCCAGGACATACCTCAGTCCATAGTGAAAAGTCATCCAAGCATTAAGAACCCTGTAGTTGCAAAGCTTCCAGATTCTTCCTGTATAGACATAAGCCCTACATGGTCAGTGAATTCAGAAAGCGGAAAACAAAACAGTTACATTCCTTTGTCTGATTTCTTCCACCTGCTCAGCTGTTTAATGTTGATGAAAATAATCCTATACTTCTCATGTTTCTCAGAGTGTGATGAGTGGCTTTCATCCTTCACCAGACAGAGCACCTGTGTCCACCATGGGCGAGACTGTAGCCTGCCAGAGCCTCCAGCCTAGAAATCACAGCTTCTCTCCATCCACAGAGCAGCTTTCCTGTCAGTATCTGTCTGCAGAGAAAATGGATCATTGTGAGTAGAATTTGTGAGCCACCAATTTGTCAATAGTCATGCCTTTGAAGGGAGGAGGGTGAGGATGGGGAGGAGAAATACAAATTCCATTTTTCAATCCTCTGGGGTTTGATGTCTGTTTCACTGCTGTTAAGATTTTTGAGAGATAGCAAGTGCCTGAGAAAATGACTATGGCAAAGAGAGAATAGTACAAATAGGTTTCCATAGCAACTTCTCAGATAAGGGTAATGGCTCTACCCAGTCTGGAAGGGAAAATAGTACAACTAAAATATGCTCAAAATAATCTTTCATGACTTCATTTTTTTCCTGAAGTGTTTAATTTTAATGTCACTTGTGCCTTCATGTTCTACATAGTTTAGCTCATATAATAGGGAGTGATACTCCCCACATAGACACCTGTTTCTGGACCTCATGAAATGCAAAATGACATTCTAATCCCTAACAATATATTCCAGTAGACTGGCTGAATGACGGGAAACACTATCCAAGAATCCAAGGGGCTGCCTGAAATCACAGGGAGTACTAAATCCTATACCTACTGTGTTTTATTCCTGTATATACAAACCGAAGGTAAAGTTAATATGTAAATCAGTGATAAGAGATTGACAATATATAATAATAATGAAGTAATAGCAATATACTGTAGTAAAAAGCCACATGAGGCTCAGATTTAGCAATAACTTTAACAGTAGATGGTAATAGAAGTAATATGAAGATCAGACACAGTGGCTCATGCCTGTAGTCCCAGGTACTTAGGAGATGAAGGTCCATTGGAAAAACCGTGGTTTAAGGCCAAACCAGGGAAAAAGTTCACGAAATTTCATCTTGACCAATAAGTATGCATGCCAGTACATGTTTATCATCCTGAGATAAGCAGACAGGGAAATTATATTATTAAGCAATATTAAATGGGCCAGATTTGGAAGCTGAAGCCAGATGATACGCAGATAAACACCACTCCCATCACATGTAGTTCTGGACAACCATGGAACATACAAAAGAATCCGTCTGCCTTCTCCTCTGAAATGGCAATAAGGTGCAAATGCTTCATAAATGGGGAGAGATAGAAAAATGGGAAGCATGTAAGGAAAAAAGGAGCCATAAGCTCACCTCTTGTACTTATATTTTGAGTAGATCCCGAGATAGTTCTGTATTTTAGAATAATACACAACCTCCATCTCACTCACCCATCTTGTCTGAAGAATAGGAATAACTAGGGGACAGACAGACTATGTCTCCCAGCCCAGAAAGGACAAAGGCTGAAGATGAGAAGCACTCTTTTAAGTTTTTAATTCCCATTTTCTGCATGGGAAGCAAAAATTAAAATAAAATAAAATAAAAGTTGCTCTTTTCTCCATTACTCCCTACTTTATCCTGCTATGTTAAAATAAATCTTTCATGATACTTTTACCTTGTAAGGCTTTCCTATTTATGAGACACATTAAAATGCTTTTCATGAATAGATCTCAAGGACCTATGATTTGCATGAAAATGAGAAGCTGAGAGAACTCCTTATCCATCATCTGGTGACAATCTCACCTTTATGGAGGCATAGCTAGGAGGAGTGTGGTCCAAGAGTGATTCTAGGTAAAAATGTGAGACCTTAACTGAAAGAACAACTGGAGCACAAAGACCTGAGCTGTGGCTTAAACAGTATAGCATGTGCCTAGTTAGCCAGAGCAGATGCAGCACTGTGCTTGCTAGATATGTGGGTGTTTCCCCCTCTCTCTCTCTCCCTCCCTCCCTCTTTCTCTTTGCAAAGTATCTTAATGCACTACATTCTTCCTTATGATGGCATGAGATGATGCCCACACAAGGACTGAAGTGAAGATCATACTCATTGTGATGTCATGTTAGGTGACTCCCTAAGGGTCAATTGAACACAAGTATTGTGATACTGCAATAGTTGAAGATCAGGACAGCAACTCATGGACAAGTAGACTAACCTTAGGTAACTGAAACCTTGGGAAATGGAGCCATGTACCAGTGGAAACTGCTGTGCAACTACTAAAAGAGTGGCTAATAATTGATGTAAGTGGATTTTAGAGAGTCTTTCCCCAAGATATCAGTTGCCTTTTATTTTTGCCTTGTTTTTCTTGGTCTAATACTTGAGAAATTACTTCACTTACTTGAAAGCCATCCTCCTCTTTCAGAGCACTACTGTGAAGATTGAGAGATACCCTGTGGATCAAGTGGCAAGGTGCTAGCCTTGAGCAAATACTGTCCGAGGATTCTGCCCATGCCCTGAGTCCAAGCTCCAGGACTGGCAAAAAATTAAAATAAAAAAATATAGAAAACAAAATCAGAAGCAATATTAATAGTAGCACTAGCAATAGTGATAGAGGTACACATATCATGAACATTGCACAACTGGAGTCCAGATCTCCTGCGTATACATTTATAAACATTTCTTTCCTACTACCCACCCTGGAGTCACATGCTCTTAGTGAAAATTCAATACTCCAAAATCCATCTAGCCACTGAGAACTTGCAGAGAAAAATGGTAAAGAGAATTGGTGTTGTAAGGTAGCAGCTACCTGTCTTGCTATTTACGGCAACTTCGTGAATTCTGAATCTTCCCTGCTGTCTGAAGTCTGTTTCCACTTGGGGAGACTTAAAACACCATGGCTCTTATGACTAAATGGTTTGGGAATAAAAAGAAAATGGTAAATCATACTGAGGAAGAATAAGAACACAAACTTTCAGCCAACATGGAGGACTCAAACTCTATACTAAAAGGCAATGACTTACATTTTGCTTTTTCTTTTATTCCACTGCAATTCAGATGATATTTGGAAGCTATGATTTGAGGTACAAACATTTTAGTGTAGAATTAAAAATAACACTCAGTTATTTGAGAATTAAAATAATTAGTAGCTGGGGCTGGGAGTTTGGCCTAGTGGTAGAGTGTTTGCCTAGCATGCACAAAGACCCAGGTTCAATTCCTCAGTACCACATACATAGAAAAAAGCCAGAGGTGGTGCTGAGGCTCAAGTGGTAGAGCTCTAGCCTTGAGAAAGTCCAAGGACAGTGCTCAGGCCCTGAGCTCAAACCCAGGACTGGCAAAAATAAAAATAATAATAATAATTAGTAGTAGTCAAAACTATGCTATTTCTCATATTCTTCTATCATTCAGAAAAATGGGCAGTGAATTAATTTGGGTGCTTTTCTGAGATACTACTCAATCTCAAAGGATGAGAAGTCACTGCTACTTGAAGGGGTACTTCTCACCCTAATTTATAACAGAGCTGAACACTGACTGGGGCAAGAAAAGATTTTATGGGATCAAATCCAAGTTGATCACTTTCAATAAGGAAGCTCATCTGGAGCAAGTTTGCTTTGAAAGATTAATTATGTTACTTTGTAGTTAAAATTTTACCCATTGATATATTTATCTATTTGTTTATTCATTTAGTATTAACTTCACCCCTTTTCTGAAAGTACTGAGATACAAATATAAATAAGAGAGTGTTGTTTATAGGCTAAATGTAGTATATTTATATATTATATATACATAAATATGTGTATATATACATGCATATAAATATATATATACATACATACCTCTATTTAAACAATAGCATTTGCCCCCCGCCCCCAGCTTCTTCTTACATTTTAGGTCCACAACTCTGTCTCTGTCTTCTCCACCTTGATGTTCCAGACATACTGGCTCCATCTCGACTTAGCGGCAGAGTCCCCACTTGTTTTGTCCAGTAAACACTGGCATGCTATCCTATTCCCACTAATAGGAAGTCCTGATTTCTTATGAGGAAGAACAGGATGATCTAATTGCCTACCCACCACAACTTTCTACTATTAGAGGCATGGTGCTGATCTCACCATTTTTTCTATTGCAACCACAGAACGAACACTGGTGCCACACAGGTCAGTGTGGTAATTTGCTTTCAGGGATGTACTTGGACACCCAAATCGTGTTCTGTTAAAATCATAATGCTGGTCACATTTTGGGTTCTAGCTTGTTTTAAGACCAGGTTTCTGGAATGTGACACTGCACTGGCTTTACCAGCCAAGGTCTATTGGCCACTTTCTGGTTCCCTCACCTGGAAATTCTCAGGCAGCTTAGACTCCACCTTTCTGGTGCTGATTCTGTCCTCTGTACTGCCACTGTCTTTCACCTCTCTCATTTATAAAGAAGCTTGATGAGGGGGGTAGGTAAATATTCATCACTATTCTCCTAACTAGGGATTCTGGCAACTTACCTAACAGAAGATACATTTGCCCTAGTGAATAAAATCAAATCCCTGTGATTGAGAATCCTTGCAAATAGAAAAGGTAATTAACACAGAGATCTGGTAGTTAACACCTGTAATTCTAGCTGCTAAGGAGACTAAGATATGGGGACTCTGGTTCAAAGCCAGCCTATTCAGATAAATTTAAAAGCCTCTTATCTCCAATTAACTAGCAAAAAGCTGTAAGTGAAGGTGTGGCTATTGGAGCAGAGCACACAAGAGCTTTGACTAAAAAGCCAAGCAAGAGCACAAGGCCCTGGTATTAACAAAAAGAATCAAGTAAGAGAGGATGAGGATGAAAAAGAGAAAAAATGAAGGAAAGACAATTAACAACTCAAACAGTAAACAAATTGTTTCCATGGGAAAAAGTGCTATGAGACCCAGAGAGAAAATGTCCACACCCACAAGTTTGCAGTAGTTTGTCTACCCAAGAATTTCCTTGAGTCCTAACCCATATTGCCTCCCTTTTTGTTCAAACCATTAGGCTGTGATCTTTGAACAAGGCGGCTAAAAAAAAAACCAAACTAGACCCATTAGAGTCATTTCCCTAAATCTAGTAGGATTCTAGTAGTGTGGAGGAGAACTCTAGAGGTTTCAGCACCCCATCCCTAGTCCTTTCCTTTTCCCTCGCACGATAATTTAATGCTATATGTGCAAAATTTCCTTGTCAAAACCCTAGCATGTGTTGGGCTGATGGCTTTTGGTGAGGGAAGGAGGGATTAGCAAGAAGCCACTGCTTATGCACAGTAAGTAGATTAAATTTCTGTAGTCATAAGCAGGGCCTGAGACAGCAAAATTTGAATTATCAGCTGTAAGGTGATAGAACTCTGGTTAATTGGGTAGCCATAAACATGTGAAAAATGAATGTTTCAGATAAAGACTGAAATTGGTATAATTTTAGAAAGGAAAGTATTAGCTTTATTTATTTTGTTCTCTGTAGATTAAGCCTGTTGCCTGGCTCACATTCAAATTTTAAAACATGGAGAGCTCAGGCATAATGCATATTTGCACAAATGCACATTTGCCTTTTCCACAGCACCTTCAGAGACACAGAGGGCATCATCCAATCAGCCACAAAAGAAGCTTAGTCCAAGGATATCACAATGGTGAAATGTCACAGGAATAAGAAATAGGCAAAAATCATCAAAGTGTGCCCTAGAAAGATATACATACATCTTAGTAAAAATAATAGCAATAGAACCTGTCATTTCAACTGTGGTGAAAAGCACAAAATAGGAGGACCACAGTTTAGGACTGGACCCAGACAAAAAGCAAGCTCTATTTTGAGAACATAATGAATCAGCTTGAATCCTGAGGTTGTTACATCCATACATGTCCCTAAAATTTCTGTCATTTAAAATAGATGCATATATATTTTATGTTTTAGATGAATATACATATAAATTTAATATATCATCCCATGCATCTTTCCTAAAAAATTCCTGCTATAATTAGCATATACCTTGGACTCCCCTAGCAGAGGTTTACAATAGGGCAAAACCTAGATACATAAGGCCATATAGGATGACGCTAAATGAAAGGACCTCCAGGATATGGAAACAAGAGCCAATAATGTGTGATTGTTGTTTTTAATGTAGTATGTTATTTCTAATCTCTTTTGTTATCCCTTGGTTATCTCATATTGTGACTGTATCTTACCTTGTTATCTGGTATGTTGTATATATATTTATTTGTTTATTTGAAATAGGAAAGGGAAGGGGGAAACAAAATGAGGGGAGAGGGTAGGGGAGGGATATGGGGACAAAAATTTGAGAATGGGTATCAATGTTTATGAAGAAGTGCACTTTCTATCTGACAAACATAATGTAACTCTTCTATTTATTACAATAAAAATACGTTAATGATAATATATTAATAATAGCAATAATGTAATTTAAAAACACACTTAAGTTTTTGAAGATGGAAGAAAAAAGAAAATGGGAATTCAGTTATAGAAAAGTAAAACATAAACATGCAGAGGCAGCTGATTATGACATGTCATATAAAAGAACCCAAAATACACTTAGAAACACTACTCAACAAGTAGATGGCAGGACGCTCGTGGCTTACGCCTGTAATCCGGAGTACTGAGGAGGCTGAGATCTGAAAATTGTGGTTCAAAGGCAGCCCAGGAAGAAAAGTTTGTAGACTCTTATCTCCAAGTAGTCACCAGAAAACCAGAAGTGGTGCTGTGGCTCAAAGTGGTAGAACACTAGCCTTGAGCTGAATTGCTCAGGGACAGCACCCAGGTCTAAGAAAAGTGGATGCTCTGAGGAAAGCACATGGGACTTTTATTATATTGGACTGACATCTTTATTAAGAAAGGAAGACACTTGGCTATATTTGCCAGATCAAAATAGTAACCCAATTGAAGAATCTATTTTATTGCCTTGGGTTAGAATAGTGAGTAACTTAGCCAGCCATCTGGCAGGATCTTGAAAAGCAATGAAGCATATAGGAAAGCTTTTGTGACAAGAAATGGGCAAATAAGACTAGAACTTGGGGTATGGAGGTGTGGGGATAATCCTACATAGGCCAACACTCATTGAGTTATTCACCCAACAAATATCATTGACGATTTACTCATGTTTTAGACACTCTGTTATGCAAGTGTATGCAAGGAGAATATTAACCTATTCAGAATCACTTACAACACAACATGAGAAGTGTCCTAACATGAGCATACTAAGAAAAAAAAGTACCCCCAAAAGAGTGAATGCTTAGTTCTGCCTTGAAAAGAAGAGGCACACATCTGAGGTTGTTGTGAGAGAAAAGGTGACATGTGTCTAGAAGATAGGAGACTGAGAGATTAAGTTCTCAGTTCCATGCAGGCATGGCCACTTAGTGAGTCCCTACCTCTCACTCCTCACACAGACAAACTCCCTTCTTTTGATGGATTTGGTTCTCATTAAAGGCACATGTGCCAGAACTATCACTCCAGATCTCTGCCTTGTTGCTGAAGCTCAGATGAAATCTACAGACTGTTCAAAGATGGAGAAGCATCTTCCAGGTGAAGCAGTGCCGTGACTATTGGCGCTGCCTTGTAATCCATCTTGGACAGGCTGATGTCCAGAGAAGCCCATGGAGTGACCTATTCCATGAGCTCCATGCTGTAGGTCACTTTCCTTATGCTTTCCCTCGACATCTGTCCTGCTATAGATAACGACTTTTTGTTACTTATCTCCAAACCGCCTGCTACGCAGGAACCCCACCTCAGTGCCCCTTTTCTGATTGCTAATAATGATGGTGCTGGTTAAAGAAAGTGAATCTTCTGGGATCCCAGAAGGAAAGCTTTATACTGGTTGTTTCCCATTGGTCATTCCACATCTCACATCTACACTCAGGGACCACAGAAATGGGCTCCTTTGCTGATTCCATTGGATTCAGACCTTATGGAGCAAAAGGTAGGAGTTAATCCTGTAGAGTAAAAACAGGTTGTCTAAATCCCTCTGGCAAAAGCCACCATTTTCCTCAAGGGGCCTTCTCCAGCAGCTCTCCTGCCTCTGTATGCTACACATGGCTCCTTCATCTTATCCCTTCAGATACAAAGGTGATGGTAGTAATGCTAGTGCCACTTATTTTTGGTCCATCTCCTGGAGCCCTGTCCACACCTTTGTAACCAGTGTCCCTTCATTTAAACTCTCTATGGACAGCTTTGCTTCAAGTGCTGGGAGCTGACTAATGGACAAATTGGAAGAGAGTCTGTGTCCATTCTTAAAAGGCTCAGGATTCATTTATTTCACAAATCCTTACTGAGAGCCTGTTGACACTTGCAATAAAATCCAGGAGTGAGCAAAACGGCAAATGTCTTGCATTTATGTGAGTTGCATCTAATGAAGACAGAAAGATAGTAGCCTAGAAGTTAAACCATTTCAGATGGCAGTAATTACCAGGAAGGAAGGGACAGAAAATCTGGGAGAGGGAAACAATTTCAGCAGCTCCAATTTTATGTAATATTGTCAAAGAAGGACTGGTTTCATTTGGACAATAAGACTTACTGGACTAAATAAGAAAGAGAGAAATCTTACCTGATAGTGTGACCAAATTTTAACTAACTAGAGGGAGGCAGTAAGAATTAAGTACCCACTGTATTTGGAGAGAACAAAGACAAAATCATTTGAATATTCACAGAGATAAGTTTTTTTTATTTTAAAAATGTAAGCATTTTGAGAACCACATTTTAGTATGGCAAGATAACAGAAAAATTTTTTAAAGCATAGAAAAGAAGTCACTATTTCAAGAGAAAATTTTTCCAGGCATGGTATCTCACGCCTGAAATCCTAGCTACTCAGGAGGCTGAGATCTGAGGAACAAAGGTTCAAGGAACAAAATGACCTGAGACTCTCATCTCCATTTAACCTCTAGAAAACAGGAAGTTGAAGTTGATTCAAGGGTAAGGTGGTAGCCCTGAGCTGAGCTGAGGGTCAACTCCCAGGCTGAGTTCAGAAGCCCCATGACCCACAAAAGAGAGAGACAGAGAGAGACAGAGAGAGACAGAGAGAGAGAGAGAGAGAGAGAGAGAGAGAGAGAGAGAGAGAGAGAGAGAGAGAGAGAGAGAGAGAGAGAGAGAGAGAGAGAGAGAGAGATTTAGGACAAAAGGTTTATTCTTTTTTATTATTCATCTTGATGGGAGAAAATATTGTCTTCCTGTATTCATGGTGGAATGTGACTTGTGACTTGTTGATTTGAGAAGATACTGATCATAAATAACTATTTAGAAAACAACTATTAAGGACAACAACCTAGTTCTCTTTCTCCAAGACTAGGCAAGTAAGATAGTAAGTGAAGAAGGCACTAGAAAGAATATAGCAACTAGGTGACCCTTCTCAAAAACAGAGCATAGTAGCAATTACATGCCCATAATTACATCATTCAGGAGAGTGGGGCAGTAAGATGAAAGCCATCCTTTTTGTTGTTGTTGCTGTTTTTGGTGGAAACATCTCTTGCCACACTTGGTTCCTGCTTCTAGCATTCTATATTGATGGATGTAGACAGAAGAACTGTAGAACATCTGCATGATGCAATGTAGGTCTCAACAAATTAAGTCTGGCCAAAAAACAAAGGCAGTCCATAGACATATTGTGGTAGCTGGCCCAATACGAAAAGTTACAATTAGCTGTCAGTATGTGAAAGGAGATTTCATATGAAGATTCCACTTTCTAGCTGATCTTAATGGAAGCCCAGACAATGGGGAGGTCTTGTTCCTATATGATTAGGTGCAGATGAGTATCACATGCCACTCCCTCGCCCCTCCCATCATTATTTTTCTTTCCGTTTTAAGACAGGAACTTGTTGTGTAGCTCAAGTTAGCCTAGAACTCATTATATAACCCATGCTGGCCTCTGACTCACCCACTGCACCCCTCTCCCACAGAGGCTGAAGCAATAGGATGGTTACGTCTAGACAACCTTGGACAACATACCAAAAAATCAGAAACAGACTAAGGGTTTGTTATCATGAAAATAAGGACTATGGAGCTCTGTGGTAAAGCCCAGCATGTTCATGGTGAAAGAGTCTACCTTCAACAAAGAAGAAGGAAAAAAGCAGTAGAAAGAAGAGTAAGGAAAAAAAGGAGAAGGAGGAAGGAGATAGGAAGATCAGAGTTCAAGGCCAGCTTGGGCAAAAAGTTAGAGAGATTCCATCTTAAGAAGCAAGCTAGTTGGTGCATCTTAATAAACCCAGCTACATCAGATGTGGTCATAGAAGAATTTTGCACTGAAGCCCAGCCTCATGCATGAGATCCTATCTATAAATAAACCAAAGAAAAAGGAGACTGAAGCCAGCCTTCAAGTGGTACTTACTTAGCAAGCACTAGGCTCAAAGATCAGTCCTGCCTAAGCAAATTTTAAATTAGGAAAGATAGGAAGAGAAGAGGAAACAAGGAAAAGGAAGTAGGAAAAGAAGAATTAAAAGTAGTTGAGGGGCCAGGAGTTTGGCCTAGTGGTACAGTGCTTGTCTAGCATGCACGAAGACGTGGGTTCAATTCCTTGGTACCACGTACATAGAAAAAATCCAGAAATGGTGCTGAGGCTCAAGTGGTAGAGCTCTAACCTTGAGAAAGTCCAAGGAGAGTGCTCAGGCGGTGAGTGCAAGCCCAGACTGGGGAGTGGGGGAATAAGTATTTGAGCACCACCAAGGACTAGCCAAGCACCAGTAGCTCATGCCTATAATTCTAGCTACTCAAGAGGCTGAGATCTGAGAATGTCCAGAGTAAGCCCAGGCAAGAAAATCTGTGAGACTCATCTCCGATTAGCTACCAAAAACATGAACGTGGAGCTGTGGTTCAAGTGGCAGAATGCTAGCCTTTCCGGGGAGAAGTGGGGGAGTTTAAGTATATTTAGTGCCCAGACCTTGAGTTTCAAGCCTCAGTACTACCACAAATCACATGAAAAAATAAAATAAAATAGCACAAAAAACTGGCAAGCAGAAAAGCAGGCAGGTAGGTAATAGGGGTTGAGAGATAACAAATAGAATTTGGGGGTAGGATATAGCAAAGAAACTTTGCTCAAGAAAATGCTGCCATGTATACATGGGGCTCTAGAGGGTGTTTTTTTGGGGGGGGAGGAATTTCCTCCCAGCTTCAGAGGCTGTGCACAAGAATCAGGGTGGAAGACACAAAATGGGGACTAAATGGTTTTCCTTTCTCTACCAACTGCAGTGTAATAAACAGGCATGTGCAGAGCCAGAAGAAAACTCAGAGCCAGTGAAGGATTTTCTCACTGAGAACCAGTTCTAGGAACTGCTCACAGTGAAATCTTTGTTTTCCAAAGCATGAGAGAATTTATCACATTCATTCATGTTTTTCCAGGAAGTAGATGCTCTGATTATCTGTCCTTTTCTCAGAGGAAGGGAGGTCCCATCTCTTCTGGGCAAGCTTTGAAAGCAAATCATTTGTTATTGACTCCAAAGCTGCAGCAGCTGATGAATGACATGAGTTACGGAGTTCTCTTCAGGATTTGAAAGATGTTTACTCGCTTTAGTTCCTTTTCACCCTCTATCACCACCAACTCCATGAAAGAAATAAAATCTAAAAAGAAAAAGAATAGAAAGGAAAGAAGGAAAAACACATGTTTTGCTCACCTCTCCCTGAAAGTAGAACGAGGGTGGGATGGAATGCTGTTCTGTAATCTTAGGGCCTATTTTGTCAAAACTTCAAGATGTATTTCCCTAGCAGCCTCTGGAATGTTCTGTCTCATTGTTTTCTGAAGCCAGAGAGGGTAAATAGCATCTATATTAACTTGAGAATGAGCAAATATACTGTTGTTTGCAAAAGAAACAGAATGGATGTATGAAACTATCATTCTTAAGGTCAGCATGGAAATGATTAATGACTTTCTTCTTGAAGAAGAATTAGCATCTCACATAATGACTAAAACTGAGCAGAAAATGTTCAGGTTTACAGAGGTCTACTCAAAAGGGAAGCCACCCAGTGTATGGGAATAAACCTGGCCGGAGGTAGTTTTTCCCTTTGCTTTGACATTAACAAACTAGTCGTCAGGCAGGCTGTGGAACCAATCTAATTGTCAACATCCTTGACTTTCTATGTTAAAGAATTGCTTACATTCAGGAGTCCCTAACCAAGCTAGATTTAGCTTGAAGGCTCAGACCTGCAAAACTCCTGGATTGTCTGCCCCACATCTCCAGGGCAAAAGAGGCTGAAGGTCCAGTGACAACGTAATCCCAATTCTTCCAAGGAAAACAACTGACTGGAGTAGAGGAATGTCAAGCTCTTCCTCTCTCTCATGTTTATGATGTTTTCTCATGTCTACTTTTGGCCTTCACTACTTCTGTCTTCTCTTGAATGTTGAGGTACGTGGGGGATTCTTTTGGTCACCATCGACACATGTAAGCTCCCAATGCTTGTAGAACTGACCAGTCATCACTCCCAAACTTGCATTTTCATCCTTAATTCATTCCTTAGCGCAGAACATGAAATTCCATATTCCCTTCTAGCTTTCTCTAGTTAGAAGCTCCAAAAGTATATTGGTTTCTGTGTTCCGACTTGAAGCTGTTTTCCTCTCTTCTTGTTTCCATCAATTCATGTCTAGTGGTTCTCACACACTGGTCCTCTTGTAAGCTCTGAATGTTGTCATTGCTTTTCCTGGAGTGGCACTTTCCCCTCTCTCTTTGCCTGGCGCATTCTTTATTCTCAGACACCAGCTCACAAGAAGCTCTTGAAAGGAAAGCTCTCCTGACCACTAAGACCATGCTGTTCTGCTCTAACACAATTCATTCATGCATCTATAGTGAGCTCTTAGAGACAATCACAGTGTTTTTTAGTAATTAATTATATAAAATGATTGGTTTTATGATGACATTTTCAAACTCGGTACTCTGTACTTCATCATGCACATCTTTTTTTTTTTTTCTGCCAATCCTGGGGTTTGAACTCAAGGCCTGGACATTGTCCTTGAGCTTTCTCAAGGCCCCAGTCATGTACATTGTTCCATGACCATCTCTTTTCCCTCTTTGTCCTACTGATTCCATCTCCTCTCAAGCCATTCCCCTTCTATTTTTATGTCTTAGAAAATCTAATTACACCTACTAGAAAAAATAATATTCATCTTTCTGAGTCTGACTTATTTCATTTAACCCAATGATCTTCCATCCCTTTCATTTTCCTGTAAATGATACAATTTCATTCTCCTCTATAGAATAATAATAGTGCATTCAGTAAGTATATCACATTTTCCTTATCCACTTATTTGCTGATGGATTTTTAGGCTCATTCCATGAGTTGGCTGTTGTGAATGGTGACGCCTAGTGTCTTGTTCATGGTTGCTTCATTTGCATGTCACACCATGCCTGGCTCAGTAAATACTGTTTGTTGCATAGGAAAATCTGATTAACAGCAGACATTCATTCATCTTTCCAAAATATGTGTGATCAACCTCTGAAGATTGTTTGTCTTCATTTCCTCCTCCTAAGCTGAGCTCGTAAATCAAGGATCTGCCATGCTGCCTTCTCCTCCACTTATTATCCTATAAGACAATTTGTGCTCTGAAGCAAAAACTCCTGTCTGTGTGGAGTTTCTTATGCTTCTGTGACAGCAGTATGACTATTAAAGGAAATATTTGGGCTGGGCATGGTAGCTCATATCTGTAATCTAAGTTACTCATGAGGCAGAGCTAGATACAGAGGATTGCAATTCTAATCCAACATGGGGAAAGGTATCAAAACTGCCTCAATAGATAAATAAGGCATGGTGGGTACAGCTGTAATCCTAGATACAGGAGAATTTGTAAATAGGAATATCACAGACCAAGGCTGGTGCTAGGGAAAGTCTCTATGCATTAAGAATAAGAATAAGAAATACTAATAATAACTGCAAATATAAACAAACAAGAAAGGGTTAGGAGAATGACTCTAAAGGTAGGAAACCTGTCTATCAAGTTTGAGGAGTTGAAATTAGAATCAATGACCTCATAAAAGGAAGGAAGGGAAGGAGAGAAAGGAAGGAGGGGAGGAGGAGTGATGAGAAGGGAATAGGGTGGGAAGAGAAGAGGAGGGAAGAAGAGGGAAAGGAAGAAGAGACAGGTGCTTACTGAAAAGGGTGTAAAAGTTTGCCATTTAATTGAACACTGAATGGAACTGGCAGAAGTAATCTCATCTGGAATTATTAGATCTCCTAGTGCTGGACTATCTCTCTGTGCCCAGTTAACATGTGTGTCTGGAGTTATTGCATATTGCACATTCTCAGCATATTGCACATTCTCAGAGGATGGACCTTTATCTCTTTTCCAGCATCAGACTGCTCAACATTGGTTTTAATTTTAAATAACACTGGTTCAGGCATCTTGTTGTATAAGTATGATAGCACGTTTGCAATTCACCTGTATCCTTAATTTGACCTTGGGTGGTTGAGGTGAAGATTAATGAGACAATTATTTGTACAAGAAGTATAAACAGCCCGAGTCAGCTAATTTACCACAGCTAGGATATTTATTTCTCTTTGTTCCTCAAATGGTGAGCCATAGAAAAATCCAAAGGAAGTGTTCTTTGAGGTAATCACTTGCAGGGGAAAAAAGTAAATTTAGACTCAGTTTGATATCATCCCAACAAATACTATTAACATTGGAGTCTCCTGAAAGGATAGAGTGGGCAAGATCTCTGAATAAGGAGCTGCTCTTACAAATGACTTATAGGCTCAGAGCCTCCGTTTTCTCATGCACAAAATGGATTTAGGGGAGAAATGGAAAATTGATACTTACAAGAAGAATCACCTACACATACTTTTAGGAATAACTGGGAATTCAAATCTCGGGAAAGAAAATTCCTTAGGAAAAATACCACAGTGAATTTCTTAAAAATGAAAGGCAAGTAGGGCACCAGTTGATCGTGGCCCTAATCCTAGGTACTCAGGAGGCTGAGCTCTGAGGATCCTGGTTCAAAGCCAGACTAGGCAAAAAAAAGTCCATGACACTTATTTGTGATCAGTTGCCAAAATCGAGTAGAGGAGTGGCTATATTGGTAAAACTCCTGCCTTAAGTAGAAAAATAAAAACTAAGGAACATCACCCAGGCTCTGGGTTTGAACCCCAGCACTGGCACCAAAAAAAAAAATGAGAAGAGGGGTGGGTGCAAAACTTTCCATAGCATGGTCTGAAAAAAGAAAGTTTAGGAAAAAGGGAAAAGAAATCAATTTGAAAATCAAAGTTAGAAAAAACTCAAGTGTCATGTAAAGAGGGTTGCAAATCATCAGGAGTAAGACAAAAGAACACTGTAGACATGTAGGCTCCTATGGATGGAGACTCCGAAGATTCCTATAATATGGTGGCAGGTGAGTTGGAAATTCTCTGTGGTCAAAAGTGTTTAGTATGTTTTCAAGTACAAGAACATCTCATCGGAACTGGAGATGTTTTCTGCCTGTGGAGCAATTACCTTCCATTTTCACAAAGCATCAATCAAATCTGCAGCACACAACAATCTGCTATGAGTGGTGAATTGTCCGGATGAAGCAAGATTGCTGAGAGACCTCAGGTGGGGAAATCACAGCAATCTTGAGCCTGAGTGGCAGCAACAGAGGCTGACAACAGGCCTTCAATGTCCCTCCATCATCTCTCCATCCCCAGCAAGAGATTCATCTTCCCTGAAAATTCATGGAACCATTTGGTGGGCCTGCAATGTGGGAGGAGACTTAAGTCCTCTTATTTGGATATTCGAATATGGTCATGAATACAAAAAACTCTCTAGATACCTGACTTTAAAAACTGTTTGAGTGCCTCATTGGGAAAAGCTGAATCATGAACACAGTCTGTTCGGCCATAAGCGTGGACCTTGGGCTTCAAATATTTCCTTCTGAAAGGACAAAAAATTTTCACATCCTGTGCTGGGCTTATCAAACTTACATAAAAATGACTTTCTGCTTCACGCTTAATGTGTACCCTTTCTGCTGTGTAAGCATGTCCTTCACATGGCATGTGAACAACCTTTATTACTTCTCGGTCCACTCTGGGGAAGAGTTGGAGCCCTGCCCCAGTGAGATTAATGCAGACGAATTGCCCTATGTCAGCTGTTAGGTAGACTCACTGACCACGTTACTATGCCTGCTAATCTCTTCCCCACTCTTCTCTATAAGAATAAAGCATGTTGCACCAAGAACCTGAGGTTCTTTACTGATGATTCACTGGCTCAACACACCCTAGATGCATGGAGGGCATGTGTTATAACAGATGTGGAAGTATAAGCAAACTTTACAACAATGTACAAAGTAGGATACTAATGTAATAACAGATGGACTTTAAAATCACAGAGTGCAACCCAATTCTTCAAGCAAATTTAATTCAATCAAATTTGTTGTTCACTGGGGTTCATTATAAAGAGCTATGGTAAATGATATCTTGTAATGGTTGTGATAGTCTCATAGGCATGGTGTTTGAATGCAGACATTATAATGAAGATTTGCATTGACAGAAAAACAACAAGAAAAGCAATCAGACCCAGGTTCCAAGCCCAATTTTACCACAATCTAATCCTAACTTTGACCTTTGTCTTAGCCTACCTAGGCTTCTTTTTTGTCCTACCATTATCATAAAAGTATCTTCCATGTCTCCCACCATATAGCCCTGTTACAATGAGATCACACATACGAAAACTCACAAAAACTGTAAAAACTCTTGTTAAATTAGTCATTCTTGAGTATTTATTTCTTTGTCTATTTTACATTTGTTCGGTGTTTCCATTTGGCTTATTTTATACCTTTATGTAGCCACTAATACTATATAAAACAAAATGTTTTTTTTCTTTTTGTAGCACTCAGTGATAAGTCTGGCAGCCACTGATGGAGCTGCTCCTCTGTCCTACATGCTGAAGGGTAGAAGGACAGAGGGCAGCCTGGAGGGCATGGTAACTGAGCTAGTAATCATTCCCCATTGCTTTTATATGACTAAGAACTAGAAAAGAATACAAATACATAGAATATGACTGCACATGAGTTAGCACAGTGACACTGCAGGTCTCATTTTATAATGTCTTCAGTGTTTCTCATTTTATAGCTGTAATGCTCTTTTGTAATAAATAAAAATAGGAAAAATAACCCTGCACACACCTTGCAATACTGTGAAAATGCTCTGGGATTTGCAGAATTTGCACTACAACAGTCTGATAGTGAAAAGAGTATACGAGATTCTGAGGCCTTCAGAAGTTAAAGAGACTGTTCCAGAAAACATCTGAAAGAGAGAATGTGATTAATTAAAAGGCTACCCAGGTTGTTCTGGAAAGAACCAAGGTGAGGTGATGACTCGGGTTAACACTGGTTCAGAAACAGAGCACTGGCAAGGATGACCAGAAACCTGACACTGTCCTGATCTTGCTTGAGACACAATCTCTAAGGTTCATGAATGCAAATGGGAGAAAGCCCTCAAACCCCAGGAGATTCAATAAACATGGCAGGTGTGGGTATGAGTCACTGGTGTTTATTATTATTATTATTATTATTGTGACTTGATGATTTAAAAAATGGTTTGAGAGTTTATAGACAGAGAATTGTCCAAGAAAACTTATTGCAAACCAATAATATTAATGAATAGCATTCTCAGCAGTTGTAAATGGCCACTGACCATGTTCCCTGTCCAAGACACAGTAGGTGATGGAACTGAGGAGACAGAAAGATGGGACCATCTCTGAGAAATAAGACTTTGGCAAAGCCATAGCTTCAGGCTGATAGTCCTCAGGCGAACTCCTACTCATTAAAACTATCATCATAAATGTTGCTATTTCATTGTGAATGAGTTGTCAATTTCCAGATTGCAGAGTTTAACAAAAAATATGTGGTTTTTATGGAAATATTAAAAAAAGTAGAAGTTGAGGGTGCTGGGCTCACTTTATCGTTTTCTACACCCCAGCTCTTGCTTTTCTACTTTGAGTGAAATTTATATGCAGTTTCGTTTGAGATCCTTACAACAGAGGTGAAACAAATATTTACATGTTGATCAAGGATTTAGAGCACGAGCCCAGTCTTGCTTGAGAGAGTTCCAAAACCCTAAGTAACAAAGAGCTAGGGAGCTAACCTGGTTTGTGTTATTCAAGCTTCTGTTCTCTCTGCTGCTCTTGGCCCTCATGCCTGAGACTAGTTTTAAGGGCCAATCTCCTGTCTTCCGAGGGAACGACCAACTCAGGCATCAGGCAGGAGCAAAGGAAAAGTTGTCGGGAAACTCCAAGCAGAATCCATGGAAAGGAAAGGTGAAAAGACAAGAAACTGACAGCAGTTTGAGTGCTCAGATTCAGAGTGGCAGGATGCTAGAGAGTAAATTCCTACAGGTAAGGGAAGTGAAACAGCAACCTGTTGAAGGCTCTGTACCCCACCAGTATGGGGCATGCTTATCCCTGAAACTAAGAATGGAGGTGGCTGAACCCTGTGCCCAAGGACAGGGAGGGAGAGGCTGCTTCCTGACTGCTTCCTTCATTTCAACAGATCTGTCCTCATGGAAAGCCTTTCACCAGACTGATAAGTTTGGAATTGGGTCTTTTTTTGAAGCCAATTAAAGACTTAAAAGGTAGGAATGTGTTTAAACAGTATAACTTTAGAAGTGAGATTTCCCCAAGAGGGGAAATCCCTGCTGGGCATCTCCCAAACACATTGGCTGGGCCTTTAGAAATTCAGTCCCCATTTGCCTCCTCCTTTCCCATGTGCACCTTTAGTTTGATTGGTTAAGGGGTGGCCACACGGCTGCCAGAGATCCTTCTGATTGGACACCTTCCCCCAGAGGTCCCTTCTGATTGGAACTCAACACCTATGGAGGCAAAAGTGGGAGGGCCAGCCTTTTGTAAAAGACTTTCTGACTGTGCCCTCTGGCCTGCCTTGCTTTATGCCTTGTACTTTGCCTTTCAAACATAAAAGGCATATGTTCACATCTTGGAATTACATGGCCTGCCAGGTACAAAAAGGTTTTGTACTGTACCCAGACATGGTGACCTTTGTCCCAGTTGCCACTTTCTTCTCATTCTTCAGCAAGCTGTCCTCTCAAGACATAATAAATAACTGGGAGACTAGATCAAGTCTGAATCTCATAAAACACTGGTAGGGAATACACTGGTATAGCTCATATGAAAGGTCACATGGCAAAATCACCAAAGAGCATTTCCTGCTCTGGGCCTGGGCACTGTCCCTGAGCTCTTCAGCTCAAGGTTAGCGCTCTACCACTTGAGCCACAGCACCACTTCCACTTTTCTATTGGTTAATTGGAGGTAAGAGTCTCACAGACTTATCTTTCATGCCTGAGCTGCCTTGGAACCATGATCCTCAGATCTCAGCCTTCTGAGTAGCTAGGACTTCCGGCATGAGCCGCCCAGCACCCAGAGGAAAAATTAGAATCTTGACTCATATCGATTCACTTTGCTTTGTGAAAAGCTATGGAAAGGACACCCACACACATATTTTAAAAGGTACAGTAAAAGTAGTCACTACTAAGTGCCAGTGGTGTCTCACACCTGTAATTCTAGCTACTCAGGAAGCCAATATCTGAGGATCATGATTCGAAGCCAGCCTGGGCAGAAAAGTCCATGAGACTCTTATCTCCAATTAACTACCAGAAATGGAGTAGAAATGTGGTTCAAGTGGTAGAGTGCTAGCCTTGCACAAGAAAATTCAGGGACAATAACCAGGCCCTGAATTCAAGCCCCAGAAAAGCATGGAAAAATAAAATCAAACTAAGGAGATTACCTACCTCTATGAGACAATGGGAAAGATGGGACAGAGGGTCAATTAGGTAAAGTTCTTCTTTACCTTTGGTTTTTGAACTACATGGCTATGTCACTTTTTGAAACACAAATACTTTGGACATACAATAATTGTTGATATTTATGTATTCAGATATGAATATATGTATGTATACACACATATATAAATGACTATCCCACAGAAATTCCTTCTCACTTTCTTCCTGTATATAAACATCCTGTAATAATGTAATGATGTGTGTAATAATCAAATCATATAATAGGTATGATCAAATTATGTATATAACAATATATGTAGTGATCAAATAGAATGATTAACACCTCAATATCCTTAAATGTTTATCGTTTTTTGTACAAACACTCCTCTTTTCTTCATAAGTACGTATTGAGCTATAGCTTCCTACTGAGCACTAGAACTTACCCCTCCTATATTTGGTGACAATTATCCCACCTCTTCATTCCCTTCCCTCTTTTCTTTCCAGAGATCAATTATTTTAGGCTCCCTTTGTGAGAGAGATATGTATATTTGTCTTTGTTTGCTTAGTTTATCCATAACAGACTGATCTCATTCCTTTTATGATAGAATAGTATTTTGTTGTCTATAGAGATGCTACATTATCTCCATGTATTGATCTACGTATGGACCCCTCTGCCTAGTCTTTCTTTGGGCTATTACAAATAGTACTACAGTCAACAACTTCACCACACTGATTTCATTTCCTCTGGATAGACACCAAAAAGAAAAGAGAGATAGCTTGGTCATATATCTCATATTGAATGCCAAGTCAAGTAGTAGGGACATGGTTGTACCTAACTCTTGGAAGAAAAAAAGCAAGAAGCACAGGAGACACAATGAGACCTGACAGGACATCTTTACCCTATTCTTTTGAGATCTCATACATACAGGAGACTTGCAAGGTGTCAGCTCCTACTCTCTGCATGAGTTCACTTGTCGTAACCTGAAAGAAAAGTAAGGGCTCATAAGAAAATTCAACTAGTACCTGAGAGTCCACAAACAGGCAATGATGAGACCGTAGGTAATGCCAAAATTTGACCTGCAAAATACAGCAACTGACTCAGGAATCCTGCCCACTGCCCTCCTACAGATAACCATCCTATAATCTGTAAATCAGCCTGCTGTGGCTAATTACTAGTTCAGGAAGCCAAGCAATGAATCCCAACAAATGATCCCAAACTGATAGCATGTGGTTAGTAACTGACATCTTCCCTAACTTTTCCCCTACTTCCAACTTAGGATCAAGCAACAGAGCCAAATATGCTGCACTAACCAATCACAAGGATGCCCTTTTCCAGCCAGCCCCTTTCCTCAGGCTCATGACCTCTACCAGAAGACACCTAGAACCGTCCTACGTTTGCTGTCTAAACTTTTTCCTCTCCTCTGTGTGACTGAGTTTCTTCCAAATACAAGTAGTGGTGTCTGATTCCTTCCATGAGCTCTGAGTAACTTTTCTCTTTGATGTATTTTCATGGATTTCTACAATTCTTTAAGACATTCCTGTTTCTCAGTATTTGCCATGTTACAACTCCAAAATATGGCACTCTGGTAGTTGTAACACATAAATTTTTACTCCGATATAATAACAAGTGCTAACATTCACATGAATGTTCCATCAAAATCAAGAGAAGGAAAAGAGATGGCATTAAAAAGCTGTATGTGTTTGTGCATAAATACTAGGTACGTGAAATGAGAATTGTTAAAGATAATTTCTAATCTAGCTGTTGTTTTGTGACTTTCCCTGGCATCAGACTTCCAGACTCTGGCCCTTAGTGCTTCAGGAGGTATAGGCTTCTAATAGAACAATGTCAAAATATATTGAGGGTTGACAAGAAGCTCTAAAGCTCAACATTCATCAAAGAGAAAGAAATATCTAAATTTATCTTAGCATGTCAAGAGTGAAGACTGATAGATGGAAATAGCAGAATTTTTCAGCAGTTGTGGGAAGAAAGAGAAGGGAGAAAGACAATGATGTCAAGTTCAAACTCAGGGTCTTCAATTTTTTTTGAACTTCTTTAGCAAAAACAAGGAGACTTGAAATATCCAGGCATACATGATGTAGAAAAGGAGCCACACATGGCAGCTATACTATCTTCCATAGGTTCCGTGGAAGCAACCCCTAAGCTTAGCTTTAGTGTGGCCTTGTTTGGGTTCTATTGGAAATTTCTGGGTCACAAAATAGTTGTAAGTTTAGTCTTTTGAGGAATCTGGTAAATTATACAGGACTCAAAGCACTCACATACAGTGAAACCAAAAGAGACTATTCTCATGAGAAGAACACAAAGGTACAATATCTATATGCATCTGATCATACAAACCAGTGCTTATCAAAATAAATTCCAGGAAATGGAAACAAGAGGTTTATTTCCCTTTGTTTTCCTTTCCTTTTATCTTGTATGTTCATTTAGCTGTCTTCTGGAGGTTTAGAGGGACGCAGAAATGGTGGGGCAAGGAGTGTACAAATGCAGCATTGATTCTCCCTGGACATTATGTTGAAAATGAACTATTTAATTTGTGGGTGGGGACAGGAAGGAACAAGAAGAGAAGGAAAGCAGTGTCATTCTTCAAAAAATTTGTTCATTACCTAATTGATGTAACTGTAACTCCTCTGTACTTCACTTTTATACTAACAAAAAATGAGAAAAAAAAGAAGTCTCCTAATATGAGGTAAATTGTGTGCCCAAAATTCATATGTTAAACACACAATATTCAATGTGATTGTACTTGAAAAATGGAACATTAAGGAATGGAACATTAACCAAGGTTAATGAATCTGTACTCAGAGTCCTAATCCAATGAGAATAGAGGACCATATGGGAAGGCTACCAAAAAGATACCAGAAGATACCCGGATATAAACCAAGGATGCAGGCTTTCTCAAATGCCAGCCCTGTAAATACATTTTGGTCTTGGTCTTCAAACCTCCAAGGACTGTGAATAAATGGGTATCTGTTGTTTTAAACCCCTACATTGTGGTATTTTATGAAATTAACTTTTTTTGTATTATATAAAGTAACTAATGCACACCCCCCACCAGTTCCTCAAACCATTCTTGCTCTGATGCTCCAATACTGTCATCTGGATTCATCTTTGTGTGTCCACATCGAGGTGACATGCAGGGCTCCAGTGACAGGATTTGGAGATGCTAGCAGAAGCCTGGAAGCCTCTAAAACAGATGGCACCTTTGAAAACCAGATTCCAGAATAGGAACTACTGCCTTATGGCAGTGAGTCCCAGAACTTCAAACTATCTGTATTTCCATACCAATCACACAGATCCCAGGCCTGCCTGGGATGGCAACTGTGAAAGCCCCAAGGGCCTGAGCTGCACTCTACCCTCCCTGCACTCAGGGACCATGTGGTTCAAATAGAAGGAACGAAGCAGGGAGGGCACAAATAAGAAAGGCAGTATTGGGGCCGGCAGTTTGGCCTAGTGGTAGAGTGCTTGCCTAGCATGCACAAAGCCCCCGGTTCAATTCCCGAAAAAAGCCGGAAGTGGTACAAAGGCTCAAGTGGTAGAGCTCTAGCCTTGAGAAAGTCCAAGGATAGTGCTCAAGCCCAGGACTAGCAAAACAAAAAAAAAAGGCAGTATTGATATCCAAGAAAGGAAGTAATATAGAGAAAAAGTTCGCATATTGGCTCAGACTGAAATAACCAGATTGAATTTCATGAAGTCCCTTCCAGGGCCTCTCAACCCCTCTGACAACGGATCTCATAAAGAAAATTATATCTGCAGCAGTCAAAATAAGGAAAACACATTTTGTGCATGCCTAAGTGAGGTAAGAATAATCTATTACTTTGCTAAACGTATACATCTGTTTTATATATGTTGAATAAGATCAATGAGTCAGTGTCTTAAAACTGAGCTATTCACTCAAAAGACATGTTTGATGATGCCTAAATCTTAAAAGAATTTTCTCCCTGATTTAGAATTACAGGGAAACCCTTGGTAGCACTTTCTATCCATATCCAATCATTTACCACCTGGTCACTTGCTTGGCTACAATACAGCCCTGAGATACAGCCTCTCTTACCCCTTCCTGCCCTTTTACAGCAGAAAATCTAAGTTTTGAATCCCTAGGGATGCACTATCCATATAGGGAGCACAAAAGATGGGGATCATTTATTTTATGCTATATATTTCATGGAAGCCTCTATACTGCTGCTAGGTACAGATAACATAGAGACTCACAAACCTCAATGAAAGTCAAAAATAGAAGAACAGCTGAATGGACAGCTGAGATCAATATGTTACCATTTGGTTGTGACTGTCTTCTTTAAACAATTTCATATGACTTAGAGCTGACAAGCAATTTAACACCAAGTAGAAATATCTTTATAAAATTTTTAAACAGGTTTTGATAACAGTAGGCAATCAAATAAATGTGTGCAGGCCTTTCTGTGTAATGGAGCAGGAAGATAAACCCAAGGCACCAGGGCTATCCTTGGCAGGACCCACCCCTGGATCTGACCACACATTCACACCTGCATTCATCCCACTGTTTGTACAGTTTTTGCTGCTGTAACAGAATGTCTGATGTTGGGTTAGGTCTAGGATTAGGAGGCTAGAAAATCCCAGAACTCAGTGCAGCCTATAGGCAGCTATGGTGAGGGCTTCATAGTGCCTCAATTCTTGGCAGAAAGCAGAGAGGCAAATAACCATGTTTAAAACAGGGAAAAGAAACAATGGTTCTATCATCACCTACTCTGGATGAAAATAAATTCAGTCCTGCAATGGTGAGAACTCACTATCCCAGATCCAAACTCTTCTTAAAAGCCCTACCTCCCAATACCACCATGATGACAACTAAATTTTAATTTGCATTTCAGAAGGACAAACCATATTCAGACAATAACAACTCCCCCCCCCAAAAAAAATAAATAAAGCAGACTGACTTCTGGCAATTCAGGGAGAAATGGATAGGATAATGGGAACATATATAAAAGAACTAAATGGAAATCAGAGCCAGAAGATAGTAATAATAGAAAAAGCCAGACTTTGTCCGAGCAAGGAAATAAGAGGTTTCTAGAAAGCAGATAAAGATATAGACAAGGTAGGAAGGGAAAGGTACAGAGGAGGTCAAGGCCAGTTCAGGATGGAGTTTTGAAAGTCTTCACTCAAGTCTTTGTTTTGCTTGTATTGGTTTTCTCTTCACTGAGCTGGGCCTTCCAAAAACCAGAAGGTGACCATCCCTCACCTGGAAAGACTCAGAATGTTAGCTCAACTATGCTGGCTAGCTAAGCAGGACAGTGAGCACAGGGTACTGGGCAGAGCAGTAATAGATGACTGCCAGTCAACAAAAGAAGGAAGAACATTGCATCTAAGATTCCCAAGAAGGCTTCAGGACAGTGGTACTTGGCTAGAGCTTGAGTCAGAGCCAGCGGGCTCATGTTAGAGCTGCTTCTAGTCTCAGGACCAGAAAAGAACATGAGTTTCTTCTGCATGACTTACCATGCTTAGGACACCTGGGCCCATAACATCGCCTAAAGAAATGTTCTGACACTGCTCCAGCCAACCAAGTAGCCACTAACTTCAATGTACAATTGAATTACATGAAATATCTGCTTTCTCACATGATTACTTGCTGCATACAGAAGAACATAGACAGTAGACCATCCCATCATCAAAACAAAAACCAAATCTTTTGTTTTGGGGGATAGTCTTGCTGTTTAGTTGAAAATAGCCTAGAACTCATGATCCTTCTATCACCACTCCATGTGCTGAAGTAAAGGTGTATGCAACCTCCACAGCCCAGCTTTACACAAAACATTTAATATTTGATGCCAATTTAGTAACTGTCACTTCAGGCTCAGAGTAGATTGAATCTGTGAACTGGGAAAATACAAAAATTTTAATTAAAAACATCATGACATATATACTGTAAATTATTGCATAATAGCCTAATGAAATACCCCAACATATTTCCAGTTTTTGAGAACTAGCATAATCGGTTAAGCTCCTAAGGCTTTCATTGATTTTCCTTGATTCTTCTATACTTAAGTGTATACCTAATATGAGAAGAAAGGCCATGTTCTGAGTGGTTTACTGGAATCACAAAAATGGAATCCTGTGGAGGGAAACTTGAAGTGTTTGGGCCCTCTGGTCTCCACCCACAGTTGTACTGGATAGAGAACACAGCTGTTCATTTGCAAATGATTGGTTGTGCTTTGGATGACCTCTGGGGCAGTAGGCAGACATTAGTCCTTTTAGCAGTCCTAACTGTTTAAAAAGACATCTGTGTGGGTTTATGTGCAGCAAGCAGAGCCACCCCACTGCCCCAAATAAAGACATGAAATGTACTTGTCATATTTTGCACTCATCTGTCACAGAAAACAGGTTTTAAAGCTTCCACCTTGGAGTTGGTAGGCGATGTAATAGAGAATGATAAATGGCCATTTGACTGCTCCGAGTAGCCATCTGTAGCCCATCAGCAGCATCGGAAGCTAGCCATTCACAGAGCAGCCTACTGGCCTCAGATCAAAAAAGAAAAGGTAGAGGACAAATCCAGACAAATCTTTTATTCCATTGTCTACTAACTTTCTACACACATAAACACCCACCCCCACACACACACCTTACTAAGAGGAGAAATGGAAATAGATTTTGTCCTCACTCCCTTCGCAAGAGCTCCTACAAGCTCTTCAATCAATAGCTCTCTAAATAAGGTGCATACCTTCTAGCAATTAAATGATTTGTCTTTTTAAATATCACTCACTCACCTTCAAGAACATGCAGAGCAGTGGTGGCTTCTGAATTCTAGTTGTTTCCTTTTGTGGAAGTATCCCACCCACCAAAAAAATTCAATAAAAAGTTTGGAACTATTTGGAATTCCCCACAAGATATTAGAGTTGCTAACTTCCACTGATTTGTGAGATACTATGCTGAGTACTTTCTTGTCATGATAATCTTTATAATGATGAATGGGGAAGGAGCCCCACTGTCTACCAGAGGAGTAGTAAGAAGAAGAAGAGAAAGCAGGGAGAGGGAAAAAGAGGGAGAAAGGAGAAGAGAGGGGCAGAGGAGGAAGAGGAAAGAAAGGCACAGAAAAGTAAAGTCATACAACCTCATTGCTGAAGCTCAAACCAGTATGTGAGGTGTCCTCTTCAGTGAGGTTGGGAGATGATCTCCTCCCAGAAAGAAAGAAGAGGGAAAAGAGAAGGAAACCAAGCTAGATGTTTCCAAAAGGCATCCTGCAAAGCCTGAGAAGGAAACAGGAAAACCAAGCTCAACATATCTCACTCTCTATTATATGTAGTTTATAGAAGAGTTTCCCTTTGGAGTAGTCTTTTTTTCTTCTTCTTTTTTCTCTGTGGCACACAAAAAACAAAATGGATTTTGAATTGTTCTGAAGATTAGAGTATGGGAGAGACAGAAAAATGTCACCTTCACCACTGTGATTTAAAAAAAAACAAACAAATAATAAAAAAAACCCAGAGTGAACTATGTACAAGGGTCTTCCAAGGGAAAAAGAGGAGCAAAAAAAAAGTATCCCCGGGAAGGTCTGAGGGAGGGGGGCAGGGGAGCTGTGAAGCTTCACACAATGCTGATCCGAATGGGTTTATAACAGTGCCCAATACCCTCCAAATTAATATCCATTCTGGTTAACCATTGATCACCTCTAATTCATCGATGTCTAAGATATCCTTGCAAGTTTTCCACTGAGTGAAAAACTTTGCTTCCCATTAAATATGAAATGACAAATGTAGTAATAGGCTATTAAGTTGGGAATATGAAAGGGCTATCTAGTGAGCAATATATGAGCTGTAAATAGAAAGGTCCAGAATAAAAGTTTGGGCTCTCCTACATCATGGGTCTGTGATCTGGAGTTAGTAATTCAGTCTTTTGTAATGTCAGTGTTCTCATTTGTAGTGGGATTTTTCTTACACATCACCATTCCACTGTAAGAATTATCAAGTCAACATATTGAAATGGCTCATCTGTAATAGGAGCTCTTAGTGTTTAGACAAGGAAGAAATGTGCTCATTGAAAATATATGTGTTCTATGATTTTAATGAGGCTTTCTTCTTTAATCTTCTCATCAACCCATTTTAGTAGAAAAGATGGAATATTATAAAGGTTAAACATCTTGCCTTAAATCACAGAGCTAGTCAAGTGATAAACGCAGAATTAATCCTTTGTTTTGACCGCTGTCCAATACTATTAAACATGATTTTGTCAATCTAGATTAGCTAGATAGCTATATTCCAACCCACACAATGAATGAATTCTATTCTATAAACAGTGATAACCTACATTCCCCCCATTTTGCTGCAGACTGATGATTTTTTTAATTTCTCTGGTTCAGGTAGAACTGATCATGCCACACCAGGGAGACTGTATTGATCACATTACAGGATAACAAGCAAAGTCATGAAGCAAACACCAGAACTAATTGGGTCTGGTTTGCAATAGATTCAAGTTTTCTGGCTGAGCAACATGTGAATTGAATTAAATGAAAGAGGTGAGATATTTCTGACTTCCTAGGGTTTGAGTGTTAGTATGATATTCTTTGAAATCTTTTTCTATGTATTCCAAAGAAGTAAATGCCCAGTGCATGTTTTAATGAACTTTTCTACTAATGTGGGGTGAGGTGGAGAAGAGAGATGGAACTAACAAGTAAGAGAAGCAGAGAGAATTGCTATTCATTGGATACCACCCATGTGCTAGACCCTGTACACTGCACTTTACGATTATTGTGTGTGTATTTGTGTGTATATCCATAGCTCTTCTGCTATGCAAACCGAATACTTCTAACTTAATCTTTGCTCTTGCTAGTCTTTCCATTTTTGTCAAATATTAAGGGAGATACAGAGAAACTCCTGGCTGGGATTTGCATGGGTCTGACAGCCTAGCAAGGAGGTAAGGGAATTCCAGATGTCTTCTCACAAGATATTTCAGAAACATCCTAAATAAGAACTCATGCTAGGGGGTTAGGTGAGAATAGGCACATGTGTAATGTGTAGCCAGGATCTACTCCCACTTCTCCTTACAAAAAGAATCCAGACATTTGGTTGGCATCTCTAACAAGACTCTTATTTCCAAGTAACCAGTGAAAAATCATAGGTTGAAGCATGGAGGAAAAGGTAGTGTGTCGACAGTAAGCAAAAAAGCCAAGCACAAACACAAGCACCAATACTGGTGTGAGAGAGAGACAGAGAGACAGATACAAAGAGATAAAGACAAACAAAGAGACTCAGACTGAGACAGAGAAAAAAGAGAAAAAGGAAGGAAGAAAAAAAGGAAGGGAGGAAAAAAGAAGGGAGGGAGGGAGGGCAAAGGACATGAAAGAGAAACTGGACTGACTTGGTATCTTGATATTATTTTCCTTGTCTGTACCAACAACCACTCACAACCTTTTAGACACATAGCAAAATTAAATCCTTGTTGGCTTATGTTACTAGATTTTTCTATTATTTAAGGCTGCATTCACAACTGATACACTAAACAATAGAGTTTTCATAGGATGAGGAAGGAGATTCTCCTAGAATACGGACTTGTTGCTTGGTTTCTTCCTTTCTATGTTGGACCATTGTGAAATAATTGAGGAAAGCATGGACTGTAGATGAAATAAAAAGTAACAGAACCCATTCCCTGTGCACGCTGAACAGCTCTCTGCTGAAAGAGGCGGTCATTGTTACTGTTCTTGAGTTCCAAGCAATAAAAAATGGACACCGTGTGGGACAGCAAAAGGAGAAAACAGCTGGCTCCCCTGTGAAGCCAGTAAGAGCCCAGGTTGAGACAGGAAGGTTCCAGGGTTCAGCGTACCAACCCACCTGTCTCCAGGTGGCCCTCTCTCATCCCTTCTGAATTATGGGAAATCCCATAATTCAGTTGGGATGGTATCAGTGCTGTTTCCAGAATATGGCAGCACCAGGGAGTAGCGGTGGCAGGAAGTCATTTTCTAGAGAAGTACATAATGGAAGTAAGTCATCATAGAGTCTCAGTTCTATCAGAGGCTAAAGACTGCAGCTTGGACTTCTGGGTCATTTGTAAACTACTCCATGTATCCCCACCGCCAAATAATAGCAAGTTAGATATGACCCAATAGCTACATATATGTACATATATATATATATACATATATATATATATAGCTGGCTATATGCAGAGGGTAGTTCACTGGCTGTGAGGGAAGACAAGAAGGCATGACAGCATTCAATGGTCTACAATGCATTTGTCCAAACAGATTTTAAAAAATTGATCATAAAAATGATCATGGTTGGGGCCAGGAGTGTAGCCTCGTGGTAGACTGCTCACCTAGCATGCATGAAGCCCTAGGTTCAATTCCTCAGTACCACATATTCAGAAAAAAGCTGGAAGTGGTGCTGTGGCTCAAGTGCTAGCCTTGCTAGTCTTGCTAGCAAAATGTGTCCAAGGACAGTGCCCAGGCCCTGAGTTCAAGCCCGAGGACTGGCAAAAAAAGATCATGGTTCAAAGCCAGCCCAGGCAGAAAACTCCCTGTGAGACTTTTATCTTCTATTAACCACTCAAAAACCAGAAGTGGATCTGTGGATCAAAGTGGTAGAGTGCTAACCTCTTGGGGAAAATAAAAAGCTCAGGGGATAGTGCCCAGGCCCTGAGTTCAAACCCCATGACCAACTACAACAACAAAGCAAAATATGCAAATGATTGGCACCAGTAATGCATAAAAACATATGAACAAAGTGTGAACATGTGAAAAAAGAATACATGAGGAAATAATGAGGATTCGGAATCTGTAAGGGTTATATTTCCCCCACCACAGAGAGAATAATCCTATACAAATTGAAACTTTTCTCTTGAAATTTCAACTTTCCCAACACTCCCAACGCCGAGCTTTAAAGGTTATGGTGGACTTTTAAAAATCTACCTGCTCCTCTAGTGGGGCCAACAGGGACTCCACAGAAGTGCAGATAGCTGTGAGGAATGATAGCACAGTGTGGTTTGGCATACTGTCCTGCTCTCATCTGCTGTCATGAAATAGACTTTGTGAAGGAAAGAGGCTCCTGTGATTCAAAAGGTACTAGTGGCTAAGAGAAAGGCACTTTGTTTTCTAAAGAAGGAAAAGGCTCAACTGTGCTCCACTGCTGGGGAAAGAAAGGCTCAACTGTGCTTCACTGCTGGGGAAAGGTTCCATGAGGAATCCTATGAGAGACAGAAGTATGCACATAGTGGCATGATAGAAGAATTCCCAAGGTGCAAGGCTCCTTACAGAATTGAGGAGTTCTAGCCTTGGGTAGGGGGGGGGAGAAGTGGTGCTGAATGACTCCCTGAGAGCAGCAAGGGAACTCAGAGAATGATGGCCAAGACCACTGGAGGGCAGTGGAGCTGGGCTCTGTCTCTGGTCACCACTTGCAGACTGGATGACCTTCAGCTCTGCTTCCTCATCCATGAGATTAGAATTCCGTGCCTTCACTTATAGTTTTCCTGAGGTGTATAGATGATAATATACACAAAGGTGTGTGTCTGTCATACTAAGTAGCCTTGAAAAAGAATGAAGTAGAGCTTTATGAACAAGCATGAAAAGTTCTTCAAGACATATTTCTGAGTTTTTAATATTCTGAGTAAATGAAAAAGCAATATACAAAATACATAAAAATCCATCTAAAATCCAAATGACTACAGTGAATTATATGTCTGTGTGTATGGGATATATATGGATTTATTGGGATATATATATTCTAAGCTCATAATAATACAGAGCAGTTAATAAGATGATAAGTCTATCAGGGATGCTAGTACCCAGCTCATTATTTTGGAAACAAGTAGAGAAAGGATAAAATCAATTCTCCATACAAACAAATTCCCTGTACAAACTATACATGAAGATAACCAAATCATTGATTAGGAGATGATTCTCCAAATAGTTCAGCTAATAAAGAAGGGATGAAAATTTTCTACATTATAGCCATCTGGCAACTGGCAACCTCTAAGAAAGTAATAAATATGTCTCTTGACATCAAGGGATGCCAAAATCGTAAGAAGATGAAAGACTTTGAGGATGAGGTAGCAACAGATTAAAAAAACACATTAGGGAGAAGGAAGATGGCGCCTACACAATAGGAACGCTGCCTAGCTCTTTCTCACAAAGAGAACCAAGGAGTCCCACGAGCCAACTACCTTAAGAAATCCACAACAACAAACTCAAAAAGCAACGAAGGACTCAAACCGGAAAAGAAATTCAGATAAAGCTCACATCCAACTTTCTCAAAGAATTCGGAACGCGAGGACCCCTCACCCACATGTCTCCGCCGGCTCCAAACTGCGAAAAGCAGCAGCAGTGGAGGGCGCCAGGCCGGGAGCCCAACTGCTGCAGAAACCAGCACAGAACCGGGCCAGCGAATGGCGGAAGCAGCGGAACCCAGACTCAGAACCAGAACAGCAAGCAGTGGAACCCAGACACGGAACACAGGCGGCCGCGGAGACCCGAGGGGAGTGAAAGACTCCCCACCACCGTGGAACACCCGCAGACAGATGCAGAGGTATGAGTAATACAGCACGTCCCCAAACACATCGGGAAAGCAGAGCGGGTGCCAAGCAATAGAACTTAACTTAGACCATCCATTCCGCCCGAAAAAGACTGGCGGGAGCAGGGGGGCAAGGAATTTAGAATCCTGTCCCTCCCCTCAACAGCCCCTCCCTCAGGCCATTGACTGGAGATTGACAGGCTGGCTACCTAAGACCCAGCACCCCACCAAGGGAGGCGGGGCTGTCCCAACTCCCACCCGGCCCAACGGGCTCAACCCCCAGCCCTCTGACTGGAGACTGACAAGCGGGCAGACCCTAAGACTCAGCACCCCACCAGGGGAAGCAGAGCTGTACCAGCTCCCACCCGCCCACCAGGCTCCTCTCCCAGGCCACTGGATCTGGAGAGTGGAGGGCGCTGGGTCCCTGCCTTATAACAGCGGGTAGGGGGTGCGGGAAAATAGAAGCCAGCATCTGCCCTCCCTCAATTCTTGAGCAGGGCATCCTCCAGCTGAGAATCCTGAGCAAGACAGCACCGAGGGGCCCCCCACAGTCACAGACTCTGACAAAGCAGTGGAAACACAGCAGGGATCTGAAGGGCTGACCAGCAGCCAAGCTCCTCTTCTGAGAATCAAAAAGGCGCGGCTCCACCCTTGGAGCCCACGTCCTCAGCTGGGCACCGCCCCTGGGAACAGAGGGGTCTCCTGCTGGTCCTGCTGAGAGCCCCTGGAAACTCTCAATCCCCAGACCCTTGGCTTGGGCCGCCCCTGGAAGCAGCACAGGAAAATGTCTGCCAACCTCACTCAGACAGAAGCTCGCAGATCCATCCCATGGTCCACTGTGAGGCCACAGGTTGAGCTAAGAGCTAGTCATGCAGCAACAAATAAGTTTTATTCTAATACTTTCCAAACTTTGTACTCAAATATGCTACCTACTTACCAACTTAGGTCAGTTATCCTTTTCTTCATTATTACAATATTCTTACACCCATCAAAACTTGTGAACATCTAGTGTCTGCCAGCTACAGAGGTCTAGGTTGGTTGTATCTGAAAAACTATAATCATATTTAGTATTAATCTTGCTCCCATTTTCAAATAGGCAGAACAAGAAACTCAAGAAAAATGTCAAATCAAGAAACAACATCCCCCACCCAATGTAAACAGACAATGGAACAGTCACTGGCAAACCTAGAGGAGAGTCTTCCAAGTGCTACACAAATGCAAGTGCTATACATCATTAATGAAAAATGTGAAAATATAAAGAAAGAGATAAGGGAGGAAGCCATAGCTGAACAAGAGGAAACCATAAACAAGGTGATAAGTGAAAAAGAAGGAGCCATAAAGGAAGCCATAATAAAGGCTGTTCAAAGAAAGATGGATGAATTCATAGAATCCACAAATAAAAAGTGACCAAACTCCAGCAAATGTCCAAAGAAAATAAAGCTACTGAGCTAACCAGTCAAATGGAAATCAAGGAGCTAAAGAAATCCATACATGATCTAAAAGAAGAGATGAAAGGCATCAAAAATGAGCAATTAGAAGCAAGGGAGATGAAAAATAAAGTAGATACCTTTGATAGCAGGTTAGACAATGCAGAGGAGAGAATTTCCGGGGCTGAAGATAATTTAGTTATTATACAGAAAGAACATAAAATGAGTGAATCCAAACCCAGGAAATATGAGAGAGCGCTTCAGGAGGTCCAAGATACAATTAGAAAGCCTAATTTAAGGCTAATTGGTATTGAGGAGGGCGTGGAGAAAGAGGTCAATGGTATTGGAAATATACTTCAGAGAATCATCTCAGAGAATTTCCCAAATATCCAGAAGGGCAGACCCATCCAGATACAAGAAGCTTTTAGAACCCCAAACAGACCTGACCAGAAAAGAACATCCCACCGCCACATCGTAATCCAAACTGGATCAATAGAAACCAAAGAAAAGATCCTAAAGGCAGCCAGGGAAAAGGGATCAGTAACCTATAAAGGCAAACCAATAAGAATAACCCCAGATTACTCAGCAGAGACCATGCAAGCAAGAAGTGACTGGATGCATATATGTCATTCCCTTAAGTCAAATAACTACCAACCAAGAATACTGTACCCAGCTAAGCTCTCATTCATAACTGAGGGAACAATAAAAACATTCCATTCCAGGGAAAAGCTGCAACAATATGTCACAACAAAACCAACACTACAGAGAATTCTCAAAGATGTTCTATACATAGAAAACCAAAATAAATGCAATATAGGGAAAGAAATGGCACCCAAACAGCATACCATCTAAGGACCACAAGAACTATCAAGATACAGGCCCTAATAAAAGCTTTTAAAAATGGTAGGAACTAATAAATATCTCTCAATCCTAACTCTAAATACCAATGGACTTAATTCTCCAATTAAACGGCATAGGCTGTCTAGTTGGATCAAAAAGCAAGAGCCATCGTTCTGCTGTCTTCAAGAGACACATCTTACACACAAAAATATCATCTTTTGAAAGTGAAAGGTTGGAATAAACTCTATCAAGCTAACAGTCCCCATAAACAGGCTGGAGTTGCCATCCTCATATCAGATAAAATAGACTTCAAACTAAAATTAGTAAGAAAAGACAAAGAAGGTTACTACATACTACTAAAGGGATCTTTCCTCCAGGAAGATATAACAATCCTAAATAGTTACACACCCAATCCCGGAGCTCCGAACTTCATCAAGCAAACTTTACTTACACTGAAACCATACATAGATCGAAACACAGTGATTCTTGGTGACTTTAACACACCACTCTCACCTATGGACAGATCAACAAGGCAAAAACTCAACAGAGAAACCTTAGAACTGAACAACTATATAGACCAACTAGATCTAACAGACATCTGCAGAATATTCCACCCAGCAACAACACAATATACGTTTTTCTCAGCAGCACATGGAACATTTTCCAAAATAGACCACATCTTAGGCCATAAAACAAACCTGGACAGATTCAGAAACACTGAAATTATTCCATGCACACTCTCAGACCACAAAGGCATCAAATTGGAACTGAACACACAACTCCATCAACGAAAACCCTGTAACTCATGGAGACTGAACAACACATTGTTGAATCACCAATGGGTAATCGAAGAGATCAGAACAAAAATCCAACAGTTTATGAAATTGAACAAAAAGGAGCACACAAAATACCAACTCCTTTGGGACACAGCAAAGGCAGTACTCAGAGGAAAATTTATAGCGCTGAGTGCCTACAACAACAAGGTGGAAAAATCACAAACTAACAAGTTAATGTCTCACCTTAAGCTCCTGGAAAAAGAGCAACAAACCAACCCTAATCCCAGAAGAAGAAAGCAAATTATTAAAAATCAAAGCAGAATTAAATGATTTCAATCCAAAAAAAACTATAGAAAGAATCAACAAAACAAGGAAACAAAATTGACAAACCCTTAGCAAATCTTACCAAAAAAAGAAGAGAGCGTATCGAAATAAACAAAATCACAGATGAAAATGGTAATATCACGAGAGAAATTACCAAGATCCAGAATATCATGAGGGAATACTTCTCAAACCTTTACGTCAACAAATTTGAGAATCTAGAAGAAATGGATGAATTCCTAGACAATATTAACATACCCACACTGAACCAAGAAGAGCTAACCCAACTCAACAGGCCTATTTCAAGCTCTAAAATAGAAATGGCAATTAGAGAACATCCACCTAAAAAGAGCCCAGGGACAGATGGATTCATAGCTGAATTCTATAAGGTCTTCAAAACAGAGCTCACACCAATACTCCTCAAGCTCTTCAACAAAATTGAAAATGAAGATTCTTTACCGAACTCATTTTATGAAGCCAGTATAACCCTCATCCCCAAACCAGACAGAGATTCATCAAAGAAAGAGAACTATAGACCTATTTCTTTCATGAACATCGATGCAAAACTTCTCAACAAAATACTGGCCAACCATCTACAACAACTCATCAAAAAAATTATACACTGTGATCAAACAGGATTCATCACAGGGAGGCAAAGCTGGTTCAATATTCGCAAATCAATTAATATAATTCAACACATCAACAGGAGCAAGGACAAAAATCACATGATTGTCTCAATAGATGCGGAAAAGGCATTTGACAAGATCCAACACCCCTTTATGTTAAAAGCTCTGGAGAAACTAGGAATCCATGGAACATTCCTCAATGTAATAAAGGCTGTGTATGAGAAACCCACAGCTAGTATTACACTTAATGGTGAAAATCTAAAGCCATTCCCTCTAAAATCAGGAACGAGACAAGGATGCCCACTCTCTCCACTACTCTTTAACATAGTACTAGAATTCCTAGCCAGTGCAATAAGGCAAGAAGCAAGCATAAAGGGAATCCAAGTAGGGAAAGAGGAAATAAAACTATCCCTCTTTGCAGATGACATGATTCTGTATTTAAAGAATCCTATAGACTCTACTCCCAAGCTCCTTGAGCTGATTCAAAACTTTAGAATAGTAGCAGGCTATAAAATGAACCCTCAAAAATCAACTGCCTTCCTTTACGCCAACAGTTAGAGGAATGAGGCAATAATCAGGAAAGTAACTCCTTTCACAATAGCCACAAAGAAAATAAAGTACCTAGGAATTAGCTTAACTAATAAATGTGGGCAGACATGTGTGCAGCTGTTGGGAGAAATGCAAACTACTACCACTGTGATGAACATCAGAATAGAAGTTCTGGTTCCTCAAAAAACTATCACATGATCCTGTTGTATCACTCCTGAGTATAACAGCATAAAATAAGTCAGAATATAATAAAGATATTTTCACACACAAATTTACAGAAGCATTATTCATAATATCCAAACTATGGAATCAGCCTAGGTGCTCATCCACTATGGATGGTTAAGAAAATACAGTTATGTGGGAGTGGGGGGAGGGAAAGGGTGACAAAAACATGAGAAGGGGTACCAAGGTTGGAGAAGTAATGTACACATTACCTGACGAATGTAACTGTAACCTGTAATATTATCCTGACAATAAAATAAAATAAAAATTTTAAAAAGAAGATATAATTATGTATACAATAGCAGATTACTAAACTCTAAAGAAGAATGAATGGAATTATGCTGTTTTCAAAACAATTGATAGAATTGAAAATCATCATCATATTAGTTGAAATAAACTAGAAGACAAATGTTATGTTTTTTCTCATGCGCAGAATCCAAAACAACTTTTAGACATATGAAAATAAGAGGGGAGCTCTTTGGTCAGAAGGCATGCAGGCAGAATGAAAGAAAATTGAGTGGAAAATATGAATCCATTATTTGTACAATTAATATATACTTGTATTTTTTAATTATTAAGAAAACTGGAAAAGGACTAGAAGTTGGGCAGGGGTGCAGTTTGATCCTACCAAAACTTATAGGAAGGAAATTCTATTACGTTATATCCCACTTGAGGCAAAAGTGCTAGATTTCCATAGTCCAGCCTCAGTCCTGTGAGAACCAAACAGTATCAAGAAAATTTATCTCATGATGTGTATTCTACATCCCTGGTCCCAGAAAGAGTCTTAAGTTAAATGTGGATAGCCCTGAAATTTCCCCAAAGCCCGGGGCTCTTTATACATACCAATCCCTGAACCTCACAAAGAGCTCCCTAAAGCATGTAGATGAATTCACAGCTAAAAGTGACAAAGTAGTTTTAAAAAGTGAAAAACTTTCTAAAATATATCTTATCACAGAACTGAGATTAAGGGACACATATATTGAATATAATTTTAAACTTTTCTAAATGGCTTACCTATATTCTACATATAAGGCAACCTATTTCTATATTCTACAAAATTCACATTCCAGAAAATACTACCGAAGCTCAGCAGAGACAAAGCATTCTCTCTGGTCATATGAGAGAGAAGGGACCTGACCAGGGTTAAGCAGGAATCTTTATAACATTCTTCTCAGAGTTGTTCACAGGCTGATAGGGATTGTATAGATCCCCAAGGGGAAAAGTATCTCACACCATTGCTGAGGCTATTGATTCTAAGATGCACATTTGTTTTCACATTTTTTATTATTTTGGTTTTGCCAATCCTGTGCCTTGAACTCAGGCCCCGGGTGCTATCCCTGAGCATTTTTTTCTTTTTTTTTTATTGTAATTAGTAAAAGGGTTACATGATATTTGCCAGATAGAAGGTGCATTAATTCACATACATTGATACCCTTTCACATGTCTTGGTACCCGTTTCCCTTCCCCACACACCCCCCACCCGTCTTGGTTTTCCCCCCTTCCCTATCAAATTTCAAATATCCAAATACAAATAAGTTCAATATATCAGATAACAAAGTGAGATACTATACCAATATGAGATAACCAAGGGACAGCAAAGGAGATGAGAGACAACATAGTACATTAAGGACAACAATCATTCATTATATGGCTTTTGTTTCACTATCCTGGAGATCCTTTCAATTAGCTTCACATTATATGTCCTTATGTATCAAGAGTTTGCTCTATTGCAAATCTCCCTGAGCATTTTGCTCACAGCTGACACTACTGTTTGAGCCACAGCGACATTCCAGTTTTCTTTTATTGTGATTAGAGATAAGAGTCTCAAAGACTTTCTGCCTGGGCTGGCTTTGAACCACAATCCTCAGGGCTCAGCCTCCTGAGTAGTTAGAACTGTAAATGTGAACCACCAGGTCTGGCTATGTTCCCATTTTAATGACTTAGATCCAGAGCCATCCTAGATAGATAGCTCTGGATTAATAACATTGAAGGCATAGTATGTACTTGGAAAGGTGCTCTTTTACAGAGTGGCTACTAACAGATTCGAAGGTCTGTTCTCAGAATAAAATTGCCACAAACAAATGATCTATCAGTCCTGAGCATTGGGCTAAAGGTCCAAAAGCATTCTCATCACCAACCAATAGGCTGGAAAGCAAATGTCCCCAGCCCCAGTGCTCTGGATGAAATTCCCCCTTTGCCTTCATTGCCAGGTTTGCTCCAAGCACAGGCTTACAGACAGCCTCTCTGCTTGGCCCATGGGATTTATGACTGCTGTAGTTTACAAAGATGTTAAGGACTTGATGACCATCCTATCGCAACACAGAGCATCAGTAGAGTGCTTAGAAAATAGGGTCTATTGGATTATTTTTAATTTGTAAATTGATTATCCAAGTATTTGTTTCAGAAAAAAAAATAAACCTGACAAGCACTAGAACTTGAACTTGTAATAGGTGAATTTCCCAATGGTTGGACTCTGGCTACTTTGTCAACTCTCCTTTTTGCCTCTGAGCACATTTTATCTTGTTTCACGTTTCATTGTTTTTCATTGCTGAAGGCTGAGTTATCTAGGTTGTTAGAATAGAGGAAAGGCAGGGCTCCAGTGGCTTATGTCAGTAATTCTAGTAGGGGTCAGGATCATGATTTCATGTCAGCCCAGACAAAAAATAAATGTTCACAAGGTGTCACGTCATCCACTCGTCAAGAAACAAGGACAGACTAAATCCACTAGCACAACGATGTTCATTGCAGCACCATTTACCATAGCAAAGATATGGAACCAACCCAGATGCCCCTCAGTTGATGAGTGGATCAACAAGATGTGGAATTTATACACAATGGAATTCTATGCTGCTGTCAGAAAGAACAACATCGCCTCATTTGTAAGGAAATGGAAAGACTTAGAAAAAAATCATGTTAAGTGAAGTAAGCCAGACCCAAAGGAACATAGGCTCAATGGTTTCCTTCATTTGTCATAATTAGTATAAACCTTGGACTCTCCTAGCAGAGGTTTACAATAGGGCAAAATCTAGACACATAAGGCCATATAGGATGAGGCTAAATGAAAGGACCTCCAGGATATAGAAATAAAAGCCATATAATGTGTGATTGTTGTTCTTAATGTACTATGTTACTTCTCATCTCTTTTATTGTCCCTTGGTTATCGCATATTGTTACAGTATCTTACCTTGTTATCTGACATATTATATATATATATTTATTTGTTTATTTGAAATAGGATAGGGAGTGGGGGAAAGCAAGAGTGGGGGAAGTGAATATAATGTAACCCTTCTATTAATTACAATAAAAATATTTTTTAAAAGATCCATGTCAACAGAAAAGGCTAGGTACAGTAGCACATACCTGTTATCCCAGCTACTGTGGAAAACATAAATAAAACTGTCATGGTCCAGGCTGGTGTAGACAAAAAGCAAAACCCAATCTCAAAAACAACCAGGGCAAGCGGCCTACAGGCCTAAAATACCATAAAGTGCCTGCATTGTGAGTCCAAGACCTTGACTTAAGCCCCAGTAGCACTGAAAGTTAAAAATTAGAAAGTGAATCAGTATGTTCTAGATAAAAGTGGCCATGATAAAGGTTCTAGTCTTAATTAGGTCTGAATTTGGCTTGTGGAACTGAGATGATGAGATTGGAATCTAACACTAACCCCAGATATCCTATGAAGGCCATAAACTTACTCTTAATTCTGGCAGGTGCTCCTGGGGAAGCTCAAGGGCAAGAAAATCTAAATGATAGGGAGTTCCTGGGATAGGTCTGGAAGGAACAATAGACTCCAACAGATTAAGAGCTAGAAGATTGCCCACAGTGAAGAGCTACTAGGAAAGTATGAGGAGACTTGGGGTAGGAAGTAATAAGAACAGGTGCCAGCTGGGTGCTGTTGGCTCATGCCTATAATCCCAGCTACTCAGAAGGCTGAGATCTGAGGTTCACAGTTCAAAGTCAGCCTGGGCATAAGAGTCCTGAGACTCTTATTTCCAATTAACTACCAGAAATCTGGAAGTGGTGCTGTGGCTCACTGTGTTAGAGCACCAGCCTTGAGCTGAAGAGCCAAGGTGAGGTCACTGATCATGGGATTTTTTGCCGGTTTAACAAGAAATCAATTTGGGTTAAGTAGAGCTTTGCTTAAGACAAGTGACAGACTAGGTGACTTCTTGAGGACTGTCTAAAAAGGCACCCGTGGCCTGTAATCCTAGCTACTCAGGAGGCTGAGATCTAAGGATTGGGGTTCAAACCAGCCCTAATCTATTGGACTGTAGTACTCAAGGTTTGAAGTCTTACTGCTGATGGTAAGGGGCAAATGAAAGAAATTCACTAAAGTTAGGATGGAGAGTGTTATTGTTTCTATTGATAAACCAAATTTCTCATTACAATGGTTATGCTAAAAAAAAAAGTAAGTTTCAGGTTTGAAAGAGTTTGAGGAATGAATTGCTCATAAATTTAATGGGAGAGTATAAATCGGTGTACCTTTTACAGCATAGTTCAACACAAGAGCTCTTAAAACACAACTGTGTGTTTATTCGGTAATCTTATTTCTAGGCATTTTGCCTAAGAATTTTATTGGACGATGACACAGACATGTACAAAGCTTTTGCTGAAGAAGTTATTATAATAGCAAAACTCTGAGAAAACCAACCAACAACAGTTGATTTGTTAAACAACTGAAGATTAGACAAAAAAATGTATATATCATAGAAAATGTTGCTGAACATCAATATCTGGACAAGAAATTCTATGTGGGTTTTAGTGTTGTTCCCTTATTAAAATATATAAGATAATTTTACATGAGAAGTCTACAAAACAACATATTCAAAACGTTCGTGAAATTAATTAATTAACTAATTAATTAATATAAAATAAAATTATTATGAAGATATTTCTGGTCTGTGAGATTTGAAGTAGCATTTCTGCTCATCTTACACATCTGTATTTCCCTATAAAATAATGATTTTTGCAAATTTCTAGAATATCAAATACATTTTTAAGGAAGAAGTTAGTGCTATAGTCTGGAGAAGCAAAGCAACAAGGCCTACAATCCTGAGTTACTGCAAGAATTTCCATTCTCCACACAAGCTAACTGCCACAAAACATGGCCCTGGCCTGGAAATCAAATGCTAGGGGGAAAAAATGGGCAAGAAAAATGTTTTTAACAATATCAATTAACCTGGGAACCATAAACACCTTGATATTTAGCTGATCAAAGAGTAAAAATGTATTTGACATCCTGAGAGAGGGAGCTTCTCTCTGAGTGTCACTCTGGGACATTCAGCCTGAAGAGAAGGGACCGTGGATCACAACTCCAGCATAGTCTTAGGATCAAAGAACCAGTGACCCCTGGTTTTGGTGAAGAAGTGGAAAGCATCCTGCCTTCACCATTCAAGTGGCCTCTGTCCCTCCAAGCAGCTAGTAGCCCCACCCATCTCCTGGGAGCCCCAGGCTGCTAGCGTTCAAATGGATGCTAGGGAATTCACTCCAAGAACACAGTGATCCCTAGGTACTTGCAGGGGAACAGTTCATTTCATATCTTGCCAGGAGAAATATGAATGATGACAGCTTTTTTTGTAAAGCTATCTAGAAACATCTTTCAAAATTAACTGCATGCATATTCCTTCCGGAATCCTTCTCTCAGAAATAACATGGGCTCAGGAGAATGCTTCCCAGTGGGTCTGAGCAGTATTTGAAGCCTACATTATAGTCCTTGTCCTCTTTTCTAGACATTACTGACCCTGAGACATCTGAATGGTGACGGTAAAAATTTTCAGATTTGGTCTGGCTCAGCACTTTAGAGACTGATGCAGGATCTCAAGCTTCAAGGCTAGTCTGGAACATATAGAAAGACCCTATTTCAAAGAAAGCATACAATCTTGAAGGAAGGGATAAAACCTCCAAACTAACAGTCAGATGGTTCATTCAGACAGGACAAGAAGCCCTGTACACTGTGGCTGCAGGTGTGTGAACCCATCAAGGGACAGGAGACTGGGGTTTTCAATGGACCCAGGACTTATTTTAACCAGCATCAGAAAGATATGCAAACTCAGTAATGAAGAGGTAGGTAATATGCTAGCATTGGCTGCCTTAAGGTCGAGGCAGGGTCCACTGTGCCAAGTTCTAGTACATGTCTAAGCAGGAATTACTATTCCTGAGCACGAGTCAGACAGTGATAAAGAAGGCTGGAGGCCCTTGATTGGTAAGCCTACCTAGAAAAGGTGTGCTGGAAAAGGAGAATCCCTTAACATTTCTAGGAATTGACTAGCCTTGCAGGGAAGCCTTTCCTGGGTCAATAAAGTCCCAGAGGTCAAAATAAAGAAGCAAGTCAGGCATGGTGGTTCATGCCTGTAATCCTAGCTACTCAGGATGCTGAGATCTGAGGATCACAGATCAAAGAAAACCAGAAAGTGGTGCTGCGGCTCAAGAGGTAGGATGGTAGCCTTGAACTGAAGACCTCAGGTACAGTGCCCAGAGCCACAGTTCAAGTCCCATGATGACCCCCCCCCAAAAAAAATAAACTGTGGAAGCAAAAAGACATGTCAATGCAGCTAGCAAGCCCCTCTGGCAATCACTGGCTCAGAGGACCTCACAGAAGTAGTAAGAAGAAACCAGACAGGCCAACCAAGCTGCAGAGGCCACACCACAGCAGGTTTCCAGGTACCCAGGAAAGCCAGCTATGCAAAGAGAAAGGAAACCATGATGGATGCTGGCTGGTTCAGAAGCACTGAATTGTGTATGAGAAACTCGATGGCACTCAGAAGGGATTGTGACCCAGCTCCAAAGTCCAAGGGGACAGACCATTATTTTTTCCCTCAGGAATATGTTTGGTTTCATCCTGTAGTTAGTTCTCAGGGGAGAATGAAAGAAGTCAATAAGAGATTGAAAAGTCTTTTCCTCTTCTGCCAAAACTGAATTCCAAGTACTTGGGTGGCCTTGAAGACTCTGGTAGTCAGAAATGAAACATACTCTGACAGAACATGTGACTTCTAATGAAGCGTGTGTGTGTGTGTGTGTGTGTGTGTGTGTGTGTGTGTGTGTGTGTGTGTGTGTTTGAAAGAGAGAAGTTGCATTCCCCAAACTTGTTCCCATGTAGGGTCCTTATCTATATATCTCATGCCTTCCTGAAAGGTAGCTCCATAAACGGTGAAGTATTCTCTGCCCCTTTCTCTACTGTGCTTCCCTTTCTGAAGATTAGCACTTGAGCTGTAGCATCACTTCTGGCTTCTTGGTAGTTTATTGGATATAAGCATTTCATGAACTTTCCTGCCTGGGCTAAATTCAGACTATGATCCTCACATCTCAGCCTCTTGAGTAACTAGAGTTATAGGCCTGAGTCACTGGCAACTACTCCTCTTAGTTTAACGAAGACAACCAGAATAGAGACATTCTTTCCATGCTGCTAGACCTTGAACTTCATATAGACAGTTTGTCTTCATCTGGCCAAAAGCTTGATCTTTCTTCAGCCCTTAGGAGACTTCCATAGAAAAGATACTGATCTGGTTCTTCCATTGGGCTGGCATCTGGGATGGTCTGGCAATGGCTCCCATAGGCCACCAGTAGCCATATTTCATGTGCATGAAATCTCAGCTGGGAAGGCTGCACATCTGCACACTGTGTCCATCTGTTCCCCAGCCCAGCCTGACAAATCGCTTCACTGAGCAGGAAGAGTCCCTGGGGAGAATCCCTGAGCACTGTCTGAAGAAACACTTGGATCCCGTTGGCCACTGGGGAATCTCTGCTTGTATGACCATATTTTGCCTGAAAAGTTTGGATGTCCCTAGTTCACTCTCCCTTCCCCATTCTCATCATCGAGGCCTCATATTTTAACACAACAGCTGCCTGAATTAATATGCTGTGTCCACACTAAGACAACATCATCTCTCCAGAACGCTCTGTGCCCACCACCATTAAACAGACAGACTATATTTCCCAATATGCTCCTCATCTATCTCTCTGGACCAAAAAACACACAGATATATAGCACAGCCTGCCATTACTTAGTAAAATAAGGACAAGATACTTGCCTACCAGACCACTCTCTCCTCAAATGGAACAGAGAAACAGAGGCACAGTCCCTGATAAGCAGGAATAACTGCCCATCCAGGAGTCAGGACCCAGCTCTGGATTCTCCTCTCCCTCCCCACAGTGGAGCTGCATTTAAAAGTCCAATGTTCTTAGACTTTAGAGAACACCAAAGCCCTATGGGAATCTTGTTAGGATACAGATTGAATGTTATAGTCCAGATGATACGCTCTGCCTAGACTTGTGTCTGAGTGAGGACTTCAGAACATTGAACTTTTAGTTGCAAACATTTGTGTATTGTATGTATACATGTGTGTAGATCATATACTTTTATGTATGTATTTGCTAGGACACACAATAGCAACTCCAAAAAGAATATTGTCAAAGAATTTGTCTCATTCCGAATTCAAGTTTCCTTCATAGATTCAAGCTGCCAATTATTATCATTTTGATAACATTAATAAATACATCTCAAAATTTTTATACTGGTACAAAACTCAAGATGCATTTTACAGGGTGATAAAGAAACCCACAGTGAGAGCTCCCGGGTTACTGCCCTGTGTCTTGGGCCCTCAGAGAGCAACACTGACTTGAAGCTGTGGAGATTGGACCTGACAAGGTCCAAAGACAAGGGCGGCTGCTGGAATCACCTCGTGGCTCTGCTCACCCTAATGTTCAGTCAGGCTGACAATGGCTTCCCCTGTGCTTCACAGGCTGATTGCTTTCCGCTTCACAGTGGGCAGGACTGAAAATCACCTGTATTTTTGTTGCTAGAAGTTGGAGAAGACAAACATTAATATCATCCGACAGAAAAGGAAAGTTGACTTGGGAGCAGATGCTTTGGGTTTGATCTTCTCTTTTTCCTTCAGCTTTGCCTCACAGAGAAAACCCCTTGGAAATGACGTTCAGTCACTGGCTTGTGACTTTTCTAGCAAAAAGGCTTTCAGACTTCTTGCTTCTCTTTTTCTAGATTAAATTTCCAAGTAAGTTAAGATGAAATTACTGGGGAGAGCTTATGAAGGACCCATCCTCTGAGAAACTGTGGTTGATGAATGTGTTAGTAGACTTTCCATGACTATAACAAATACCTAGGAAAATCTACTTATAAAGAGAAATGGTTCATTTGGGGCTCACAGTTCTGGCAGTTCCAGTCCATGAACGGTTGCCACCATTGCTTTTGAGCCTGTCTTAAGGCAACAACTGACAAAGCAAAACCAAGCACCTCATGGCAAACAAGGAAGTAGTAAGCAAACAGAGAACAGAGAAGCAGCCAAGGTCCCAAATCACCTTCAAAGGCATCTTGGTGACCTAAGAACATCCCACTGAGCTTCTCCTCAGCTTTTCATCAATGCCACTGTAGCCTTTAGAATATGCATCTTGGGAAGACATTCCCCATGCAAGCCATAGATATTGTTTTGTTGTTTCTAGCTATCTAGCTGTCTTCTCTGTATTGTCAGAAGGCAGCTCCCCTTTAAATAAATGATCGATTCCCTTTCCAAACATTTCCTACCTCCCCAAACATTTGAATTTTATAGGGCTGCATGTCTAGGTTACCTCTGAACCAGTTCAAGGGCCCTTGAGCTGATAAACAATGCCTAGCACATGTCCTATGATAAAGTACACATCTCTCCAATGACTCCTACTGTCAAACATGCAAGCTTCTGGTTTTGTTGTCAGCTTCATTCAGAGCCTGCTCAGACCACTCTAGAACTATTCTAAGCTCTCTGGCACCATCTACTGGAATTCTATAGTCATGGCTAACCTGAAGCTGTAAGGGCCAACCAAATGTCTCACCATTTACATCCTTCCCAATTCCAATCTACTCCTTAAATCACTGGAAAGCATAACAGGTATGTTGTGAGGTTTTCAGAGGGTGGTAGGAAGCATTCAGGATTAGCAATAGTTCTGATTTAGTACAGTTACACAAGTAGCTAGGTGTCATGGAGCATGTTACAACCGTTAAGCACTACTTTATGCACTGTTGGACTGCCTTGGGAATCTTCTACCTGAGTTAAACTTGATTTATAGAGAAGGTCCCTAAGGTAGTTTGTCATTTTATTTCTGTGACTGTCATTTATTATTTTAATTAAATTATTTCTAAAATCTGGCTAGTGTGTAGTTAGCATCACCTCAACAGCTATTATTCTATCACTACCCAGTTCTTTTTGCTGTAAAATTTTATCTTTACAGTATGAAGGACTGTCCACTAATAGCCCAACTAAAATCTATGACTATAGTAAAAACAGATAATGCTCAATAGTCTTTAGAATGATCTACCATGTTCTACATTTGCCAGAGGATGAGAATTAAGAAATACACTCTGGACATTCTCCATTCCAGACTCGCATTAACAAGAAAGAGGCAAGAGGAAGTAAGGAGTTAAGAATGCTTGCAAAACTCCACTAAAGGGGGCCTGATATGTTCCCATCAGCTCTTGTAGCCCTTACCCATTCCCTTCTTCCTGCCATAAATGCTAAATGAGATGACTGGAGGTTGGCAGCCATTTTGTGGCCATGAGATAAGCAAGCACTTAGAAAGATGAAAGAAACCAAGGTCTCTGATGCCCTATGGAGCGTTCCTTCCAACCCTGCACTGATAATGTACATATCTCACACTGCGTAAATTAAACCTTTCATTGGAATAAGCCCCTAGTTCTTAAATACGTGATAGTTGCAGTAGAAAATGCATTCTAAGTGGGACAGTATGATGACCAGTTAGCTCCACATCTGGTCATGAGAGAAGGAAGGTGTTCTCATTTTCTTCATCACTTAGTAGACAGTCAGTATTGGCCTAATGATGCTACATTTACCAAGGAGACTCCATGACCAGAAGACTCCATCTGAGTTTTATTTCCCAGGCCCAGTATCAATCTTCTATTCTCCAACTTCAAATGATGGCAATTAAGAAAAGACTTAAAAATATTTAACACAGTGCATGGCACAGTTTTAACTGTTAATTCAGGAAGTGTATTCTACAGCCCGTACTCTATCCCTGTGTAGTAAAGGGACACTGTGTGAAAAAAGTCCTGATTGAGATGTATTCCTAAGATCCTAACATACTACATTTTACTAAGAATTATGGGCTTTGCTGATTATTTAAACAATAGTGCAAATAGATTTAGACTCATAAAAATACTCTATGGTATAAAACACTAATAGAAGAAAATTTATGTACTCATCTGGGAACTGCACAGACACGGTGAGGCAACTGTGGCCAACTACAGAAGAAAAAGGTTGGCTGTTGTATAGAGACAAGAGATAATAAGGCCTAGGTTAGACTCTGCTGAAGCTCAGTCCCCAGTGCAAGTATGCACTTGTCCCCAGTGATGTCATACCACAAGGCAAGGCTCTTTACTTTGGGGGTTGGTGGCTTGGTGGCCTTCCAACAAAGGCTAGGTGATCCATAATATAAACAAGCTGAGAGTGGGGTCACTAGGCCGAAGGGGTCTTCAGTGACCCGGAGAATCTAAGTACAGCTACTGACAGGGGCTACATGTGTCTCTGAATGCTTCTAGGCCATGCTGGCCATGACAACCTATCAGGTCTGACTCAGATACTTTTGTGTGTGGTCTTTGTGAGTGTGTGATGAGAGATATTGAAGAGGCCCTGGATTCCTTCCAACTGAAGGGCTGCTGGGAAAACCCAAGACCTTACATCTGGTGGTTTCCGTGGCTAGGTCTAGAAAACAATGGGCTATGCCTTTGGGGTTTCAGCTTGATCCACTCTGTTTCTTTGAGACAGGTTCAAGCCCTAATATATGCATAGGGGTAGAGACAGTTAATTAATTACTGTAGATTAAAACTATTTGCTAGAACATGGAATAAATGGTAGGAAGAAAGAATGCAGAGGTAACGACCTCTTAATAGAATTCATTCCACTAGAGAGAGCTCAGGGCAGAAGTCTCATTGGTACAGGGCTTACATGCAGGTGTGCCAAAACTTGCTTAAGAATGCTCACATTTTTTAGTGGAAGTATATAGAGGCTCTCAAACACTGAAAATGGATGACAGTAAACTACAAAGGATCTTTCATACATGCACACATACATATATCTTTTTCTTAGGAAAATGAGTTCAGAGAAAAACAACATAATAAATTACTATGGTGCATATTTCATTAAATGGGGTATGGTTGTACTAGCTCCAAAAATAATCATTCATTCCTTACACTTCCTAACAAATAGGCCTTTGTTCCTCCTTTCAAGCTATTTGTTAATTTTGCCTCATGCCAGGCTTGGTGTTTTACACTAGAAATGAAAAATGAATAAAACATAAATATTATCCTTATGAAGTAGCTGCATAGCATTGTTAAGACATGTGGCAATGGGATTGCTAATGTTTCTTTTCATACATCTGTGGAAAATTAGAACCTGTGTGTGACTCAGCTTTCTTATCTACAAAATGGGCTTCATTATAATGCCTACCTGGTAAGGTTGTTTTGAAGATAGAGTTATTAGTTGTCAATCACTTGGAACAGTGAAGGCTATTAAGTGTTCTGAAAGAAATAAAATAAATGGGTGAAACCAGATATGTAATCAGATCCTATAAGCCAAGTAAAAAGTATTATGATGAAAGTTCCTTCCAGAAGCTCAGAGAGGGACCCTAAGCAGCACTGAACAGTAGATCAGGAAATATCAAAGAGAGGAGAAATCATCCTAAAACTGAATCTTGCAGGATCAACAATGGTAGACAAAGAAAACCAGGAAGCATGAGTTCTTTAAAGTCCAGGCACTTCAGTTGCCTGTTAGTCTTGTCTGGATCCTCCGTAGGAAGAGATAAGTACCATTGTAAGAAAAGTCCCTGGGCTGGGAGTTTGGCCTAGTGGTAGAGTGCTTGCCAAGCATGCACTAAGATCCAGGTTCAATTCCTTGGTACCACATACATTAAAAAAAAACAAGATAGAAAAAAGTTGGATGTGGCGGTTCAGGGTGAGACGTACTGAGCTCCTACCAAGATTCATGTACTGGCAGTGCAGGAGACAGTCCTCTAACAGACATTGATCCTAAGTAAGCTTTAGGATCACAGAGAACTCAGGCAGAGAGGAAAAAAAGGAAGAAAGCCAGCCCAAAAAAGAGAGCATGGAGCTCCGCCGCGGAGTTGGCGGGGAGACAAAGGCTCTTCTGAATCAGAGCAGAGAAAGCGCTCCACAGCAGCGCAGACCCGCCGGCTGCAGACAGAGCCACACAGAGCCTGCGCGAGCCCAGAGCCGACACCCGGCCGTACACGGACCTGCCAGCTTCACGGAACTGGACAATCCAGCAATTTGTGAGTACCTCCTAGGAGAAGTTTCCACTTCTGCTCTGGGAATGGCATTGGGAGGGAGCCCACCCCGGGAGGGAGCCCACCCCTCCAGCTGAGAGCAGTGCCATCTTGACTGCTGGCAATGACCCAGGCCAAAGCAATTGGAGCCTGAGAGGTGTTGCTGACAGTGCCATCTTTCTAACTGGCAAAGGATTTCCCAGAGATCCCTTAGCCAGAAATCTGGTCCCAGCGCAGCTGAAGTCCATCCGCTGTGCCCGCCGCAGACCTGGTAAACAAAGCCACCCTCGGATCTTTCAGCTTTGTTCTACCAAACAAGCAATCTCATCCGAAAATCCACAAAGCAAAATCACAAGAGAAAAAGACTTTGTGAAGTGGTTAGATCCCGAATTCAGTGGAGACACAGTTTCCTATCCTGCTCCCCCCACCAAAAGAAAAAAAAAACAACTGAAGAATACCCTTTTTTATTTTTTTACCCCATTTCATTTGCATTTTAAATGAATGTTCTTATTTTTCTCTTCGCTATTTAACCTACACCTTTTTTTTTCGAATGTTATGATTCATTCCTTTTTTTTTTCTCTTTTTTTCTTTTTCTCTCCTCTCTTTTCCCGCAATCCTGCTGTCACTGTGGTCGTTCCTAGAAACACAGTGACAGCTCTGGGTACAGTCTGAATAAAAATGATACCCATATTGATACAGTCACCTGCTTTTTAAACTCCTGATTCTCAACCCTAGTATCTCTTGGGTAAGAACTCAGAACAGTGAGGAATCTCCCCCCACCTTTTTGTTTTGTGAGTCTGTGTGTGTGTGTGTGTGTTCTGTTTTCTTTTATTTTGTTGATGTTTTGTTTCTTTTTTTCTTTCTAAACTTGGTATCATTTAAATCCCCTATATCAACCTCTCTCTTTTCTCTATATATCTTTTATTACTCTTCTTATTTTGATAACTTTTATCTAAGTTCATCTAAACTTTCTACACAAATACTCTACCTATCTATCACCTTAGGTCAGTTATCCTTACACGATACCCTTTCTTCATTACTATAATATTCTTACACTCCTATATTATTCTTTTCCTACCTCCCTTGTTGTGTTTCATATTATTTTTCTAGCTCTGGTCCTCTGTTCATCCTTCAACTCTTATAATGCATGGATCTACATTTGATGGTTGTTGAGCAATGCTGTGTATCTAGGTGTTCAATTATGCTCTAGGTCCAGAGGGACTTAAATACAAGAGAGATTGGATTGAGGGGATTATTGTTTTGGTCATAAATTGGTCATCTGTGATTGTATTAGATTTGTATGTAAATGTACAAAAAGAAAAAGAGAGTGTTATTACCAATCTAAAAGAGCTAATATGTATTGTCAGCCAACTAAAAAGGACAAGGTTGGTTATATATATATATAGGTATCAATGTGTGAGAAGTAATGTATCTACTACCTGACGAATGTAACTATAGCCCCTCTGTACATTATACCAACAATAAGGAAGGAAGAAAGAAAGAAAGAAGGAAGGAAGGAAGGAAGGAAGGAAGGAAGGAAGGAAGGAAGAAAGGAAGGAAGGAACGAACGAACGAAGAAAGGAAGAGAGAGGTACTTGTACCACATTCACCCTCCCTCCTGTTCTGGAAGCTACAGAACAGCCCAGAAACAGCTGTTGCCCATTCAGTTCAATTAGGGTCTGTCACCTGAGTATATCTTCCCAACAATAAAGTCATCATTTGATTCCCAGACAGGAAGCTTCCACATGAACTTGGTAGAACTCAGATTCACTACAGGAAGGGATGTGGCTCCTAGACATGGGGCAAGATCCAGAATTACAACAAATCAAAGAAAGACTGGATAAATTGAACTGCATCAAACTGAAGAGTTTCTGCATAGCAAAGGACGTAGCTAGCAAGATAAATAGAAAGCCCACAGAATGGGAGATCTTTACTAGCTATGCATTAGGAAAGGACTTCATATCTAAAATATACTTAGGGCTCAAAAAATTAAACTCCCAAAAACCATATCCTCAATGAAACAACATCCAATTAATAAATGGGCTAAAGACTTAGATATCTCAGAAGAAATAAGAATTTCTCAGAATAAAATAAGAAGAAATGCTCAGTATCTCTGGCCATAAAGGAAATGTAAATAAAAACAACACTGAGATTCTACCTGCCCCCATTTAGAATGGCCATTAGGTAGGAAACAAACAATAACAATGCTGTTGAGGATAAGGCCAAATGGGAACTCTGTTACACTGCTAGTGGGAATGTAAGCTTATTCAACATTCTAGAAAGCAGTATGGAAGTTTCTCAAAAATCTAAACTTATCATGGTCCTATGATCCAGCAATTCCATTCCCGGGCATTCCTTCAATAGAATATAAACTACAGTGAAACCACCAACACAACCATGTTCATTACAGCTCTATTCACCACAGCAAAAATATGAAATCATACCAGAGGCCCTTTAATAACAAATGAATTAAGAAAACACGGTACATATACGCAGTGGGATTTTACTCAGCCATTAGAAAGACTGATAATGTACCATTCGTAAAGAAATGGAAAGACTAGGGAAAAATTACACTAAGTAAAGTGAGTTAGACCCAGAGAAACAAAGGTCACTTCATTTATCTCATTAGCAATAGGTAGAATCTATAAGTAAACATACTGGGTGGTATATAAGCAGTCACAAATGAGCTAAATGAATAATAGTAGACACTATAGAGAGCTCAAATAGTACAATTTTTTTTTAAGAAAAGACTAAGTCAAAACCTAACACTCACATAGAAATAGATACTTTCAGGGGGATGGAGTGTGGAAGGGGAAATGCTAGACAATGAATGGGAGAAGGAAGGGGAGAATGTAGTCAAGAATTCATTGTATAGCCAGGTGCCAGTGGCTCATGCCTGCAATCCTAGCCACTCAGACAGAGATCTGAGGATTGTGGTTTGAAACCAGCCTGAGCAAGAAAGTCCATGAGACTCTTATCTCCAAAACCTGGTAGTAGCCCTGTAACTCAAGTGGTAGAGAATTAGTCTTGAGCACAAACAGGCTCAGGGACAGCACCCAGGCCTGATTTCAAGACCCTGAGTTCATTGTATATACCACAAAATTGAGAAATTTAAGGGATAGGGTGAGCCAAAGGAGGAAGGGAGGAGGCAAGATTGTTGAAGGGGGTAACACAGATCAGATACTGCCTTGTTAAATGGCACCTTCCTTGAACAAGGGCTTCAAGATAATTTTATAAAAGATTCTCATTGAATTTGGAAAGCAAGTATATAACAAAAAAATGCATTCCAATAAATCAGAGCTCTAAGAAATGGAAAAAAAGAAAAAGAAAACTCTTTCAATCTAGATTTCAAAAAAAGAAAAATTCATGTCTTCTGTGGCCATAAACATCCAAAGGTACAAATCCAAAATTCACAGTTCTGATAGAAGTCATTGAAGTACTGTATTTTAATTGTGTTTTACAAATGTTTATTTTTATGGATTTTATTTTTTATGAATAGTTCTGACATATCAAGCATACGTAAAAAGAAAAATGGAATTGAGGATGTGACTCAGTGAGAATGAGAGTGATTTCTTAGTAAATATGAGACTGAATTCTCACCCCAAGTCTTCCAAAAAAAGGGAAAGAAAAAGGAAACAAATAAACAACAAAGTCATTCCTATTCATTTACTAATTGGAAAAAAAAGACACTATACCAGGAAAATCAAAGAAAAGAGATGAAGAAGCCATGTCTCTGACAGCCAGGCAGGTTCTCATTCTCCCAGCATGGCCATGTAACCCAGAAGCCTTGACAATGTATTACAATAATCCCAATGACAATTCGAACTCCTTACATTGATATTATCCTTTTCATTTCTGTCATTTCTACTCTATAAGATTTCCAGTGAATACAAGTACTCCCAAAGAAGACGGGGCACTTTAACCCAGAAATGCAATTATGAAGAAAATCCTAAAGTGATGTATGTGAACCCCTACACTAAAAGCACAGGCAAGGTGCTATGTATGAGCTGCTGGGGATGGGAGGAATGTGGCTAGCTTTCCCACTTAAAGCAGATTGTCTTGTTTGTGTATTTTAATGAACAAGATATCTTACAGTAACAATACCCAATTGGCAGTGTTTCAGTGCTAAAGGCATTGGGTGATACCAGCACAGGCTTCTCCAAGGCAACATTCCTCCTTAGAGTGGCTTGGGATCCAGATCACCTTAGTCTTATGCCTCTGATCCTGGAACAAAGCTTTCCCCAGAATTAAGTACCACAAGATAGCCATACCCTAGCTCTGCACACAGTAGCCAAAACAAGGTACACAGCTTACCCATTGTCAGAGGACCTAGCAAAGGACAGAGCTAGATGGGAAACTAATAATAGTGGAACCTGATGTCTACCATACCACATAGCCCCATTTTCCATGGCACACAAAGGAAGCCAGGTAATACAAATGCCAAGTGCAGCTTAGAGGATGTTTTCTAGAGAGCACTGACATGTCCATCATGTACTTAGTAAACAGCATTATTCACACACACACACACACACACACACACACACACACACACACACACACACACACATCTATTAAACACAAACCAGTAATGGCATAGTTCTCAGCACAGGCCTGCTCAGGTTTTCCTGGGATTGCTTCTGCTCTTCACAGGGACAAGTTCAGTGGATGGTTACAGAAAGAAACACAGATATTGAAAGAAAGATCAGGTGAGGTGATAGTAAATTCTCTAGACCAACCTTCTTATCTCTTCCACATTTTTCTACATCTGTCCCTTTGGATAGAATACATCTCCTACCCTCAAGAGGCTTGCTTCTTTCCCCCATTCCAATACTGCAGGCCAAAGGATGACCTTTGTCAACCCCTGAAATACAATGGCCCCAGCACTCTTTATACCCACCCCACCCACCATCCCCACATCTGTTCTTTTACTCATGAAATCATTGATCCAGCATCTATTCATGCTACATACTATGATCAGAGCTTTATATTTCTTATCTGCAGTGACATATTTATTAAATATAGTAATAACAAAATAATATTGTTGTCCTCAATTGCAGGTGAGAAAATGAGTAAGCATTAAGTTAATGCTTTACTAGGTTATTCCATTACTGGATTACACAGCAGGAATCTGCACTCCTGGTCTGATGACCCAACAACAGGGCTATGACATCTCCATATGTAGCAGCCTTCAAAATTGTTGTTTCTGTTTTTAGTCACTGAGTATTCAGAGAGTGCCTACCATGTGTCTCATGTCCTCTAATTGCTATTACAGTGTCACAGATAAGATCTTAAAAGAAATAATAGTAACGTGCCCAACTCTGATCTGGGCAGGAGAGCAGGAGACAGAAAACATAGTAACCCTCCACAAGGGAACAATTAGCAGAACAAGCACTTCAGTTTGGCATGGTTACTTGAGCATCTAACCTTCACCAGGCACACAGAGTAGTGGAAAGGTAGAATTTTCAGCCACCCAGCCTGGGTTTGAATGGAGTCAAGTAAGCCACTAGTACAGGTCTGGCCACGTCAACTTTTCCTAGGTAGCATCTGTTCTGAGTAGGCATAGCCTTGCCTCTCATTGGTTAATATTGGGATCATGATAGTTGTTAATTCTTTTTAGTATCCCTCTGTTGTCACTTACTTATATTAACTTCTCCACAGCTGTATGTCCTTATCTGTGAGATTAAAATAGTAATAATACCTACCTGAAAGCCCATGAGGAGTTAAGGTAAGACTATTCTTAGAATGATGCGTGGTGCTTGCGTAGAATAATAAATATTAGCTATGATATATAGTATTGTAAATACTATAGGAATATATATTACTATAATATAGTAAATATTAGCTACGATAAATCTTACTCCCAAAGCATGAACAGTGAGCGTTCCAGAGTTAAGATATCCAGACAGAATGGCCAGATTTCTCAAGGCAGACGCTGGATTTCCATCATGAGCCAGTTTCAGGTCTTGACATCTGCCATCAGCTCAGAGCCATAGAGACAGTTGGAGAGAAATGGCCAGGAGGTGTAAGGATTCCATGGCCTATGTCCAGCCAGAACCAAGCCACTGCACACACACACAAGCCTGATCCCATCCAGAACATGCAGATGTTCTGCCTTGGTTCTGGAACAGGCCCTTGGAGCCCATTCAAATGTGGATAAATATTTAGATTCAATCAAAACTACTCCAGATTGTTGGCTTTTGTGTTAGATAAACAGGATAAGCAAATTTGGCATGAATGAAAACTGGCAATAAATACTCTTTTCCTATCTTTGTAATTGTTCAAAGCTAACTGCTCCAAGCCCAGTGTCTCTTTCAGAATGTCCAAAGGATTTCTGGCCTGCTTGTTTATCTGGTTGTTAACAAAAGTTCTTTACAGTATGCAGACCTCTGCACACAATATAGCCAAGAGGAGAGTAAGAGAGATGGCCTCAGTCTCACGCTAGATCATGGGAAGTGGGAGGTGGGTGGGCATTATCTGGAAGCTCCTAGGTATTTCTTGTGTGGATAAGACAAGAAAGGACTGTAATTGTTCACCCCTCTTCTATGTGACCAGTTGGAATCCTCATGTAACACTAGATTGGTTGCAGATGTTCATATGCACTAGTCCCTGCCTCCCCACCCGCAAACACAATAAGCAGCCACCATCAGACTTCAGGCAAGAGGTGGAGTGGCTTATCACAGCAAGGACAGGCAGCCCAGGTTGTTTCACTGCTATGGCAATCTTTATTCTGTACAAATCATTGTAAAATGATCTACACATGACCTGATGCCTTGTGAACAAACAAAACTTTAGGTGTATGCCCCCCCACCTCCACCCCACACTGTCTACAAGTTTGATTGAAATTGGTTTGGGAAGTAAGGAGGAAAGATAGGACAGTGTAGTGGGCAGAATCTAAACAAGGTACACTGGATATGTATAGGAACATGTTGAAATGAAAACACCTTGTACAACTAATTGATGCCAATAAATAATTTGGAAAGAAACAAAAGGAGGAGATAATAAGATACAATCAATTCAATACATTGAGGGCTTCAAATGATCAAAAATTAGGTCCAGAGGGAGGAGAGAGGGGGAAGTGAGAGAGGGTGGGAGTGGGAGAGAGGGAAGGAAAACCATAATCTTTTTTATTATGAGAACTCAAGAAATCACCTGAAAGATACCAAAGTCCATTTTTATACACAATAGGCACTACTTTTAGACAATTATTTCAAGAGAGATGCCTGCTGTGCTTATCTTTATATTGATGCTACGCAGTAGAGAGGGAGCACTAAGTTAGCACCATGGCTCTCTACGAGCTACTCAACCAGGCATCCCAAAGACAGCACAGGTGTGGGCCTGACCAAGAAGCCAGACACCAGTGGTTCATGCCTGCAATCCTAACTACGCAGGAGGTTGAGACCTGAGGATCCTAGTTCAAATACAGCCTGGGAAGATATATCTAAAAGAATCTTATCTACAATTAACCCCCAAAAGGCTCAAAACCACATTCCAAAAAAAAAAGTAGCTAAAGCAAGCAAACAAACAAAAAAGGCTGGGGTGGGAGGGTATGGCTCAAGTAGAAGAGTATCTGCCTCAGAACTGTCAAGAAAGTGGAAATATCTTCAAAGAACTGCTTTGTTAGATAACAACTCCTTTGTAGAAGTAAAGATAATTTAAAAACAAAACTCTTCAGAGGCAAAATAAGAGTAAATCAAACAATTCTTATGTAACCTACCTAGAAGAACAGCCAAAATTATAATCTTTGAATGAAGTAAAAACCACTATTAAAAATATGAAGCAAGTAAACTATTCTATACATCTATGATAAACTCTATATTCTTATCCTACAAGGCTAAGTTGATGGATTACCTGAGTATAAAACATGAAAATGCAGTAACAGAGCCAGGATCTACTGCACAGCTTTACTGTATAAGCCAGTAACACTGACAATATAAGTGCACAGCTTTGCATCAAGAGAGAGACTGAAAAAAATATTTGTGACCATACTAATTGTTCCAGGCAACTGCTAAAAATGAAATTAATGTTAATCAAGCACAGAAATAATAGATAATGTGAATGAATTAGTCCTGAGATTTAGAGAATACCAATGTTACACATTACAGTATGGATAATTCTTACAAAGAAAATTTAATGAAAAAAGCCAGTCACAGACAAGAGACAGTAATGATCTGAAAGGAATATAAAGTGGTTTCTGATATTTTGATAATGCTCTGTTAATTGATCTGGAGGCTTGTTATATGGGTAGATCTATTTTTTAAAAATCTATCGGGCTTGTATTTTTGCTAAGTGCAATTTCTCTTATATGCATTCTGCATAAATCATATTCAAGTTGTATGTGTAGCCCTAAATAATGTTCTCATGCCTGGGCTTTATGGACATGCATTTGTTCAGCCTCACAGAGCCCTGTGTTTATATGACTATGATTGTGACTCATTGCTCTACTGTCTGTGCATGATAATTCTCAGCAATTTTTGTATCAGGTATCTGAAGTTTCCTTTTACTTTGGATGGTAAACATTGTATAGTCCTGAGTAGGGTGTTACTACCAGCTCTTTAGTCCAAAGCTCCTCAAATAGATTAAATACCCTATTATCACTGAATTGAGTAGATTGGGACTCTAACATACTTTTGGAAACTGGAGAAACACTCTCCCTTATTACCATGAAGCCCCAGAGAAGCCACTTAATTTCAAAACCCATAGTAGCTTAAGGAAGGATAAAAAGGAGGGAAAGAGCAGCTACCCTCTACATTCCTTAGAGAATCAGGGAAACCACCTGTTCGGCCAGCAATATGGGAGAATACTGTTTCCCCACAGCACTGCTTAAAATAGTTCTAGTATCTTTCCCTGACAAGGGGCAGATGGATAGAAATGAGAACAACTAACTGCTCATTGAAACACCTCCTTTGAAAATGTTCTAGGAATGAGCTTTCTGGAGGGAGCTGAGGAGCAGCATTCCTCATAGCCCCCTGGGAGAGGGTCTTTCTAACTAGAGAGAGAGTGGCCTGCCTTTTTAATTGTCACCACTTGGCAGAGAGGATGAATGAGTGTGTCTCGTTCAGAAACACCAATAGGAGCCCCAACCACGCCCCCATGGTTCCTATTAGTATTATCATCACACATGGCTTCCATCTCATCTCCTTTCTTTAGTTCTCAGATTAGTGTGAATCTGAGAAGGAAAAGGTATTTGAGCTAGAATTTTTCTGTACTGGGCTTTCCTTTAAAAATGGCAGCAGATGCTGCATGCCAGTGGCTCGCCCTTGTGATCCTTGCATCACAGTCCAAAGTGAGTCCAGGCAGAAAAGTCCCCATGAGAATTAACCACCAAAAAACCTGAAGTGAAACTTTGGTTCAAAGTGGTACAGTGTTAGTCTTGAGCAAAAGAGCTCAGGGATAATGCCCAGGCCCTGAGTTCAAGCCCCAGGACCTACCCACATGCTGTCAAAAATGGCGGCAGAACTGTGAGACAAACACCTACAAAGGGTTCCATGACTACTCCCAAAAATGAAAAGCAGCCTCAGAGTCAGTCGCTGAGTGCCTGGCTGTGATTACCTTCCTTTTTCTTCCCTCTGCTGCTGGGTGCCTTTGGGAGCAAGATTCTTTATGTGCAGCCCGACTGCCAAGGTTATCGACTCTCCTTCAGTTCAACCAGGTGAACTGCTCACCCTGAAAATCTTTCTTCTTTCTTTTTCTTTTTTTTTGCATTAAATCCAATTCTGCACCCTGGGCTGAACAGCTGACAGCACAGCCTGCTCATCCCTTCTATTTTCTGCCTGAATTTTGCTCACAGTTAATTTGCAGGAGACCCTGGAGGAAATTTGTAGAGTTATTTCACATGAAAGGAAAAGAACTCTGATTTTCAGCTGGGAATAGATCAAATTCCCAGAGGGCACCACTGACCAGTCAGCCAATCTGCTGACTTTGGGTTAGCAGTCTGTCTGGTGGCTGCATTCAATTCCAATTAACCCTAAAGAAACCTTCCCTTCCCATGTGACAGTAGTGATAACAATAACTTGTTACATGCGCATTTTTTTTCTAGGAACCAACAGAATTCCAAATAGATCCTAAGAATTTTTGTGCTTTGCTCTACTTTGGAGCAGTGCCTAAGTGATAGTTCTATTCATGTGGAATCATTCACTTGCATAGTTTCCTATCACCTTAAATTCATTCATTCTTGCATTATTGGCTTGATGGTTTAGTTACATAGAACAAAGTGGGTTTTCATCTTTATTGCTTGTCAATGCCTGTTTATAGTCATCCTTCAGTCTACTCTGCTCTCAGAGCATTCTGATCAGACTGTTTTCTGTATTGTCCACTCAGCATTAACTTCTTACTCCAAAACAAAATTCTCAGTACTTTGCCCATGGGTTCCACACACCACCTGCGCTCCAGTCAATTCCATTGATAATCAAACTAGAAAAAGGACTGACAGTCAATGAAAGTCTAAAGGAAAACATTTTTATCGTATAAAACAAAGAATGGGGCCTGGAGTTTGGCCTAGTGGTAGAGTGCTTGCCTAGCATGCACAAAGACCCAGGTTCAATTCTTTGGTACCACATACGTAGAAAAAAAGCTGGAAGTGGTGCTGAGGCTCAAGTGGTAGAACTCTAGCGTTGAGAAAGTCCAAAGACAGTGCTCAGGCCCTGAGCTCAAGCCCAGGACTGGCAAAAAAAAAGAATGATCAAGGGCTGGTAGCATAGTTCAAGGGGTAGAGAACCTACCTAGCCTAGATAAGACACTCAATTTAAATCCTAGTACTACCAATATTGAACTACATTTCAAGTAGTAAATATTTGCACTAATATCTTGTAATACAAAACATATAAGTACATACCCTTGATCTGAGGAGAAAGGATTCCAATGAAAATATAGGTGACTCTTAAGGTAACATATCTCTGTGCAGGGAGATCAGATTCTGATCTGGGGGAGGTAGAAATTTGGGGTAGAAACTGTACATTCATTTCTGTCCCCAGAATAAGACATATGTTTCCTAAGACTTATTCAAACACTTCTCCCAACTTAGAACATGCTAGTCTCAAGGCAATGAAATCCACCTGTTCTTAATGAGTTGCTCTAGCTATAAGAAGTAGACTTCCCTTCTTCTGATGCCTTTTAAGATATCATATCTCATCTATGGAACTAATTTTACTGTGGTAAATGACACAACATTTTACCTGTTTACCCTCCTTAAGTGTAAGCAACTGGGCCACACTTTTTTTTTACTTCAAAGCCCTAAAATACAAAAAAATGAAGAAAAATACAAAGAAAGAAAGAGAGAGAGAAAGAAAGAAAGAAAGAAAGAAAGAAAGAAAGAAAGAAAGAAAGAAAAGGAGGAAGGAAGAAAGGAAGGAAGGAAGGAGGGAAAGAAGGAAGGAAGGAAGGAAAAAGAAAGAAAATCACTCCAATTTTCAATCATCCTGTAAGAGGGATAGACAAATGGAGGGAAGAGGAGGAAAATGCAGACAGGAAGCCAAGATATGGCTTATGTTTCTATATCCTAGAGATCCTTTCATTTAGCGTCCTACTATATGGCCTTTTAATGATTGTTGTTCTTAAAGTACTATGTTATCTCTCATCTCTTTTGCTGTCCCTTGGTTATCTCATATTGTTACAGTATCTCACTTTGTTACCCGATATATATATATATATATATATATATATATATATATATATTTGTATTTGGTTATTTGAAATTGGATAGGGAAGGGGGGAAAACAAGATGAAGGGTGGGGTTGGGGGAGAGGAAAATGGGGACCAAGGCATGTGAAAGGGTATCAATGTATGGGAATTAATGCACCATCTATCTGGCAAATATCATGTAACCCTTCTATTAATTACAATAAAAATATATGAAAAAAATAAATAAAATGTAAAAAAAAGAAGCCAAGATATATCTTAGAACATTAAGAAGAAGGAACGGGGAGGGGGAGTTAGGAGAGAGATGGGTAAGAATGTTGAAAGGGTGGCATTGATCAAGATGTACTATATTCATAAACTGTTTTGTTAAGTGGCACTCATTGTACAACTCCTTTAAGGAGATATATTTGTTAAATTTGTTCTAAGATACCTGGCTAAACAAACTTCAAACACTACTTATCAAGGGCTCCTCATTCTGTCTCCCCTCCTTCTACCACAGAATTGTAGTATTGCATGGGACTCAGAGGAGGCTCCTGTCCTAAGAATGGTAGTGTTAGATTTGGTGTTCACCACAACATAGTGAAGTTAAAGCATCTGGCTTCATCTCCCAATTACTCATTCCCCAAACCAATGCAAAATATCTTTCAAGTCTTCCCATAAGGCCAGATCTTTGTCTGTGCTGAACCTCACCTCTTCACCTGACACTTGGTATTGACTCAATTCTACCACTAGCCAAACTCCCCGCCCCTGGTTTATCATTTTCTCTTCTTTCCTCTGGAGACAAAGTATTTTCTGGGGTTTAAGGTCTATCTATTGAATTCAATCAAATATTCCTACCTACAAGAAGCTTTCCCTCACAACACCCTATGCTATCAGCCAAAAAATTTATTTACCTGCTACCAGTTATTCGTGTCATTGTTTTGTCATGTTTGTTCTCCATGAAGGAACAGTGACACCTGTTTCTACTCATTACCTATATTCCTATGTATAAGCCTATTACCCAGCAACCACTCAAATAAATATTGATTGAAATAATAGAACTCTCCCTCCTGTACCATAGAGCTATTTGCTTATGGGTGTTTGTGTGTTCTGATGTGGTGAAATATAGACAAAACGACAGCGTGATAATCCTCCCTTAAAGGAGAAAGCAGAAACTCCTCCTTGATCTGGGCCTTCCTTGAGAAACAATGAGTAGGAATCAAGGTCTACATTCCTATCTCTCAAAGTATCTGTTTCATTCCCCCACCTGCACCTAACATGTATTTCCTCTGAAGAAAATCCTTGCCCATTACAAGATTTCTTTCTTTATAAAAAAAAATCTATGCAACCCTAAGCAAGGAGTTAAAACCCTTCAAATATCCAAATAAAAAGGCCCTTGATGGACCATCATTTATATACTCTATCCTGCCATTAAAATGTACTGCAACAACAGGCTCAAACAGGCTGAAAGTAGAACTCAATTACTCTAATTAACTTGCTGAGCAGTCAAACACTGACACTGTAAAACTTGAAGTAAGAATGACATTGATGATATTGTAAATAGTCTGTATGACTAAAAGTCTGAAATGTGTTGATAGAAGAGACATAGTTTAGCAATTTAAAGCACAAATGGACATAAGTACATTCAAGTAGGGTCCAGATGGGCACTGCCCAATAGAATTGCTGCCAACAATCATGGCTACTTAACTCTAAATTCAATTGAAAATTGAGTTTTTCAGTATCACAAATCACATTTTAAGTGCTTCCCTACTAAAAGAATTTACGAAACAGTCCTATAAATACAGAACATTCTATGGGACTACCCTGCTCCACTCCTCAAACACACACCAGATTGAAAATTTATCTGAGCAGGAAGACTTGAACTTAATAGAACAACTGCTCTTTTTACTGAGGGCTAGATGCTATCACTCCTGCTTCTCAGCATTTTTCCATTAAATACTCATGATTTTGAAAATGGGTAGAAATGTATTGTCCCCTGTATTCATTTACTAGAAATGTCATAATGAAGTGCCATAAATTAGGTGATTCAAACAAAATAAGTTTATTTCCTCACAGATCTATCTAGAGGGAAGAAACTCAAGATTAAGTTTTTAGCACAGTTGATTTCTTCTGAACCTCTTTCCTCAGCTTAGGTACACTAGCCTTCATCTTGTGTCCTCAATAACCTTTCACTGTCTGAGTCTGTGTTCTAATATCTTTTGATACTGACACCAGTTATATTAGATCAGGACCCACCTCAGTGACCTAATTTAACCTAATTACTTTCTTAAAGACCCAGTCTCTAAATTAAGATTTAAAAAGTCTGAATATTAGAAATACAAAATTCAGCCACAAACAGTTACACTTTGTTTTTTGTTTTTTGTTTTTTCTGGTCCTGGGCTTGAGCTCAGGGCCTGAGCACTGTCCTTAGATTTTCTCAAGGCTAGAGCTCTACCACTTGAGCCACAGCACCATTTCCAGCTTTTTCTATGTATTTGTGGTACTGAGAAATTGAACCCGTGTCTTCGTGCATGCTAGGCAAGCACTCTACCACTAGGCCAAACTCCCGGCCCAACAGTTACACTTTGTATATGAGGAAATCAACCCAGATAAATTCAATCTAGTGACACTGCTACTGTGAACTACTGTCTAATTTGACTCATGTTCATATATTTAATTACTGTGCAGCAGTCAAGAGCTAAATCCCTTCTCCCTGTCCCTTCTCTGTTGACCACAAAGCAAACCAAAAGATGTGAGCTATCTGAATGACGTAGTAATTTCTAGTCACCACTTTATAACCAAGAGCACTCAAGTAAGACCATGACTCCTGGGGCAGTAGATTAGACTTACTTACTTGAGGTTCAAAACTGACTTCCTGCCAGCTGAAGTCTAACCATCTGAGTTCACCACATGTAGCAAACACTATCAGTTTCCTGCTATCTCCCATTTGACATATTCAATGAGACTCTCTTAGCAAGATTCACTGTCTCAAAAGGTTAAACTGGCCAGATTAGCAAACTCTTGTCCACATTTGACTTTTAAATCTAACCAAGACATAATGAATATCACACCCACTGAACAATATCTAATAGATGTTATGGCAGATTTAATTGCTCTAATCCTGGAAGCCCCTGGACTCAGTGACTATGTGCAGCCATCTGTCACTCTTGTGTCCCTTGATAAGACCAATACCACTGGCAGGATTAAAGAAGGATCAGAGCCATGGCCATCTGACTTTCATCCGAGATGGTTTTCTTTCCCTAAACCAACAGGTAACTAGCACCATCCCAGTACTGGTAGCAAATAGGTCAGTAAAATGTCAGGTAGATGACTATTACCTATCTTCTTCTTCTCCTTGTCTGTCATCTGGTCATACATGTCTCAAGATGGGATGGTGTATAATTCAAAACTGAAAACAGATAGAAGTGTGCATAATAAATTCTTCCAAGAAACATGCATACAATTGCAACCTCTTAATCTCAGAAAGAGCAGCTACCTCACCAAGCTAGGTCAATATAGTGTTACATAAGCTTTGATTGAAACAATTCAGGAATATCATTCTCATCCAGTAATATTTTATACTATCATATCATGACTATCAAATCAATGATAGGTAGTGAAAAGCATGTATTTCTCTATAAAATTAAAGTAATTTCAGATAGCTCTCCATAACCATATTGTCGCAGTGAAAATATAAGCAACTGGAATTCAGAAATACTTCCCATAGCTTTTCCTCTGCAAGCCATACCAACTGAATTTGTCAGAGGCTTTAAGATCAATTTTAATGTAAAAACAGTGTTAGAGATTATTTGACTATAACACACACACACACACACACACACACACACACACACACACACTGACTTCTTGAGTTGGGAAGAACAAATGAGAATCATCTATGATACCTACTCAGGCTTGACATGCTCCCACCAAGCCCTTATTTCTCCACTCATTCAAGATCTTTAGGCTTAATGTAACTTAATTAAATTGCTATGCAGCTCATTTGACCATTATTGAGATTTTAAAATAATTAACAGTGAAGGCAATTGAGTAAACCCCTTCTGAGCTGTTGTAATACTTTATGAATTATATAAGTTCTATATTAATATGAGTCCTCTGTGCCTGAAAATTAGCTGGGGGATATTCATTAAGGTGGTATAAATAGGCTACAGTAGCTGGGACATCCTTTTGTTTTCCATTTTCTGACAGCTTTCAGAAGTTCATGTGAAGCCATAAAAATATACTTCATTTCTATAGCATTTTACAAATAGGATAATATTTTTATTCCATTTGATCCTCCTACTAATCCAGGGAGCTTGGCAAGACTAGTGGTATTCTCTTTGTTCTATAGGGAAAAAAAGAAATTAAAGTTCAAAGATATTAAGCTCCTCACACAAAAAAATAAGAAAGGGAATAGCATCAAACACACTGTCAGTCAAATATTCTTCCAGTACATCTTACTTTCTCTTTCTAGGAACCATGATTCTCCCAAAAGAGGACAGGATTCTATGTGTCTGAAATGTCCAGAGAAAGAATGGGATGGGGAGGTGGGGAGCGATATTTGAATATAAACCTAACACTTATCATTTACCCAAACAAGGTCACACTAAAGCTACTATCACTACCATGCCCATTGCAGCATTATTTATGATAGCTAAGATATGGAATCAGTCCAGATGCCCCTAAGTGGATGAATGGATCAAGAGAATGTGGTATATATACAAAATGGAATTATACTCATCTAACAGAAATAATGATATTGTGCCATTCATAATGAAATGGAATGACTTGGAAAGTATTGTATTAAGCAAAGTAAGCTAGACCCATAAAAACACAGGTTGCATGGTTTCCCTCATTTGTGGTAGTTAGAATGTGCCTCTAAGATACAAGTAAACACATTGGATAGTAAAAGAAAAAGAAAGAAAGAACAACAACAACAACAAAAAGAAAACCACACTGGGGCATGATAAATTGTACATGTTTCTAGGCATTTACACCGGGAGACCAAAGGAGGTCTTTTCTTAGGAAAAGATCACAAAGGCATAATACCTATGTGCATCTAGTCAAATAAAATAATATTTATCAAAATGAACTCCAGGAAACAAAAACAAGAAGTATTTTCCTTGTTGTTATTCTTTTATTCTTGCTTTCTCTTTCTTTCTTTCTTTCTTTCTTTTTTGTCAGTCAGGTGGCTTAAACTCTGGGTCTGAGCACTGTCCCAGGGCTCTTCATCTCAAGACTACCGCCCTACTCCTGGAGTGGATCCTCAGCGCCACTTCTGGTTTTCTAGTGGTTAATAGGAGATAAGAGTCTCATGGACTTCAGTGACCAGGCTGGTTTTGAACTGCGAGTCTCCGATCTCAACCTCCTGAGTAGCTAGGATTACAGGCATGAGCCACTGCATCGGTTTTCCTTTCCTTTCTTGTTCCTTTATCTGTATAAGGGTTGGCAAGTGGGAGCACAGAAATGGTGGGACAAAGAATGAACAAATGCAGTAGTGATACTCCCTAGACACTGTTGAAAATGAAGTATATAATTTGTGGGTGGGGATGGGAGAGAAAAATGTAGTGAGCAAGGGAAGGGATTACATTGTTCAAAATAATGTGCTCTTTATCTGACTTATGTAGCTGTAACCACGTTGTACATCATATTTATAATAACAAAAATTCATGAAAAACAAAACTTCATGCTTTTATTGGGCTTTCTTGTTTTTCTATCATTTGAGTCATCCATTCAGTCTGGCATATTGGTAATTATTTTGGAGATAAAGTCCCACACACTCTTCTGTTCAGGCTGGCTTTGAACCACAATCCCTGAAGGTCTAGGCCACTTGAATGCTAGGATTATAGGTTTAAGGTACTCACGCTTATCTAAAAGCTTTATCTCATTTCACTCTTTTTAAAGAATTTAACATTGAGACAAAGAAGAAGGATTCTCCTGAAACAGAAAAATAGAAATACTTTTGATGGATTTTATCCTCATAACCCCATTAAGAGGAAGAGAGAATCATTATAATTACTTGAGCTAATTCTATAAATGAAAGCTTAACTCTTGAAATCCCAAAATGACTTATTGTAATTACAGAAAAAGAAAGAATATATAAGATTTTATTTAATAGAAATAGACAAAGGTCACCACTGGTGCCTCACGCTTGTAATCCTAGCTACACAGGAGGATGAGATTTGAGGATCGTGGTTCAAAGCCAGCCTGGGCACTGAACTCTGTGAGACTCTTATCTCCAATTTACTGCCAAAAAACTGAAAGTGTGCTGTGACTCAAGGGGTAAAGCCCTAGTCTTGAGATGAAAAACTTGGAGATAGTGCCCAGGCCCAGAGTTCAAGCTCTAGGACCAAAAAAAAAAAGTAGAAAAATGATTGATAAAATTCAATGCTTAACAAAAATTAAATCTTTGCAAAATAAGAGTGCAAATAAAATTTCTAATCTGGCATGAGTTGTTTGTGATAAGCCTAAAGCACTTAAAATAGTGTAAAGAAAACACCCTGTTAAAATTTTATGGAACTGTAAACCACCAAGAAAACCTAAGGCAATTCCAAAAAGAACAAAAAGAGAGAAATTTACTTAAAGATGTCAGGATTTATAGTAAAGTAATAGTAATTAAATACATGTGATATTTGGTAAAATAGATAGATAAATAAGGCACAGATAGACACATAGATACATAGAAGAGAATAGAAACTCTAGAACCAGATTTATGCAGAATGGGCATTTAATTTATGTAATTATGGCCCTGAGCAATAGAGGTTTACTCTGATCATTAGCATTTGCTGATCAACTAACAATCTATATGTAAAGAAATGAAATGAAATCTGATCACTACCTTATACCATATATTCCTTGAGCCACTGGGTCACTTCTGGTTTTCTAGTGCTTAATTGGAGAAAGAATCTTACATTCTTTTAGTGCCCAGGCTAGCTTTGAACTGTGGTCCTCAGATCTCAGCCTCCTGAGTAGTTAGGATTACAAGTGTGAGCCAATGTACCCAGCAGAGGTTAAGCATTCTTACAAAAACAAAAACAATTTTGCAGCTAAGCCTGCCAATTTATGACAAAGGGGAAACAAACACAGAGAAGCAAAGCAGGTGGCTGTCCACTGAAGCTGCTCTGTGGACACAGGCTCCAGCTGGAGAGCCATGTTGGTTTTATATTCTTCCCTCCCCCCTCCTCACCTCCTTTTGTCCCCTCACTACCTTCCCCCATCCCAACCTCACCAAAGACTTCACCAACACTCATGTAATCCAGAAGCTGAATCTAGGAACTGGACAAGGCAGCCACTGCAGTGCACCAGGAACACCATTTTCAGAGCAAAGTGACAATGAAAGCCTGGCCACAGCTATTACCCTCCCCCCACCCCCAGGAACAGACTCATCAGACAGGGGACAGAATGGGATGCTACTAGAACTCACTGGCTGTCTGCAACAAGCCTGGGCTACCTGTGCATCCCCAAAGGGATGCCACCACCGGCTGTCCACACCAACAGGAAATCTATGCTCAGCCAAGCCTAAACGTACATTTCCAGTAATTCACTAGCCATCCATAGCACCATGGAGCTGCATTCTGGAGAGCCAGATGCCTGCCACTCCATTTCCAGATGCACCGTCGGACCCTCTAAGATGTTTTCTACTTACCACATTCCAATTTTCATTGATTTCTATTACACTTAGTTGCGATCCATTCCTTGAATATGAAACCTCAAATCTTATTTTATTCATTAGTATAAACCTCCCTATTACATTTCCCTTATGACACTTGCTAACTAAAGCCTTCTTAGATCATGAAGATACAGCTTTGCTTCTATATGAATCTAGAGATCCTGGAGCAGTGATGGTAACTTGTCTTCTTTAGGGGTTACCACAAACATGCAGTTGTGGTTTATCAACAACATAAGGTCTTGCAATCAAGCTTCCTCACTCTAAGTGGAGAACACACTTGCACACAATGCCTTGAGCACTGGTTTTTAATGTGTGTTTTCTGGCTGTCTACAGCCCCAGGAGGAGGATTCTGATCCAGTGGGACCCAAAAGCCCATACAGGCTCTGTTGTGAGAAGCCCCCACCCACAGTGTCAAGAGCTGTGTCCAGGCAGCTATTATAACCTGGCAGGCTTAGCTGCCAAATTGGTTTTGTTTTGGTAAAAGTGCTTAACCTGCTCAACCACCCGTGTGTGGTTATGATTCTCTGCATGTAGTTTTATCCTATGGTTATTGACTATGGGCATCGTAATAGGACATCATTAGGTGACAATCACATGTGTGTCATGTTTACCTTTATAATCTCAGCCCCACTGAAGTTTGGAACTGCTCTCTTATCAGCCCAAAGATGGAGAGTAGCTTCTATGCTGCTATTAAACTGACTCCTGGTTCAGTTCACTGGGTGTTGGTGACTATACTGCTGGGAGGATAGGACCCCCCCCCAAATGTCTGGGATACTACAGCATCCACAAAGACTACAGGGGCATCCCTACATGGGATGCCATATTCACAGTGCCTGGAGTCTCCACCTAGCCAGCCCTGAAAAGCCCATCTGTGCTTTACCAAGAGTAAAGCACTCTTACCTAGAGTACCTAGGGTCTATGCCCAGCCACCCCTAGAAACCTGTCTAAACATCCTTGTGAAGGATGCTGCTGACAACCCACACGGCCATGATTCATGCCTAACTGGCACAAAAGCCTTCCATGCATCACTGGGTGACATCCTCAGACAGAGTACAGAAGACAGCACTCAGCAGGATCCAAAAGATTGTCTATACCTTCCAGGGGACACGAACATCACAGGACAACAAGAAAACCACAGCCCTTTACCGCTGTACCCAATAATTAATCTCAACTGCTTCTACACACCTTGATCCCAAATGTGTAAATCACAGAGAAAGATCACAAAATTCATGAACCATCAAGACAACCTGCCACTCTCCAAAACCAAGTGAAAGCAAAAAAGAAGAGAGGGAGAACAAAAAAAAAACCCTTTAAACAAAATAAAAGGGAAGATCTACAAACAAACAGAAGAAAACAAGAAGAAATAATGAAGAAAATGCAGGGTATCCAAGATGACATCAATAAGAAGAAAAATTTCATACTTTTTTGCTGAGGGAGATGAAAGATGAAATTAACACCATGAGAACTGATATCAACAAAGAAGCTGGAAACATGAAAGACTATCTTTCTGATGCAAATCAATTGAAAGCATAGACAACAGAATGGATGAAGTAGAGCACAAAGTATCAGGCACTGAAGATAAAGCAAGGGTATTAGAACAACAACAAAAAAAATCAAAGGCCTGGTTAAAAACACTTAGAATATACCAAAGGGATTGGCAGATTTGGCTAAAAGATCAAACTTACATATAATCAAGCTAGATGAGAAAGGAGAATTTGAAACAAGACATTGAAAAACTAATTAACAAAATTATAACAGAAAACTCCCAATGTCTAGAGAAAGAATCTTACTCACCTGACAGTGGCAGAAAGAACTCCTAGAGGACAGGATCTGAGAAAAAAATACTTCAGTTGCATTGTCATTAAAAAAAATGGAGTGCTATAATTCAACCTTTGAATGACAATTGCCATTCTAAACTGCTGTACCCAACAAGGCTAAGATTCATGACTGATGGAGAAACTAAACCTTACACAACAAATAAAATCTAAATTCATGAACACTAATCCAGTACTGCAAATGATACTAAAGGGAATCATACAATCTGAAGGGAACAATCAAAGTCAAGGAAACTCTATATTGAATAAAAAATCACTAGAATACTAGAAGATGAAGAGTAAAAAGAGGAAAAAAATCACACTAAAGAAAAACAACAAAATCTCAGGAAACTTGACATATTGCTCCATAGTAACATTAAACCTCAGTGGGCTCCACTTGCCAACCAAAAGATATATCGTAGAAAATTGGGTCAAAAACCAAAATCCAACAATTTTTTGTCTCCAAGAAACCTATCTCACAATCAAAGATAAACACAGATTCCAAGGGAAGGGATGGAAAAAGATCTTTCAGGCAAATGTATCCTGAGAAAAGACAGGAATGGTCATACAGTTATCTGAATATATATATATATATATATATGTACTGTATGTGTGTGTGTGTCTCACTAAAATAGGTATGAAAAGACAAGGAAGGTCATTTCATATTAATTAAAGAAATGATCCAAGAAGAAGAAATCACAGTGGTTAATATATATGCACCAAACATGAAGCACCTAAATACATTAAAGAGACACTCAGAGACTCACAGAACATAATAAATGCTGACCCAATAAATAGTGGAGGATTTTAACACTCTGCTCTCACCAAAGGACAGGTCAACCAAACAAATGATTAGCAAAGAAGCCTCTGAACTAAATGACACTATAGCCCAAATGGTTAATAGAGATTTATAGAACATTTCACCAACAACCAAACAATTCACATTCTTCTCAGCAGCCCAGGGAATCTTCTCTAAAACTGATCATATCCTAGGACACTCAACAAATTCAAAAAGATTAAGATAACTCCTTTCATTCTATCTGACCACAATAGAATTAAAATCGATCTCAACAACAAAAGATATGACAGAAAACACTCAAATACCTGGCCACCAAACAGCATAATCTTGAATAACAAGTGGGTCCTGAAAAAATAAAGGAAAAACTTTCACATTCAAGAATAGGTAGAATTAATGCTAAAATGACCATAATGCCAAAAATTACCTACAAATCTAACGCAATCCCAACAAAAGCTCAGTGACCTTTTTCATCCAGATAGAGAAAACAATCGAGAAACTCATATGGGACAATGAAACACCTCAAATAGCAGGAGGCAGGGGAGCAATTCCAGACCTTAAACTCTACTACAAAGCTATAATAATAAAAACAATTGGTGTTATCACAAAAATAGACCCTGAAGATCAATGGAAGAGACTAGAAGACACAGAAATTAAATCATATACTTAGAGTTATCTGATATGTGACAAAGGAGCCAGAGACATGTGGTGAAAAAAGATAATTTCTTCAATAAAAATGGCATTGGGAAAATGGGGCATCCATATACAAAAAAACTGAAAGTTGATTCCTGTTTGTAATCAAGCACTAATATCAACTCTGAAATCCAAGATCCAAATGTCAGACCTGAAACTGAAATTATTCCAAGAGAGAATATAAAAAACACTAGGACTCATAGGCATAGGCAGAAACATTTTGAGAAGTATCCCAGGGGCACAGTAGATGGGAGAGACTTGACAAATGGAATTACATCAAAATAAAAAAGTTTCTGCCCAGCAAAAGGCATAGTTACTAAACTTGAAAGACAGCCAACAGACTGGAAGAAGATCTTTACCAGCAACACATTCAACAAAGGCCTAATTCAAGAAATTAACCCCTCCAAAGCCAACAGGGAAAAGGAGAAACTTCTCAAAGGAGGAGGAAACAGTAAAAATCCCTAGTCATAAAAGAAAATGCAAATCAAAACAACTCTGAGATTCCATACCACCCCAGTTAGTTTGTCTGACATTGTGGATTCAAACAACAACAAATGTCAATGGGGATGTGGGGAAAATGGAATTCTATTGGATTGTTGGAATGTGGGAATGTACAATCACTCCACGCAGCAGTCTTTACATTCCCCAAAATCCTAACCATAAATCTTCCCTACTACCCAACCATACCACTCCATTCTATTCCTGTATACCCAGATACCACTCTTGGCCATCTGTCTAGAACATCAGAAGCCAGGATACTGTAAACACACTTGAATACCCATTTTCTCTTTTTTAACCTTATAAAGGTGATGTACCCTTATATGTCAAGTAATAAGTACATTTCTTTTTATAGAATTTCACCTCTTCCTTCATGTTCTCCAGTTTTTCTTAATCCAACACCCCCCACAAGTTGTATAGTTCATTTCAATGTAGTGTATAGTGAGTATCACTGCTATATTAGTTTGCCCTTTGTCCCACCATTTGTGTGTTCTACTTGCCGGCTCCCAAGCAGATAAACTTGAATATAAGACAAAAGTTACAGAAAACAAAATCTTTGACCAAGGGGAAAAAGGCAAAATAATAGCAAAAAAAACATTTGATTACATTTCTTGCAGTTAATTTAAATAAATATCATTTTATATGATCATATGCAAATAGCTATTAAGCCTTTATGATCCTCTCCTAAGAATATCCTCTTTTGGTCTCACTGTGTGAATGTTTAGAGTCCTGTGTAATTTATCAACTTGTCATGTACAAGTATATTTCTTTTTTCTCTTTTACCATCCAGTGTGCTTTCTTCCTGATTTATAGGCACATTCTAGTTATAACAAATGAGAAAACCATGCAACCCATGTTTCTTTGTGCCTGGCTTACTTTGCTTAATAGAATTATTTCCAAGTCTTTCCATTTCCTTATGAATGAACATTCATTTTCATTGCTGCACTATGCACAACAGCTAAGTATGGAAACATCCCAGATGCCTTACAGTAGATGAGTGGATCCAAAAAATATGGTACCTATACAAAATGGAATGTTAGCCATTAGAAAGAATAATATTATCTCTTTTGCAGGAAAATATATGGACCCAGAACAAATCATTTTAAATGAGGTAAGCCAAACTCAGAGAGACAAACTGCTCATATTTTCTCTCATATGCAATAGCTACATCTAAAATACACTGGAACACCCTACAGGACTCTAGGTATTCATACACAGCGAGACCAAAAGAGGATATTTTTCGGGGAAGAATACTAAGGAAAAAACGACTCTGTGCCTCTGATATATAAAGTAATATTTATTGAAATGCACTCCAGGAAATAGAAACAAGAGGGCTTTTCTTTCTGTTTTGTTTTGTTTTGTTTTGTTTGTGTTGGTAACTGGGAGTGGGGGGATACTAAGGGGGACACATAAATGAGGAGCCAAAGAGTGAACAAATGCAGCCATGGTACTCATTAGATACTAGGGTGAAAATTAACTACACAATTTATGAGTGAGTACAGGAAGGAAAAACTAAGAGAGAGCAAAGGAAGGGATGACATTGTCCAAAAAGAAATACTCATTTCCTGACTTATGAAACAGTAATTCAGTCAGGTACATGCCAAGATGCCAAACTCTGTGAGACGCTTACCTCCAATTAATCACAGAACACCAGAAGTGGCTCTGCGGCTCAAGTGGTGGAGCTCGAGCTCAGGGACAGCACACAGGCCCTGAGTTCAAATTCTAGGACTAGCACCAAGAAAGAAAGAAAGAAAGAAAGAAAGAAAGAAAGAAAGAAAGAAAGAAAGAAAGAAAGAAAGAAAGAAAGAAAGAAGGAAGGAAGGAAGGAAGGAAGGAAGGAAGGAAGGAAGGAAGGAAGGAAGGAAGGAAGGGAAGGGAAGGGAAGGGAAGAAAAACTAAAAACCAGATGGTTTTTCTTTTGAGGAAAGTTTTGGATTCCTAATGCAGTGTCAGTTTTTTGTGATAGATATTTTCTCAGTTCATTCTCACAGCTTTATTTTTCTTTCTTTCGTAGATTTCATCATAGATTCCATTAGTCATGATCACTGGCATATACAAGAAGGAACTGTTTATTGCCTCACATTATAAGAACTCCCAGGATGGGAGTAGCTCTGAGTGAGATAACGCAGTAGCTCAGATCATGTGTGAACTCCACATCCGTGTGTCTCCTCACGTGACTCTCAGGTTGGCTTGGTCCTGGCTTATCCCTTCCCCACAGCCAGCAATCTTTCAGGAATCCAGAAATGTGTGAGAGTTCCTAGTACAATAAGTGTGTGTATGCCAGTCTTGGGGCTTGAATTCAGGGCATGGCGGCTGAGCTTCTATGCTTAATACTAGTGCTCTGCTCTGTGAGCCACAGCTCCACTTCTAGCCTATTTGATCATTATTTATTTGCTTGTGTTGAGTGATTAAGCAGAGGTAAGAGACTCATGGGCCTTCTTTCGCCAGGCGTCCTCGTGAGAGTGACCTCGTCTTTAAAACCTACGTGGCAATCCCTGATGCCCAGGGAAGACAAGGCGACCTGGAAGTCCAACTACCTCCTTAAGATCATCCAACTTTTGGATGATTATCCAAAATGCTTCATTGTGGGAGCAGACAATGTGGGGTCCAAGCAGATGCAGCAGATCCCCACATGTCGCTCCGTGGCAAGGCTGTGGTGCTGATGGGCAAGAACACCATGATGCGCAAGGCCATCCCCGGGCACCTGGAAAACAACCCGGCTCTGGAGAAACTGCTGCCTCATATCCGGGGTAATGTGGGCTTGGTGTTCACCCAGGAGGACCTGACTGAGGGCTGAGATCAGGGTCATACTGCTGGCCAATCAGGTACCCGCTGCTGCCTGTGCTGGTGCCATTGCCCCATGGGAAGTCACTGTGCCAGCTCAGAACACTGGTCTGGGCCCCGAGAAGACTTCCTTCTTCCAGGCTCTGGGCATCACCACTAAGATCTCCAGGGGCACCATTGAAATTCTGAGTGATGTGCAGCTGATGAAGACCGGAGACAAAGTGGGAGCCAGCGAAGCCACACTGCTGAACATGCTCAACATCTCCCCCTTCTCCTTTGGGCTGATCATCCAGCAGGTCTTTGACAATGGCAGCATCTACAACCTGGAAGTGCTCCACATCACTGAGGACGCTCTGCATTCTCGCTTCCTGGAGGGTGTCCGCAATGTTGCCAGCGTGTGCCTGCACATTGGCTACCCAACGGTTGCCTCAGTGCCTCATTCTATCATCAATGGATACAAGCGGGTCCTGACCCTGTCTGTGGAGACTGACTACACTTTCCCACTTGCCGAAAAGGTCAAGGCCTTCTTGGCTGATCCATCTGCCTTCGTAGCTGCTGCTCCTGTGGCTGCTGCCACCACTGCTGCACCTGCTGCTGCTGCAGCCCCAGCCAAGGCTGAAGTCAAGGAAGAGATGGAGGAATCAGATGAGGATATGGGATTTGGTCTTTTTTGACTAATTTCAGATTTATTTGCAAAACAGGAAAATAAAAGGCTTACTACTTTGTAAAAACAAAACAAAACAGAGAGAGACTCATGGGCAAGCCTATGGTTATACCACCCTGAAAGAGCCCGATCTCATCTGATCTCAGCAGCTATATTACAAAAATGTGAATTGCTCTTAGTTATTATTTGAGTCATTAGCCAAATCAGTTTACCTACCTTGTTGAAAACACAAGATAACATCGTTTTGCAGAAAAAAAGAAATCTGTTTTAAAACAGTTCATAGGACTAACTGAGATGCTGTGGTTGAGAAAAGAACTGGAGTCCTGCACATAGTGAAGCAATGCTCAGAGCTATGCCAGCAGGAGACAGAGTCATGATTTCCTCATCTTTTTACTAAATCCACGAAGGGCTTCTCTGAAACACTTGAGCTTTGAACCAGAGTGTCTATTTAATATTGACACCATAGCCTTAAGTCAGAAGTTGATGATCAAAAAATGAGTATGACTCAGTTCTTGCCTTCCAGCACTTATAGTCTAATGGGAAAGACGTAGTCATAAAAAGCAATTTCAAGAGCAACAATTGAGGTGCAGTGGTACAAGCTGCAGCAATTTCCCAGAGGGGGCAGTGATTAATTCCGTTTGGAAAGTCAGAGACAACTCTATAGAGAGAAACAAGAATTTTTATGAACTATTTGAGTTTACCAAGTATAAAAATAGAAGAAATGACTTTCCAGAAAAATGAAGTTTAAATTTGTATGATCTTCTTGCAAGGCAACTGACGTAGACATAGTGTGGCCTTGAAAGGAATAAAGCTGGAAGGAAGAGAAGATGAGAAGTAGAATCCAGCAGCTCTACGTTTTCTTCCTAGGGAGAGAGAAGCCTGTCCCATGGTTGATGTGAGTTAGCTAAAGTTTTTAATAGAGAAAGTTTCCATCTGTATTTTTTGAAGAAAGCAAATGAATTTGGAATTTTTCAATGGGAAGGAGATAAGAAAGGGTAAAAGAAGTGATGCATTTGATCAAAGCACATTATATTCATATGTGGAACTATCACAATGAAACAATTATAAAAGGAAAGAAGGAAGGGAGGGAGGGAGAGAGGAAGGAAGGGAAGGAGGAAAGGAGGGAAGGTGATGGAGAGAAGAGAAAGTAAAAGAAAGAGAGAGAAATGAATGAAAGAAGAAAGGAAGGAAAGGAGGAAGGAAGGAAGAAGGATTGGTTGGATTTATAGAGAAATTATTGAGCAAATAAAATCCAGAGGCCAAAGAATCATAAAGAGAGTGACAATTTAAAAAATACTGAAGTAGGGCCTGGTGGCAAACACCTGTAATCTAGCTATTCAGGTGGCTGAGATCATATATACATATATATATATGTACAGAGAGAGAGAGAGAGAGAGAGAGAGAGAGAGAGAGAGAGAGAGAGAGAGAGAGAGAGAGAGAGAGAGAACAGAACCAGCAAAGTGGCAATAAGAAATGACAAGATTAAGGACCAATCATTGACTAGGAGGACTGACAGAAAGTTAAACATGGCATGTATGGCTCTGGCTTAAGCAACAGAGTGGGTAGAAAGGAAGAATTCAGTCACAGTGTGCTTAGAGAGTGGGTGGGACAGGCCAAGGGAGATGAGCATTTGGCAGCTAGAAATAAGAACTTAGAAATTTTGAGAAGGTATTGCCTGAAGCTACAAGATGTCACATCACCCAGGAAAAGAAGAGCAAGTGTGAAAGGGAAAACAGAAGAGCCTTTGTAATTTAGGAATCTCTGTGAGTCAAGCTGGTCCATGAAGGAGACTGAACAGGGCAACTAAGGGAGGAGAGACAACTACAAAGTTGTGCATTCAAACGCAAATCCAAAGGTGGAGAATAATGGAAAGAGTGACACTGATCAAGAAGTATTGTACTTTTTATTTCTTGTCAGGGTAATACATAGGGGTTACAGTTACATTCGCCAGGTAGTAGGTGCATTACTTTTCACATATTGATACACCTTCTCACGCTTTTGTCAGCATTGCTCTCCCCCCACCTCCTCCCAATCATCTTGATTTCCCCCTTCCTTTTCCTATTTCAAATAAACAAATAAATGTATACACAGTATACCAGGTAACAAAGTCAGATACAGTAACAATATGAAATTAACCAAAGGGCAACAAAAGAGAAGAGAAATAACATAGTACATTAAGAACAGCAATCACATTTTGTTTCCATTTCCTAGAGATCCTTTCATTTAGTCTCATCCTGTATGACTATATGTACCTAGTTTTTGAGCTATTGCAATCCTCTACCAGAAGAGTCTTAGATGTGTAGTAATTATTACAAATGAGGGAAACCATTGAGGCTGTGTTCCTTTGGTCTGGCTTACTTCACTAAATATGATTTTTTCAAAGTCTTTCAATTTCCCTACAAACTTGGCTATGCCATTCTTTCTGATGGCAGCATAGAATTACACTGTGTATAAGTATCACATCTTCTTGATCCAGTCATCTACTGAGGGGCATCCAGGTTGGTTCCTTATGTTATCTATGGTAAATAATGCTGCAGTGAGCTTCTTTGTGCTAGTGGCTTTAGTATGTCCTTGTTTCTGGAAGATAGGGTAAATGCCAAGGAGCAGAATTGCTGGGTCATATGGTAGCTCTATGTTTAGTCTTTAGCATTGTACTCTTAAATTGACATGTTGGATTTAAATCCCCTTTGTACAACTACTTAAAACTAATAAAGTAATTTAATATAATACATTCTTATAAGGGAGCATTCACATTTACGGGGGAAATGGAGGAAGAAAAGAGGAGGGGGTGCGAGGAAAGAAGAAATGAAGAGGCAAAAAGAAGGAAGGAGACAGAGAGGTGGGGAATAGATTCATGTAGCATTTAATAGACTTACTTTTAAATGTCTTAGGACTGTAATACTGGTCACCAATCCTTTCTTCAAGGAAGCTCAGAATGGCTCACAAGGCTCATGTGTCCATTGTATTTTCCTCCACTCACTGGCCTAGAACAGGGAAACTGTCCCAGTCAGTTATGTGGAGCAAGTTCTTTCTCCTATGGAAGATGCTGGATTCTCTAATATTCAAGATCTTTCAACCCACTAATGTTTTTTTTTTTTTACCACAGGCATAGTTCTAATTCTTTCTTTCTGACATGATGAGACAGGCAAAACCTTGGACCCTGTTAGAGGCAAAGAAGCCTAAGTGTGGAATTTTCTGTGGTTTTTAATTCCACCTGGCAGGCTGGCAGGGTCCCATAGTCTAAGCCCAGCCCCTTCCCTCAGAAGCATGGAGTTGTACAAGTCTGTTTACAGATCCACACACAGCCTACATTCACAGGGAGGTTATGATCCCAACCAATGCTTCAAGAAACAGTGTCTGGCATAGGGATGGAGCAATGTACCTGAGAGCTCATCACAGAGGCCTCTGAGGTGCACAGACTTCCTTTAGCCAAAAATCTCAGCTTTGCATGTTCCTTGAGACCACACACCAGGTAGTAAATGACCAACATAGTTTAATGTCTGTAGGGTCTAAATTCCAGGATTTCCCCTACATGTAGAAAGAGTCCATTTCTGTTTTTTTTATTTCATTTTAAGGGCTAATTCTTCAGATTCCAATTGACAGACGAAGAAAAATAATAAGAAATAACAAAGACATGTGTCCCTGAGCTTTTGTAGATCAGATTATATTTCAAGAACCTTAAATTCCATGATGAGTTGCTTTGTCTATATCAAAGAACCCTTTCAGGAAGCAAAGAACCAATGCCCAATTTGTCTGAAGTTTCATTTATCATCTTTCCTTAAAGTGAAACTCACTATTGCCACTAAAGAAATAGTATATGCTGGGGGGAAAAAACCTACCATATCCAATGTCCCACTTTGTTATTAATGAAAGCCAAAAGGCAGAAAGTTAGGAATCACCTGTAGAGACAGCCCTGGAGGGAGACCCCCCAATATGCCACTCACAACCATCTTCTCTTCCCTGAGAGGTTCCGGGGAGACTCCAACCAGAAGCTGACTCTGTCAGGGTATAACACTTTTGCTCCAGCACATTCTTGAGCCTGTGTTGGCACAAAATTGTTCCTTCTTGCTTGTCACCTGAATCACCTGAACTTCTCCAGTAGATGCAGGCTTGGGAAATTGAATGCTTCTGAGATGTGGCTATGAACCATAAGATCCTCTGCACATTATCTAAGAGAAGGCATTTTCTTTTACCCACCCCACTCCCCAGAAGCTGAGAGGGACACTTGAGGATAATCATAGGCACATAGTCCTCCCCCCTTACTTCTGTATCTGCCTGAATGTCAAGTTTGTACAAAGCCTCATGTACTGGCATGGGCTGAATCAAGGCTATGAAGCAGAAGATTGCCCCTCCCTGTTTGGACTTGAACTCTATAACAAGCTGGTCTTCATGACAGTCATCAATGCCATCTGCCAAGTATATCCAAATATGTCTCCTGTATAGGGTATGATTGTACTGAGGGAAAGTCAGAAAAAGAAAAAGAAACAGATAAAGAGCAGCCCAGTACAGGCAATATCCTGATGACCCCGGAGGAGGCAACACCCCTGACAACAGTGAAGCTGACCCACACGGGGTACAGGTGCCCACTCCTCCCTTGGAGTGGGGTAGACAACAATCTAACCATACTTTAATACAGTGTGACTCACCCAAAGAAAGAAAAATGGGGACTCTCCAAGCACTGTAAACAGACTACTGATTTCTGGGTTCCTTTCTCTCCCCATTGCCTCTGAAAGTCTGTACTCTCCTTCTCTTCTTTTCTCCTCCTCCTCCTCCTCCTCCTCCTCCTCCTCCTCCTCCTCCTCCTCCTCCTCCTCCTCCTCCTCTTCTGGCCCATCCTCCTCCTCCTCCTCTTTCTATTCCTCCTTCTCCTCCTCTTTCTCTTCCTCCTCCTCCTTCTCAGAGAAACAGGTGGACAAGATTTCATATACTATAAATTGATCCTCACATCTGAGAGTTTTGGTTAGAGGGTTATACCAACCCATTAGTAGCCAAGAGGCTATCCTCATCTTCCTGGCACCATAATCACACTTTCAAATAAACTTTGCCTCTGCTCCCACATTTTCTGTCTCATAATCCTTTATTTAGCAAAGAAAAGAAAGGACCCAAGAGCACAAGATAGTATCAGTACTTCCCCAGCCCCTTCAAAATAAGACATGTGATTTGTCTTGTCAATAAAACAGAAGCACAAGTCATATGTGTCAACACTAAGTGGGAGTTTCAGGAGCCAGTACATGGTTGAAGTGTGTATGGAGATAAATCTTCTGATGGCATGAGTCCCAACGAGATCATAAAAGTTGGACCGAGCTGCTTTCCAATCCCCAGAGGACATGTAGCAAAACCCCCAAGATGCCCTGGGAGTACTTTAAAAAGGGACCAAGAAGTCTAACCAGAAAGGAATTCCCAGACGAGGCTGTGCTAGGACTGAGTAGGGAGGGGGAGGAATTATGTGGGTGGCATGGAGTGAGAAGATTCCAGGGAAGCAGATAGTACCTACACAGAACTGGAGAAGCAAGGAGTTAAGAGGGAGGACAGAGTGCAGGGAGGAAGGGAGAGATGGAGGAAAGGAGCGAGGGAGGAAGGGAGAGGTACTTACTGGTACCACATATCATCAAGATTGGCTTGCCTTAGAATTCCTTTTATGCTGGTAAACTTAGGTAGTACCTAGGCTCTGAACAGAGAAAAAAAGGCAGAAGGTGGGGTGTCAGAAAAAGTAGAATTAAAGAGAATGAGAATGGTGAAAAGCAGATTTGGCTGGGGGGGATAGATTGGAAAAAAAACAGAAAATATAATAAATTCAAACAAGAAGAGAAAGTAATGAAAGAATCACTATATGAAGCAATGGCTCCAAATGTATTATTTTGTGAGACCTAACTGAAATCCTGTACAGTAAGAGAAAAGCAGAGATACATTCATCAGAGAAAGTTGCAGATAAGAACTACAAGGCCCCAAGTCAAACAACACCTGACCTTCTGGGAAGCTCAAGGAGGCAAGACCTACATCTCCCCACACTCCTTGGGGACCATGCCTCTGCTGATGCCTTGATTTCTGACTTGGAGCTCCCAGATCTATAAGAGAACATATTTCTATTGTCCTAAGCAACCCAGCTTGTGGTCATTGTTCCAGCAGCCTCAAGAAAATAATAAACAGGTTATCAGAGAAAGATTCTAGTCCCTTTCTGCCTTCACTTACCTGGCTTTCTATTTCTTTCTTCCATCCTCCTTAAGTTTGCTCTCTTGGGTAGTCACTAGATTCCAAGCATTCTTTTTTTTTTCTTGATGGTCTTGTTCCATCCCAAGTGCTCCCTCCAGGTGTAGGTTTTCTGTTAACAACTTCCCCAGCCACCTCGCGTCCTCTTCCTTGCTTCTACACCAGAGAGAACTGCCATTTCCTTGGCTATTTCCTCAAAAAAAAAGAATTTTAAGCATTTGGAGGAGGAAAAGTAAATAACCTGCAACTGAGTGTTTCAGCTTCTCAGAAGATAGAGATCGGAAGGATCGCAGTTTGAGTCCATGTGAGCAAAAAGGTGGCATCCCATCAACCAGTAAGCTTGGTGTGGTGACATTTACCTGTCATTCTTACCATCTGTGAGGCTATGCTAAGAAGATCATGGTATGAGATCAACCTGGAACAAAATCAGACTTGACCTAAAAAATAACAAAGCAAAAAAAGCTGGAGCTATAGCGCAAGTGGTAGAGGTCCTGAGTTCAAATTCCAGTAGAGAAAAAAATACCCATAACTATGCACTATACTGGACATAGCAATTAATCAGACAGTAATGGGCGTCATAACTAATGCTTTATTATATCAAAGTACTACATTATGCACTCATAATGTAGTATTTTATTAATCATTACCATGATATTATTTCTACTCTCTCCCTTTTGTCTACAGAAACAAGCCAGGCTAAGAGGGGTTAAGTAATTAGCATAGCATCACCCAGCTACTTCACTTCAGAGCCAGAGTTCAGGTTCAAATCAAATGGGTATTCAAAACTGTGTCCTAAGTAGGTACTCTGGAGGGAAAAAAATAAATCAGACTTTTCTAGATGGCCATTGATTATAATGCTGTTGGCAGAGACCAGATTCTTAAAGGTTTGGGGCCATCCATTTTAGTTGTTTTGCATTTATTATTATTATAAGTAGTAGTAGTAGTCGTCGTCGTCATCGTTGTTGTTGTGTGAAGAAGCTGCCCCAACAAAGTGGTTTATGGATATAATGCATCTTGGTCAATGTTAGCCCTTCAACATTCTCACCCATCCCTCCCTACCAACCTCTTCCCTCACTCTTCCTTATTTTATAGCATATACACTGGGTTCTTGGCTGCATTCGCCCCTTCATCTCCTCTTCATTTGTGTACACCTTTCCCCTTGACTCCACTCCTACCCCTTTCAAGGTTTGTTTTTTTTTCTGGAGCTTATTTTGTTGAACTTTGATTTTCACCTTTCTAAGGGATTATACTATTTGAGTTCTCCTTGAATCTACCATATTTCAGTTAATACAATTGCATACATTTGCATGCCAGGCAACATATTAATTTATGGAAAAGTATGCATCCTTTCTTACCTGTTCACCTGTGACTTTCAGGTTTTGTTTGACTTCAAGTCTTCTCTCAGTTTGGTTTTCCTTGCTGGCAGTCCTAGGGCTTGAACTCAGAGCCTGGCCTGGACACTGTCTTTAAGCTTCTTTTTGTTCAGGGCTAGCACTCTGCCACTAAAGCCACAGCACCACTTAGCACTCTACCACTTAAGCCACAGCACCACTTCTGGCGTTTTCTATAATTAATTAGGAATAAGAGTCTCACAAACGTTTCTGCGCTGGCTGGGTCAAACTGTGATTCTCAGATCTCAGGCTTCTGAGCTGCCAAAATTATAAATGTGAGCCAACAATGCCAGGCTTAGTTTTCTTTTTTTCTTTGCTTTTAAACACTTTAAGTCCAAGTTTGCCATCTGAAAGGAAAATTCTTAATTCTCAGATCTGAAACTAACCCAATTGGACACTAGGTGGCACCAAAAAGTATGAGCTGCAAAAGCCAGCCTAGCCCTGACATGTTCTCCTTAAGGAGACAATCTTGAACAAATAAGGATGCAACGAGTGCCAAAAGAAACTATGCCAAGGTTCAAAGGAAAGGATTAAGAAACGCTTCCTTGGGAGTCTAATATTGATAGAAAAAGATAGCGGCAGAACCACATACTTGTGTTGCAATAAAAAAATCATAATCCTGAGACATGCACACTATTTAATACCCTGTTTTCCAGGAGTACACAGGAATCCCCAGAGGTATGCCAAGAAATGACAATTTATAAGCCTGATCACTACTAGTGGAGATATCCAAACACCTTAACAAGCCCTTGTTAAAACAGCAGCTGCCTCTTTGCCTGAATGCATAGCAATAGCCATAAATATACTATAATTAAATCACACGCAAAGTAAGGGAAACTTTGAAAATATTTCATTTAATATCTCAGAGGAATCAGAGGTTTTCTTCCCCACATATGAGGACTTTGTCAAATTATTTATCTGGAGCCAGCTGTGAATTGTCTGTGTTGTAAAATATCTACAGATTGCTATGCGCTTAGAAAGAGCCACCACTCAGCAGCCAACTGTATTCCTGGCTGGAGACTGGTCTATACTCAGAGTTGCCCCTCTATAAACTCTTAGCTAGCTAGCACTGTATCAAAAGGCAAGCCCAACAAGTATGGGCAGGCATAGAGGAAAAAAACCTGCATAATCATGTAACACTGCCATGACATTTATGCTTATAAATCAGTGCAACATCGGTGGACCAGTTGGGATGTTGGGAATGGTCCTGCGCAGTAAGTACCCTTCAATCTGAAGAAGAGTGGAAATTAATTCAAACTGATCCTTCACCATAGACTATGGGAAAATACTATCCTAGGAATGGAAGGCAAGTTATTACAGCCTGGTCCATCCAGTTCCCAGCCTTAATAAGCAGGAAACAGGGTGTGGGCTTTAGAGACAGAGAGAGATGCAATCTTTTCTATTAATTACCAGCTGTGTAGCTTTGGCACACTGCCTAGCTTTTTGGATCTTAATACTGAAATGAGGCATGGGATGTGTGGAGTAGTGGGAACAGCAATAAGAACCAAGATAGGCCTGGGGACACCAAACATTCATATCTCTTTTGCAACCTCTCTAATTCTCTGCAAGTAGCACCTCTTAATTTCTTTGGAAAGGATTTACTTTATAAAGAATTTGGCATTTATTTATGATAAATAAGTCTGGGGGAGGATTTTGAAAAATAAATTGCTCTTACAAGAAAGCACTATTTTGGTGAGCTAAGGGTACAGTAGTAAAGCATTTGCCTAGCAAGCATAAGGCCCCAGGTCCAACTCTTAACATGAAAAAATGAAACAGTGGTGTGAACATTTCTAAAGGATTCTTTATGATCCAGGCTCTGGATGTTATAAGTCATCAAGTTTTCTTATGAGAAGGAAACAAGTGGCAGCTTAATGTATGAAATAGAAGAAACAAGAAAGAAGACTGGGGTGAAAAGGAAAAGAAGAATTGCTTTTGAGCAAAAGGACAAAAAGAAATCTTGAGATCCACTCAGGGAAGCAGTGAAGAACAAAAGGAATGAGATCTAGGTGCTAATTCTGGATGAAGGTTTTAGAAGACAGCACCCACTGAGTCAGAAAAATGGGAGGGGAGCTACAGCACTTGAGCTCCTGGTAGCTGCCTGATGGGATACTGGGAACAACAGGAAATCCCACCTCCCCTCTGGCCCTGTGGAGAAATGTGTAACTCTGTCTCACCTCTGTTCTCTGGAGGCCTTGGCGTTGCCATATGGAATACCTTATGCACTGATCCTCCTCACAGAGTGAGGCTTAGAGATCTGAACCTTACTTTCTCCATCTCAGCCTGTTGGTGGGTAAATATTACAGAACCCCTTCCATGCTAGGCACTGTTCCAATACTGGCCACCCAGCTGTCTACACCAGGTCTCTGCTGGCCCCAAGCTTGTCATCTGGAGGAGTGAAGTAGAAATCACCAAACAAATAGCCATCCCCCTCTATATACACAGTGGCTTGTAAAACCTTCCTTCAGCACAGACAAGTATATTGTGAATACTCAAGTTTAGCCTCTGGGGCAGGGCTCCCATGTGGAGGCAGAGTTCAGGGCAGTGCATGACCTTGAATTTTCTTTCCATTTCCTTCAACTAAAATCTTAACCTTTCCTTCTAAATGGTTACTTGCACTCAAGTAACACAATAAGGCTGTGTGGTTTTACAGCCAATAGAAATTGTATAGCTTGTATATCACCTTGCAGCTGCTGCAGATGCATATATATATATATATATATATATTCATCTTGATTCCAAATGTATGACAGTTCTTTGACTTACCAACAGACGTCATGTCTGAAGCACAGGAGAGGGTGGAAGGGAGCAAAAGATGGATTGAAATTCATCATACACCTGTCTAAATATAGGAAAAATTAAAACTACTACATTCTTTGAAAGAACAGAGGGGATAAGAAACAGTAATCAAGGGCCGGGAGTTTGGCCTAGTGGTAGAGTGCTTGCCTAGCATGCACAAAGACCCGGGGTCGATTCCTCGATACCACATGCATAGGAAAAAGCCGGAAGTGGTGCGGTGACTCAAGTGACAGAGCTATAGCCTTGAAAAAAAGCCAACGACACTTCAGGCCCTGAGCTCAAGCCCAGGACTGGCAAAAAAAAAAGAAAAAAGAAAAGAAAGAGTAAACAAGGGATAGAATTTGATCAACATACATTATATGCATGTATGAAAATTCCTCATAAAACTCCTTTGTGCAATTAATATATAAACTAATAAGTGTTTTGTGTAAAAAAGAAGCATGTATGTCATTGTGTATTTGTCTTCAAAATTTGATTCAAAACTTCAGATTTTGGTAATTGTCTCAATATAATTCATTTCCACCTATTCAGTCTTTATTCATTCTGGGAAGGTATCCATGAGTTTTACTAACTCATCAACGAGTTCAAGACACAGAAAGATGAAGAATATCCACACAAAGACCTGCTGTTAACTAATATTTAAAGGGCAATAGTAAGGAATCCACACTCTACAGCCTGGTAGAACAGGAAAGAGTACACTCACACCTCAGATCATTATGAAAGGTCTCCCAACTCAGCTATCCCAGTCAGTTCTAGAGGATAGAAGGTAGGCAGCAGATGCTGTCAGAAAGAATGACATTGCCCCATTTGTTAGGAAATGGAAAGACTTAGGAAAGATCATATTAAGTGAAGTAAGCCAGACTCAAAGGAACTTAGGCTCAATGGTTTCCCTCATTTGACATAATCAGTAGAAACCTTGGGCTCTCCTAGCAGAGATTTGCAATAGAGCAAAACCTTGATACAAAAGGCCATATAGTATGAAGCTAATTGAAAGGATCTCTAGGATATAGAAACATAAGCCATATAATGAATGATTGTTGTTCTTAAGGTACTATGTTATCTCTCATCTCTTTTGCTGTCCCTTGGTTATCTCATATTGTTACAGTATCTCACCTTGTTACCTGATATATCAGATATATTTGTATTTGGTTATTTGAAATTGGATAGGGAAGGGGGGAAAACAAAATGGGGGTGGAGGTGGGGGGAGGGAAATGGAGACCAAGACATGTGAAATGGAATCAATGTATGGGAATTAATGCACCATCTATCTGACAAATATCATGTAACCCTTCTATTAATTACAATAAAAAAATATATGAAAAAAGAAGGTAAGCAGCAGAAATCTTCCAAGCGATTTCTCCCTAGTAGAATGAGTGATATGTAATGTATGTGAAAGCATGACACAATTGCATAGGCATTCATATCCTGTTATGAATTGGAAGGTGAGAAATTAGTGAGTATAAGAATCTTTTCTCTTAAGGAGGGTTCTGGGTCTGGAACACTAATTAGATTCTGGACTTTGACACTAAAAGAAGATGACAGGCCAGCTTAGCTCTCTTCCATCTTGTTGAGAGGATTGTCTCATCTCTCTGCAATGGAAGATTTCATAGAAGGTATCAGGAAAGCTCCCCAAAGTGTGGCTAGGGTGCCTACAAGTCAATAGAACACACCTGTATGGCTGCCATCATACTTGCTTTGCCACACAAGGCGTGTGTGTGTGTGTGTGTGTGTGTGAGAGAGAGAGAGAGAGAGAGAGAGAGAGAGAGAGAGAGAGAGAGAGAGAGAGAGAAAGAGAGAGAGAGAAAGAGAGAGAAAGAGAGAGAATTCCATGTGAGGCCCATCTGCCCAGCAACCAAGTGGGGGAAGGGGAATGGAATGAAAGAGGGACTACCTAGGTTATCTTTTACCACTGTGACAAATACCTAACAGAAACTATGTAAAGGAGGGAAGATATATTTTGATTCATCATTTCAAACAGTCTAAGTAATGTAGGTTAGGTGTATGTGGGGAGAAAAGCAAACAAGTTTCATGATGGCTATATCAGCTTCTAGCCACAGTTATAGTGTTATATCATATGAGTATTCAAAATTTTTATATATATGCATGTATATATGTACATATACATATGTATATATGACCACACACATATATATATATATATATATATATAGAGAGAGAGAGAGAGAGAGAGAGAGAGAGAGAGAGAGACCACCTGAAACCAGCTGCAACTAAGTAAATGGAGATGGATACGAATTATAGTATAACATGAACCTAGCTCTTCTACCACTCTGCAGCAACATGGAACTCACAAAATTGGTAATCTATTCACAGGACTTACTGTAAATCCAATTTCACCCCATACATTTCTGAGGTTCTGGGTAAAAATAAGTAAGCCAAGAAGACTGGGAGTGTAAGAATTAGGTTAGCCAGTCTCTTCTCTATAAGGTAACCATAAAGTAAAAAGGAAGAATATTTTAAAATGAAACTGTGTATATAGATATTTACTGATTTTTTAAAAACCTGCAAAGGAGTCACTGCCCTTAGTTTGTAGGTCCCACGAAGCCCCAGCTGTCTGTCCCTTAAGTCTCTCAAACTGCATCTGACCTGGAGGACTCCCAGAAGGCAAACATAGGTAACACTGAAGTAGGGTTTGGTTAGTGGTATAACTATCACAAGACACCAGATGTTCAGTGCCCCAGGTGGCACATCAAACAGATCACGAAGTTGATCTTCTGAGTTATTTCTGAGGAAGTAGGCCAAGGACGTCTGTAGACCTTGATAGTCAATTCATGCAAAGATAGAAATTATTTCTAAAGTATTATTTTAGTCGAGATGCCTTGAAGATCTTTATTTTACCATTAGAAAATCATTTCTTCCATTACTTATCAAGCTACTATTTTAGAGCTAAGTGCGCATTGCTCAGGCCTATTATTCTCACTGTTAAGGCCTATTATTCTAGGATCACAGTTCAAGGCCATCTTAGGCAGAAAGGTTCACTAGATTTCATCTCCAAAATAACCAGCAAAAATCAAGGCTGGAGGCAGGGCTGAAATGGTAGAGTACCGGCCACGAGCAAGCAAATCAAGGCCCCCTGAGTTTAATCTTTATTACCATCAAGAAAAAAAAAAGGCATTCTTGATATTCTGAGCTAATTGGTAAAGCATTTGATATTAAAGGAAATAAGGAAGGAAAATCAGTTTCAAACTTCAGAGAAGGGCTGGTTATAATACTAGCTGACCTCTTCTATTTGTTCTGCTTATGGAAGAGTGCCAGCTGCACCTGGCTCTTGCATCACCAAAATCACCACACAGACATATTGTCTACTTTAAAGGTTAAATGCAAATAGCACACAACTTATTAGAGCTGTTAAACATAGCACCAAAGATCACATGTACACAAGACCTACCACTATTCCCGGTATGCCAGTAAATATGGAATGAATGCTTATTATTATTGTAATTAAATTTTACAGGATTTTTGAGACAGTTTCATTCTGTAGCCCAGCCCAATTTGTAGCTCAACTATTCACCTGCCACTGCCTCCCAAGTGTTGGAATTATAGGCATGAAACACCAATCTCAGCTGTAATTAAATGCAAAAAGCCTTCCTCCAACAACTTATTGTTCTCCTATCTGAGAGTAATAAAAAAGGAAAATTGGGCCATTTATTAATCACTACCATGGGCAAGTATTTCAGGTGCTTAGTGATATTTTAGTACAGCCACCTGGCAAGGCGGGTTATATCTTCACTGATTCCCACACAAGGAAGCTGAAACTCAAATAGCACAAGGCCACACAGCTAGTAAGTGCCAAAAGTCAAGACTGAAACTCTCTTGCATGAGAAAGTCCATAAGCAGCCCCACCTCCCACCCCTGCACTGCACTTGAACTCCTGTCAACAACATACTGTTAAAAAACTAACACAGGTCAGGAAGATCAAGTTCTCAAGAGTAGTACGTGGGAGGCGAAGGACACAGAGGCACAGTTAAAGATTTCCAGCCGGCAGATCTTGGTAAACCATGCCAAGGCATGTGCAGCTGGCCCCAAGAGAAGACTTGCTGTGTGTTAGCCCTCAGGGTTTATGATGGGGTGAATTCTCCTAGTGAAGAACTGAAATCAGAACTTTGATGAAAGTGACAAGACCCTAGTCAGTAAGTAGAGGCAGTGGGAGCAATCTTTAGTGTGAGTTCTCAGCCGTGGACTCTGGACTTGGGGCTCCATTGAGCACAAGGCAGGCCTTCACCTGTCAAAGTTCTTTCTTCTAACTCACCAAGCCTGTTCTGGATGTAACAGCTCCAGTGCTCATGAACACCATCAGAAGGAACAAGTAGCCAGAATGGGCACCCAGGTTGGTGAAAGAAGTTCCACAGGCTCCGGTCACGGCCTCAACAGTGTCCTCAGAAGTCATGGCCAACAACCAAAATGGTTTCCCCTTTGAAGTGTCTGGTGGCTCCCGGTCCTCCGCAAAGGGCTCCTGGCCCACCTTGTACCTCCTGTCTCCCTTTCCTGCTTCCTTAATCTCCTCATTGTGCTCACACCTGTTTCCTTGGTAACTGTTCTCTCAATTCAGGGATCAATCCTTGTGCCATATTCTGCAATACTGGTGTGGCTCTTCCAATCCAACCTCTTCTCCTCAACCCTGAGTCTCTGCTCATCTCTATGTGGCATACATGCGGTATATTCTGTGCTAATTTGTGGATCCCATGTCTAAAACTGAAAGCTCCACAAAAGCAGAGACTTCTGCTGGTTTGACACTACTCCATCTTCTGCTGCCTGTTCTCACCGCAACTGGCAAAATCATTAAAAATCTTACACACAAATACATCGTTTGCTAGATCTGTTAAACATATAGTCAGAAATAATATGCACAGGGCACTGAGCACTTTCTACATGTCCAGTGGAAGGGGGACATTTTTTTTGTGCCAGTTCTGGGGCTTGAACTTAAGCCCTGGGCACTGTCCTTGGACACTTTTTGCTCAAGGCTAGTGCTCTGCCGCTTGAGCCACAGCACCACTTCCAGCTTTTTCTGAGTATGTGGTACCAAGGAATCATACATGCTGGGCAAGCACTCTATTAATTAGGCCACACTGCTAGCTCCACAAACTACTTTTCTATGCTAGCTATGTCCTTTGCCATACAGAAGCTCTCCTGTTTAATGCAGTCCTGTTAGTCCAAACTTTCTTTGGATTTGTTGTGTTTCTGGGCTTTCATTAAGAAAGTTTCTACTGTATCTGACTTTGTTACCTGATATATTGTATATGCGTTTATTTGTTTATTTGTAAAAGGAAAGGGAAGGGGGGAAACAAGATGATTGGTATGGGTAGGGGGAGGGAAATGGGAACAAAAACATGAGAAGGGGTATCAGTGTGTGAGAAGTAATGTATCTACTATCTGGCAAATGTAACTGTAACCCCTCTATATATTACCCTGACAATAAAAAATAACAAATAATAAAATAAAAATTAAAAAGAAAGTTTTGACCTGTGCCAAGGATCCCAAGTATATCTCCTATTCTTTCCGTAAAATTGTAAGGGTATCTCCTTTTACCTCAAGGTCTTTGATCTATTTGGAATTAATTCTGGTGCAGGGTGACATATAAGAATCCAACTTTAGTTTTCTACAGGCGCATAACCAATTCTGCCAGTAATATTTGTTGAAGAGGTTGTCTTTCTTCCATAGATCTGCAGGTTAATATCTGGGTCTTCAGTTCTATTTCTCTGTTGGTCCTTATGCCTGTTCTTGTGCCAGTACCAAACTGTTTTTATTTCTATTGTTCAGTATAGAGTTTGAAGTTTGATATTGCTATTCCTCCAGTGCTCTTCTTTCTATTCAGAATTGGTTTTACTATACAGGAGTCTTTTGTTATTCCATGTGAATTTTTGGATTGCTTCCTCTATTTCATTAAAGAATGGTGTTGGTATACTGATGGATATTGCATTGAATTTGTAGATAGCCTTTGGCAGTATTGCCATTTTCATGACGTTAATCCTCCCATTCCAGAAGCGTGGAAGGTTTATCTACTTCCTCAGTTCTGCTTTAAGTTCTTTTTTCAGGTTTTTAATGGAGCTGTCTTTTAAAATGCAAGTCCCTGGAGCCCATCCCAGATCCTAGGGATCAGTGTCAGGTAGTAGAGATGAAGGCTCTGCCTAGAATTCTAGTATCTCTGTGGTCTTGGAGACTTCTGCAATGTCTGCCTGCAGGTTAGTGAGAAAACTGGAATAATCAAAGGGTCCCGAGCCTTCCCAAGCTCCAGGATGCTTAGTTGGTGACAGTGTGGCCAAGCACTTTCTGTCCTTTCTATTATAGAAATGATCGTATTTTTTTCTGGTCAAGAAGAACTGGTCTTCCATAATGGCCGTTAAATCCATTCTGAGTACAGATAAAACATGTAGGCAGAGGCACAGATTTTGATTCATAAGGAAAAAAGGTAAAGGGAAAAATGGAACATTAAGATTATCAAGTGATGCCGGTTAATATCAATTAAAAATGATGTCCAATTTCTTCATTACATCATGAAAAAGCAAAAAAATAAAAAAGGTAGAAACTTCTTTTGAAGTCCAGTAGCTCAAAAGAACTAGATTCAGGGAGTATGTGAGGAAACTTAGGCTTGAGTCCAGACTCCACAGCTCATTTGCTGTTATACTCTGTGCCTGGGATGATTCTTCTGGAAGGAGTGAGTGTGTGTGTGTGTGTGTGTGTGTGTGTGTGTGTGTGTGTGTGTGTGTGTCTGTGTGTGTGTGTGTGTGTCTGTGTGTGTGTGTGTCTGTGTGTTGGAATTGGAGCCTGTGCCAAACTCAGTGTCTGAGCACTGTCGCTTAGGTTTTACATTTAAGGTTGGCCCTCTACCACTTGAACCACAGCTCTAATTTTGGTTTGCAGTTGGTTAACTGGATGTAAGAGCCTCACAGAGTTTTTTTGCCTGAGGCTGACTGTGAAACTCCATCCTCAGGCCCTCCACCTCCTGAATAACTAAAGTTACAGATGTGAGTCACTAGCACCTGGCTTCCACCACATGAACCTTAGTGGTAATAAATGAGAGCTAATGGGAATCATTCTCTAGGGAACTGAGAAGGAAAATGGAATTACCCTTAAACAAGTAAGCAGGAAATTGATAGGCCTTGGGCCAGGGCTGTAAGCCAGAGCACATCTTAAATGGAGGCAGGGAGAACAAAGAAAGATCTTTAAAACAACAGAGGGCTGCTGGGTCCTGGAAATAGAGTAAATATGTCCTAGCTTCATGACTTGCCAACCACCTTGCTACTTACTTTCTTGCATTCCATTCTTTAATTTCCCCCAACAGCTCTTTCCTTCACTAACCTTAGTCTTACTGAGCTAGATTACTGAAGCCCTATTAGGAACTATGGCTTTTGTTTCTTATCATTCTTTTAGCTTTTATGTTGTCCAAATATCACAGATCAAGATGCAATACTGGGAAGAACAACCAACATTAGTTGAATGATTATTTCCTATATCCTGATGTTCTCTTCTTTTTTGAGAATATTCTACTTTAGCTTATATGTTTACAACTATTTAGACTATTCCTTGCCCTCTACTTTGTCTTCTGCTCTATGATTAATGCCTATTTCATCTCTCTTTGTTGGGTTCCACTTATTTTAGAGTTGTAGAGGTTGGCAATGTGTGTATAGCTAGAAAAATAGACTTAAATATAAGCGAACCATATTTGAAGTGAGGTATTACTGTCAATTAGCTCAGCAACAATGGCCATATTAACATCTATGTGTCTGTTTCCTGTCAGTGAAATGGATCTAAATAGCTCCTCCTGGAATTATTGTAAGAAATATTAGATTAATAAGAGTGTAAACAACTACTTTATCACAAAATGGTAAGACAAAGATAAAGCACATCACCATACCTAAAGAAAAATTATTGGGAGAAGGAGTTAAGTTCTGATAAATGAGAGGTGGTCATTTGGGCTACAAGTAAAGAAATATATTTATATACACACATACTAATTTATAATATATATTTATAGCATATATAAATACATATATATACATATTTATAGTATTTTGCTAACCCAACTAAGAAATGAAGGTTATTCCAAAACATCAGGGTGCTATCTAACAAAGAGAACAGTCAAATTTTGGAAGGATGGACCCATAGGAAACGCAGTTGTTACATTCAGGGCAAGTGAAAAAGAAAACAACATTGGGACAAGTATTATATTGGGAGTTACCACAAGGAAAACTTAGTTCCGTCTACCTTCTATATTATTCTGACCTAAGTTCACTTAAATTTCAAATTTCAGGAGAGAAAATCTGGGTTGTAACTTTTGTTTGGTTGGAAAGGGGAGTGAACATGGATTGCTAATCCCATCAAGTTAAAAAACAATTGCACAGGGGTTGAAGTCTCTATTAGCTCCTGTTGCTGCAGTAACAAAATGCCATATACAAACTTATCAACAATTGCAGTCATTCTCAATGGAGTGAGGTATAATAGGCAAGGCTACATTCTGAAATTGCTCTCACTGTCTTGTGTTATTAAGGGAATTTCCGAGTGCCTAGCTAACCACCTCTGATATAAAGTCACTGGGTCAATGGAATACTCGCTCATTATATACATTAGTCTATATATGGTCAGTGTAGATAGGACTGTACACATTGCTACATGTCTAGTGTCTAAGATGTACCTTTAAGCAAGGTAAGATAAGAGAGATAAGTTGGCTTCAGTTCCACACATGATCAAAGATGTGTAGGAGACATTTGGAACAATGGGAGTAAAGGTGAGGAGAGGAGGAAAGTGAGATCCTGGGTAAGGGAAGGATAGTGTTTAGAAAGGAGATGAATTCTGAGCTATAGATTTGAAAATTTGTCCCTGCTGGTCACCAGTGGCTCACACCTATAATCTTAGCTACTCAGGAGACTGAGATCTGAAGATTACAGTTCAAAGACAGCAAGACAGCATAACAGTCATGAGAATCTCTTCTCCAATTAAGCAGCAGCAACAACAACAAAAGCTATAAAAGGGTCTGTGGCTAAAGAGGGACAGTGCCCGGGTCCTAAGTTCAAGCCTCAGGATGAGCACCAAAATTAAAAGTAAAAATAAAAAATAAAAAATTATTCACCAATGGAAATACATGTAAAAGAAAACTAATAAGTCTCTGGACAAAGGACTGATATTTTGATCTAGAACACAACTACATTCCAGAAAAGCAAGAAGTTAAATTTAGACAGAACCAATGATTGAATCAGTCTGTCAGGCCCCCTTGACTTGCTTTGGCAATTTAAGGGTGCTTAGACAGTGCACCTAGACCCCATTTCTAAGTTTGAGCTTAGGATTCATAGTGACTGCTCAGAATCTATGTGGTAAACAAGCCATGAAGGAGCATATATTGGCTTGCTGGAAGCAAAAATGGTTATAATACTGTGGAGATAGCATAGTAGCTGAATTTACCAATGAGCTAGTTGCCCCGAGCTTAGAGGTTTCTTTTTCATCTTGCACCACAATATAGAACTGTAGGATGGCATGAAATGTGAGGAAGGAAAGGGAGGATGGAATGGATAACTAGCAGTGATCATTTACATCACATCTCCGTTGGCTGTTCCTGGGAACTAAAATACCGAAAGAGAGAGAGGAGGGAGGAGGGAGAGAGAGGGGGGGCAGAGAGAGAGAGAGAGAGAGAGAGAGAGAGAGAGTAGTGGCAGTCATGTGGATAATTTCTGCTCCTTCTACAAATATCACTCTTGCTTTGCATGCTCATTCATTTTAGAGAACTCCTACCTTCCTTTAACACCTATCACACAAATACTGTGTGATCGTCTTGTTGATTGGAGTTCTCAGTACCTGCTCTGGTTCACGGAACTGCTGGAATGGGCTGTGCTTTGTTTTGTTTTGTTTTGCTCAAATGAAGTCTGTCTGATAAGATGTGGGCTCTATCATGCCATACTTCTTTGTTCCTAGTACTTTGTCTATGAACATTTGTCCTTATTTTTCTCCCTTGAATAGAAGGAATATTTTTAAACACAGATATGAAAACAGTTACAGAAGATGTTAATAACTGGGACATAAAAGGGCATTTCACCTGTAAATAAGTTTACAACATCCTGGGTAAAATAGAATACATTTCTCTAACCTGAAGCATCTCAGAAGCCACGATGTGATGTGCAAACACATGCATGCTATCAAGCTTTAGATGGACAGATAATATGTCACTTTTCCCAGACTTTTATGATAGAAATATGACTGTGACTTTTTCCACACTTGAGGGAAGTGCTAATGAAGAGGGAGAGACGATAGTTCCTCGCTTGTAGTGATGTCTGGAGCACCATGCTTCTTTTACTAGAACAGGGCATTCTTAGAGCCCTTGCAGCCTGCTCCTGGTGTAGTAGGTAGATCTAGAAGAAACCAACATTTGAGCTCCATACTGTTTCTCTCCACTGCTCAAAGAGCAAGATAAATGTATGAAAGGCTTAGAAAAGCAACATTGTACCTCCCACATCCCACAGCTGGTTAAGTGCTTACATTAAGATTCAAATCACTTGGTACTCCCTAGCCATCCCATAAGGCCTCTCTAGCAGGCTGACACACTGTGCTCTGCTCTCAGCCACAGAGCAGAAGTCCACTCTAGTGGAGCTTCCCAGTGGATGTGCTGCCAGTGGATGAAGGTGGATCTAGATACACTGGTTCTGTCCAGTTCTTTGTGCAGTTATTTTTTCAAAAAAGAAAGAAAGAGAAAGAGAGAGAGATGAAACAGGCTGTACATAGAGAGGATAACAGTTTCAGATAGCATTGGCACAAAATTAGCAAGATTACATCTCAAAAAATAAGTTTGGCATGGTGGTATGCTCCTGTAGTCTCAGAAGCACAAGAAAGCTGCTCCTGAAAAAATGCAACACTATCTGAAAAAGGAGAGGCATAGGAAGAAGGAGATGTGGCTCAAGTGGTAGAGTGCTTTTTCAGCAAGTATATGGCCCTGAGTACAAATTCCAGTACCACAAAATAAAGAAACCAACAAATAAGGCACTTTAGGGTTAGTAATTTCCGACATTTTTACATCTTTATTTCTGTGCAATATTGTATAATATATAATAATGCATAATTATATTATACAGCATGTCCATTCACTATGTTGGTGGAGCTGAAGAAGACACAAAATACTGAGTGTATTGGTTAACTGAATATTCATTTGAACAATTGAAAACCAATCAGAGGTTCAAAGTATGGCTGGCTTTGTCTGAGAGAGTAGAATTGCTAGATAGAGCAGAAAAAAAGTACACTACTCCAAATCAAGTTAGAATTTTAGATATTTATAACAATGTTATTTATTATCTACATTTTGCAGCCGAACAAATTAGAGCAGAAATCGGAAGGCAAAAATGGAATGATAAGAAAGCAAGGAGTCTAGAATCTAGACTCCAGCAAGGAGTCTAGATGCCAGTCTCTGAGCTTTCCAATAAAGCAGGTACAAGTGGCTGGGACATGCTGTTTCTTCTAGTTATCTGTGCAGCTGACAGATACCTGAAATAAAGGGACAAAACGCCAAGCACTTTGGGTCACAAGGGTCACCTTCTAGTGTTACGGTAGATTTCCTGAATTTATTTCCTGAATTTATTTCCTGTCTAGTGGGAATTTGTTATCCTTTAACTAACACCTTCTCAATTCTCTCCTCACCCATAAGCTTCTGCTAACAGCTGCCCTACTGTCTGCTTTTATAAATTTGACTTCTGGTTCAGTTACAGGCAATCCTGCACTATTTTGTCCTTCAGCAACTATTTTCCTTAACTTTAGACTTATCTGTGTTGTTGAAGGTGACAAGCTGAAAGCTGAATAGTATTTCCATGTGCCTGTGTGTGTGTGTGTGTACTATTTAATTCTGTGTTGTGGCTATTCTGAATAATGCTGCAATAAATCTGGGAGTACAAATATTTGTGCATTTTTTCAGAACTTTAGCCTCCTAATATGAATATAGAAACATATAGATATTATATTTATATATTATATTTATTATACTGCATGCAATATATGAAAATATAATATCAGATAATTGTCCTTTTGCAGCTGGTGACCACTTCAATCCAGTGCACATTCCAGCAATGGCTTCACCAGGCATGTTTTGAATTAGAGCCTAATTGTTATTTTCAAATCATTAGTATGCAAAAGACACCTTGCATTTGAATTGCATTTACACTGCTACAAAACAAAATTAACATTAACATCTCTTATTATCATTGGCTGATGAAAATCAAAGTACTATTAAAGTTTTGCAATACAGCTTTAACTCCTTGAAAATGTTTGAATGACTTTTAAAAAATGGTTTGAAATGTTATTATGTTATTCTTATTAAATGGTTGTACAAAGATGTTGCAATTCCCTAAGTCAGGTTGTGGGTACAAACTCCGCCTTCCATTATAATGATTGAAAGTTTGAAGAGAACACATTAAAAAGTCCATTAGACTTGCCTTGTAATTATTTCAATATAAAACACAATATAGAAAGCAGTCTCCACTAGCAATGTGGAAAATCACAAGAGAACATTGCTCCTGCTCTAACAAAAAGAATAAGCTAGATAATCTACAAAAATCCCATTTTTGAAAGCCTGTAAGTGCTTTCAGACTATAAAATAACCTAATGAACCAAATTCCAAAAGAGGGTGACAGCCTCCCAGAAGTGAGGAATCCCATGCTTGCTTGGCAGCACTATAAAATTGGGAAGCTGTCTCAAAATGTTACAGAAGCCATAAAGATCTAGAGGAGGTAAGTAAAAAGGCAAAACAAAGTTGAAGAATTGGAGAACTTGTTCAAACTCATTTTAAGGCTTACTGTTAAGCTACATTAATCAACACAATGTAATATTGGTGAGAGTTAGACAAATTAATAAATAAAAACAGAATGCCATACATACACACAATACACACACACAAACACACACACACACACACACACATGCACACATGTGCAATGTAATTATTTTGAACAAGATTACTTCAGAAACTCAAAGTGAACAGGAAAATAAAATTTATATATTAGAATAACTAGATACTTTAGTAGAAGAAAAAATAACTTTTACCTCTATCACATATGACCCACAAAAACTATTTGAGAAGACTCACAGATTTAAACTTTAAAGCTTCTAAAGAAATGCTGAGACCATTTTCATGACCTTTATATGAATAAAAATTTCTTAGAATTTCATGCTTTCAGTAAAAAATAAAATACTGGTAAATTGTACCTCATTGAAATTTAAAGCTTCTGCATGATAAGACAACATTAAGAAAATAAAAACATAAGTTCTAGACTAGGAGAAACATTTGAACACAAATGCATGCCAAATGAATTATGACTATATACATATACATATATATAATTTTATATATTCACATACTATTGAATATATGTGCCTGAAAAGGTAAATGACCCAAATGTAACAAAACCTAGGGAAAAGGTTAAACAATCTTTCACAAAGGGAAAGTTATAAATGCACTGTAAATATGTCAAGACAATGTTAATATCATTAGTTATCACAGAAATAAAAATAAATGACATCAATTAGATATAATCGCAAGTCACCCAACAAGGCTCAAGTTAAAATAATTAAAACCAACAAATACTAATATTAGAACTTCTCTTTGTTTCTTCACAGTATGGATTGAATTTTTGAGAAAATAGGAATAGAGATATATCTTTCCTTAAAGTTGTTAGTATTCCTACACTCAGTAAAATAATATTTTAATTATCATTTTACTAATCATAAATATATATCATTTTACCCTGATTATATGGTTTCTTTTGCATCTTTCTTTTTTAATAATTATTATTTTTTAAATAGTTGTACAATACCACCAAATTTGATGAAGATGTAGAAGCAATAGAAACTCTAGTGGGTGTGAAAATTGATAGTGCTAATCATATTCAGGGTTGGTCTTTCTCCCTTAGTTTATCCTCAGGAAACACCCTTGCAGACACTCCCAGAGCTATACTTTACTAATATTAGAGACCCTTCCCAGTTGCATCATGTTGACAATAGGATTCACCATAAGAAAACGATCTTATGTCAAACTGATACCCAAATATACCTCCTTGAACCATATTGTTCCACCCTTGGTCCCACAAAAGGCTCTTTTCCATCTAAAAATGCAAAATGCATTCAATCTAACCCCAAGGGTCCTCAAGTATCCCCAGAGACTCAAAGTAAACTCTCAGCTGTGAGATAGTATCATATTTAAAAGCTAGTTACATACTGGGCACTGGTGGCTCATGCATGTAATTCTACTAACTACTCAAGAAGCTGATATCAGAGGATTATGGTTGGAAGCCAGCCTTGGCAGACAAGTCCTCGAAAAAAAATACTGGGCTAGAGGCATGAATTCCACAGTAGTGTGACAGCAGGAAGCAAGAAAAGCAAGTGAGAACTTGAGGTCTTATAGTTAAACTATGGTGGTAGTAGTAGTAGTAGTAGTAGTAGTACCAAAAAAAAATGCAAGCAACACACTTTCAACATCCAGTGATACAAAGTATAAGAACAGGAAATACCAACAAATGGCTGGAACCAAGCAAGAGAAATCCTAGTGGGGAAACCAGTAAATCCTGGTACCTGTATCTAGAGTATTTTGGGCACGTGCTGGCACATTGTGAATTTCAGAGGATTTGACCAACTCTAACCCCCACGACCTTGCCCATTGTGTCCTATGTGGCCTCTCTCCTGGCTTGGCTGCTTGTGCTGCCAACAGCTTTCCTTGGCAGATATTCTATGTTATTGTCATATCTAAATGTTTAAATTGTGTCTTTAGCTTCATTCTCACAGCTTCATATATTATTCTCAGCACCTACCTGCAGGAAATCTGAACCTGCCCAACCTTGTAAGCTTTCCTTTGAGGTCTGGGTAGAAGACTCATGACCCCATAACTCTTCTGCATGCCTGAAAACCCAGGCATCATGTAAATTATACCAAGGTATTCTATCAGCCTGGGCAACATCTGGGTCCCCGTGGACCACAAATCACCTGTGGGGTCCTCTGAGTTCCTGATTGGCTGAGGTAGGTGGAGATTATTCTCAGCAGCCCTTTCAAAGTATGGTGCCTTAGATCTCTGTTTTTAAGGAAAGATCTTCCAAATGATTAAAACCTTGAGCCTACAATGGGTAAAGTCTGTCCAATTCCTCAGATGACCTCAAACCACCTTTCCTACTGTCTTGATGCAAACTTGGTTTCTTCACAGTATCCCTAATCTGTTTAGCAACCACACTTCTTACTTGGTCACAACTTAATAAGTGCTTCTAGTCTGGCAAACTGTGTGCTTTTCAAACTGTCACACTCTGCTGTTTGCTCACAATTCTCACAAAGATGTACTTTACTTGTCCTCCTTGTACTTTATAAGCCAATTAAACTGACAACCAAGATTAACAATGACATGTCATGCAAATGCTCTAGAGAACTCTGCTTATTCTTTCAGCAGGAAATGCAAAGGTTATACTTTTGTCCATAAATCACAATATGAAAAAAGATGAGCCTTACTCAATATATAGAGGGATCAGGGGTAGATGTGTTTGGGGAGCAGGATGTACAGTAATGTGACTATGAGGCCTATGTCACAAGGTGGTTGGAAGGGGATCTAATAGAAATTATTAGATTATCTGTGCACTTCTCCCTGTACTATGCCTTGTGCATACAGATGCTCAGTAAATATCATTCCCTCTGTGCTGTCTTAGTATTTCATGTAGGTAATGATTTTATTTCTCTGTATGGAAAACTATAAGAGCAATATTTGTGGAAATCTTATTCTTATCCATAAAAAGAGGACTGAAATAGTCAAGTGATCCCGTTTTGAGTGTTTTCAAAAATCAGCTAAATCATCTAGTGAGTATTCATAACAATAGCCTTAAATTGTATGTGAATAAGGAATTCAAAATTAATTAATTGGTCTTTGTGTAATCATGTATGTTGTCAAAAAGGGCAGTTGTCAAACCAAATAGTTTACCCTAATTAAGATGACAGTGGGAACATTTCAGAAATATGAAGACTGTCTTCAAGACAAGAGTCAGACACATAATTTAAAATACCAATCTTAGAAATTCATTTGTTTGTTGAGACATTAAATGTTTAAGAAGATTAATTTTTATTCATTTCTTATAACTGCCTCACAAAATAATTTAGAAAGAGTATGTCACTGTTTGATTTAGAAAAATCATTCAAGGAAGCTTAAGCCAGTTAAATCTAAATAAAGGGTATTTTTAATGGCTCTCACTGTTATGGACAGGGTAATTATTAAAATGATTCCCTGGAATTGTTTCATTCTTTGAATAGGAGATTGGACAATTATGCTTCATTTTTGCAATTATGTATTCTCTGTTTATCTTTACCTTTGAATTTATTTATGTAACATGGCCATGTATATGTTAGACAAACTCTTGCATTTAATTTTCATAGAACTCTTCATATCCATTTTTAGATTGTAGCATTTCCAGACAACACAAAATGGTTAACTTACTTACCTGGGATCCACATCTAATAGAACACTGAATGGTATGCAAAGCACTCTACCACTAGGCCAAACTCCCGGCCCCCCAGTATCTCACTTTGTTACCTGATATATCGGATATATTTGTATTTGGTTATTTGAAATTGGATAGGGAACGGGGGAAAACAAGATGAGGGGTGGAGGTGGGGGGGAGGGAAATGGGGACCAAGACATGTGAAAGGGTATCAATGTATGGGAATTAATGCACCATCTATCTGGCAAATATCATGTAACCCTTCTATTAATTACAATAGAAAAATATATGGAAAAAAGAACATTGAATGGGATTTCAGTTTCTTTCCTTCTGTATTTCTCTAAGTGTTTGAACACCCTGCCCCTGAGAATCATATATTCCAGGAAGAAGAAAGACTGCCATGTTGTCTGAAGCTCTTTCAAGCTTTGACACAAGCCTTATGTAGGGCAGGGAAACCTCAGAAGCAATTTTACTGAGAATGAGGCACCCAGCCATAGCACAGAGAGCCTACATGGCTTTCTTGATGATATTTGGGGGTTTTCCCACCTGAGTCAAGGGAAGAGAATTTTTGCCTAGGACCCTTGCTTAACAGCATGTATGCCACCCAAAGCACTTGCACCTCCCCAAGCAGAGATTAGCTTCCAACAATCACATCACAATATTCTATAACTGCCAGAACTGCAAGGAAGGGAATTGGTCACTAGGGTGTGAACCTAAGCAGTACCTACCATCCCAACATGCTTGAAGCAGCACAAAAGGCTCACTTGAGCCAGCCAAGCACACTTCACAATCTGTTTCAAGGCCATTGAAATGCTTGCCATCTTATTTTCTCCTCACTGGCCTTATGCAACCATTTTATTTGTTTTCATCTAATCGACATTTTTTTTCTTGTAAGTCTAATTCCTTTGCTAACTCAAGAATTAGTAGCTAATGTGTCTCCTGAGAAAGACAACCAGCAAAGAGGATTTTTGTTTTACGGTCTTATAGTCCATTTAGTTCTAGGCAAAGCTCATGTCTTCTCTAAACTGTAGCTTTATGTTTTAACTCTGATGTTGGTTTTCCAGATTGCAAAATAGGAATTTGGAATCAATTCCCCCATATAGAAAGACAGTATGAGCATGAGCTATTTCATATATTCTTTTCTGATACTTGTTTGCAATTATCTGAGAATTAGTTATAAAAGACTCTAGAATTAGACTGTTTTTACTTAACATTTATTGAATGGTGGTCATATTACATACATTTCTGTAATTATTATGGCACTATAACATAACTACCTTCCCATTTAGCTAATAAAGAAAGCAAGACAAAATTTAATGATAATGAGAGCAACACTAATAACAAAAGGTAGTATTTTGAAAGCACCTATTCGGTAATAAGAACTGAGCCAATTTCTGTGTATATCTTTCCTACAAACACACTTTTTATCTCCTTTTCAGCATAGTCCAATGAAATGAATACTGTGATCCTATTTCACAAATGAGAAAGGACAGTAACTTGCTCGAAGTCACATCATCAGTGAGCAGCAAACCTAGGACTCAGACTGAGCACAAAGCCCTTCTTTAAGGATTCTACTCAGCAGATAACTTTTCTACAATTCAGATTCCTACCTAGGTCCAGCTACAAAGCAGTCACACTTTCCACCATCCCATTTGTCTACAGTAGATATTGAACATTAGTTACTAACAGAAATGGCTTAAATACCTAAACAAATTGAATCTTTTTGTCCACTACAAACTGAAATGCTGAGTTTGTACTTAGTGAGGCTCAATCCTCTTCAGCCTTCCATTGGCTGGATGGCCATGAAGGTGTTATTTGTTCTCTCTGAGCTATTGTTCTGGACTCCTTAGACAAGAAAATAATATGCCCACCTTAGGAGAGTATTAGAGAAATTAAGTTGGAAAAATTTTGGCATTTAGCAACTGATTATAAATAGTAGCTATTACTATAAGTAATATTCAATAAAGAAAATATTGCAAAAAGACATTTATTAACAAAAGTGTTGCCCACAGTTTAAGTCATAATCTTACCAGGATGACCTTAGATAAATTGTATAAGGTTTCGGGCCGGGAGTTTGGCCTAGTGGTTAAAGTGCTTGCCTAGCATGCACGAAGACCCGGGTTTGATTCCTCGGTACCACATATATAGAAAAAAGCTGGAAGTGGTGCTGAGGCTCAAGTGGTAGAGTGCTAGCCTTGAGAAAGTCCAAGGACAGGGCTCAGGCCCTGAGCTCAAGCCCAGGACTGGCAAAAAAAAAATTGTATAAGGTTTCTTGGCCTCAGTTCATTCACTGATAAGAACAAGAGGCTCTATGAACACTAATATTTAATACTACTATGAATGCATATGAGAGTGCTTTATAATCTGTGTAAATTACAAAAAAAATCCTGATATATTATTTTCAAGATCCCAGTGATCTTGCTACTTATCCACAGGCAGAGCACCAATTTCTCTATATTCGTATTCCATTTCTTTCTTACATACCCCAGTGTAGGCATCCTAGGACACACAGGAAAACCCAAAGCGCAGAGGGAGAAATGACTTGTTCCAGTTCATTCAGCTACACCAAGAAGGTAGTTCTAGATTCCATATCCATTAAGAGAAGTCTCACATTCAATCTTGGCAGGGGCCTTCTGCAGATTCATCAATCTCACTAAGGACTCAGGAACCCAGATGAAGCACCTCATTATTAGTGGGAACTTTCAGCCTGTGCTTTCCCATGACACTGAGTCCAGAGAGGCCACTGAAGAACTGAGAGGTACTTAGGAATTGTGATGCATCTGGGCCTAGAGCTAGGTAACTGGACTGACAGACTACATGCTCCAGTCATCTGCTTTACAAAAAGTAAAGTAAAAACATTCTTGGAAGTAAATTTTTCATCCCCCTCACACACAAAGGCAGATGGTGTCACTTAGAAAATTATGTGCAATTTAGTACTGTTTCCATTTTTAATTCGAAATGGAAGGTACTATAATTTTAATTGACAATTTAAATAATATATGGAGATAGAAAGCAACACAAATTTATTTTTAAAAAATAGACTTTATATTTTTTATTACTGTTTTAGGTTCACATAAAAACTGAAGAGAAGATACATAGAATAACCTTCTAGCCCATATGGCCCTCTCCTCCATTGACCTTTCCCATCGCTGAGATGTTTTTGTTCCAGTTTTGATACCCTGGAGTATCAAAATCACTATCATAATTACATGATAGTATCACACTTAGGGTCTCTGTTCTAAAATTCTGTCATCCACTTATTCAGCCCTCTTCCTACTCTGTGGCAATCACAGATATTTTTACTATCATCATACTTTTACCATTTGACAAAAGGTCATATTGTTGAGATTGTGTACTATATAGCCTTTGCAGATCCATTTTTTTCAATAATAATAGAATTTTGTTTTCTTTTTATGGCTTGATAAGGTCATTTCTTTTCTGCACTGAATTTCATTCCACTGTCTTGATGTACCAGAGTTTATTTATTCACCTACTGAAAGGCATTCTGGTTGCTTTCACATTTTGGTCATTGTAAGTCAAGCTGTTATAAACAACCAGGTTGTTGGGTAGGGATAAGCTTTTCAATTCCTTTTCTCAAACAACAGTAAGCTACAATAATCAACAATTGTTGATCAAATGAAATCAGATGATAAGAGCTGCAAGAAACTGCCAAATTGACTTCCAGAGTAAACACGCCATTTTGAATTCTTGCCAAGAATGAATGAGAGATATGATTGCTTCACATTTCTTCAACGTTTAGCAGTATGCCAACAGGCCTACAGTAGTATCTCATTGCTGTTTTCACTTGTGATTCCCATGATAATTTCTGATCTACACATCCACTCTGGCTATTTTACCTCAAACATGTTTGTATAGGCAGACAACTGTCTCAAACAACCTCAGGCTGTCTGTGTGCTCACCATTGCATCATGGTTTAATCTAAGCCCAGATGTGATACTGACTGCTCCTAGGACTTCAGAGTTAGTAGACTATGAAGAGCAAATCTATTTGATGAGTAAGCATTCATTAACTCATTCTGATATTTATTGAGTGACCATTATAGACAACACAATATGAATTATAAAAACATAAATGTCTCAGTCCAATTATAATGTTGCAGGGGCTATGTGGCATATGTACATATGCAAATTCTCAGTGGTTGAAATAAACAATAGACCTTAAATTGTGATTTAGCATATTCATAGCAGATTTAGAAATCCTGAAAATTTATGGGATTTAATTATTCCCCAATGCAAGAATCAGGAAGTCTAGATTGGAAATTCTGGTCCCATTTTAACTGGTTTTATAACATGAGGCAAGTTGTTTAAGACTGTGCTCTGTGATAGACTAAACATCACTTCTAGTTAGATATAGTCTATGGAACACAAGCACTTGTTTCCAATCTTTTAAAACATCTGTAAAATTATAGGAAGGAGAATTTTTCATTGTATTTTATTGTCAGGATAATGTATAGAGGGGTTACAGTTACATTTGTCAGTTAATGGGTACATTACTTCTCAAACATTGATACCCCTTCTCATGTTTTTGTCCACCTTTCCTTCCCCTTACCCTTCTAAATCATTGTTTTCCCATTCCCTATTTCAAATAAACATGTAAGTGTTATACAGCATAAGAAAGGAGATTTTTACCTGTAAGGTAAAGAGACAGAGAGTAAAATAATCACAAGTAAAAATATTTATAAGGAGAAATGCTATTGTCCTTCAGTGGCTGAACCTATAAACAAATTGTGACAGAATTTCTGAGAGGCCCAAGAGCAAGGAAACACACTACATCACTAAAGGTAAGGCTTCAGACAGTTCAAGAAGCAGAAAAATTGAGTATGACTATGACACAGATAAATTCCGGGGCTCTGTTACCAATGACATACAATAACACTGAAATCTTCTTAATGACAGCAGAAGATTGGAAGAGAAACTAAACCAAGGGATGCAGAAACACGAGGTATAACAGAAGATGGGCTGCTACATTCCAAATGAAGGGTTGGAAAAACTCTTCATTTTGAATGGGGAAGCCTCCAAATTCTCTGCAATAACTCCTTCCAAAGCTTATATCATATTTTACATAGGATAAATATGTTATATTCCTTAGAAAAAGGCAATTAAGGTACTAGATAGAACTAAGGTTGCTAATTAGTTAACTGATTTTTCTGATAGACTTAGTGTCATCACCAAGATTCTAACTGTGTGGAGACAAAAGGTAGGCAGTCCAAAGATGGGAACACAGAAGAGATGCACAGTCACGTAGTGTTGCTGGCTTTGAAGGGTAAAGGGGCTATAAGCCATGGCCTCTGGAATCCAGAAAAACTAAGGGCATAAATTCTGCCCTGAACAATCCAAGGAAGAACAGGACAGACTCCCAGCACAATCTATGCAGGACTTTTAACCTACAGATATGTAAAATAATACATGTGAAGGTTGTTGAAGCAGCCATGCTTCTCCTAATTTGTTACAAAAGTGACAGAATATGAATACATCTTATAAATCAATAGTATATTGCAAGTATGCTATTTGGAACAAATTCCAGAACAAATGGCTAAAAGAATGTGACAGGACTGCTTCTAGGAACAGGTGGTAGTAAAGACACATGGGATGTGTTCCTTCTGGCCAGAAGTCTTATAAAAGCAAACATAGTAATCTTTTTTAAATTCATGATATTATGGCAAGAACACTACAACTAAAAAAAAAGACATAAAATGGTCCTCAACACAGGGCCTCACCTGTATAGAGCAGGAGGTCAACTATCTGAGCCAGACCTCACCTGGTTCTCACTCCTTTTGTTATTTTTAATATTGGGCCATACATTTCTGCCTGGGCTAACCTAGACTGCAATCCTTCAACTTATTTTCCAAATAGCTGGAGTGATAGACATGTTATCACCAAACCCAGATTATTTTGTTACTAGATTTCAGCTACCTGAGTAGGTAGAATTACAAGAATGTGTTTTCTTTGTTCCTGTCATATTTAGTTCTTTTAAAAAAAACTGAAATGAGTCTTTGGGTAAATCTAAGCCTTGTGAAAATTTTTGATACAAAAGATGGATAGTTGGGGGAGCACTAAACCATAGTGAAGAATTTATTTTTTGTAAACTATAACAATTTCCACAAAATATCCACCATAAGAAGAAAACTCATCTATGGTATTTATACACAATGGAATTCTATGCTGCCATCAGAAAGAATGACATTGCCCCATTTGTAAGGAAATGGAAAGACTTGGAAAAAATCATATTAAGTGAAGTAAGCCAGAGGAGCATAGCCTCAATGATTTCCCTCATTTGTAATAATTAGTACACACCTAGGACTCACCTAGCAGAGGATTACAATAGCTCCAAACCTAGATACATAAGGCCATACAGGATGAGGCTAAATAAAAGGATCTCTAGGACATGGAAACAAGAGCTTTATTTTGAGTGATTGTTGTTCTTCATGTACTATGTTACTTCTCTTCTCTGTTGTTGCCCTTTGGCTAATCTCATATTGCAGTATCTGACTTTGTTACCTGGTATATTGTATATTCATTTATTTGTTTATTTGAAATAGGAAAGGGAAGGGGGAAAACAAGATGATTGGGAGGGTGTGGGGGGAGGGAAATGGGGACAAAAACATGAGAAGGGATATCAATGTGTGAGAAGTAATGCACCTTCTGTCTGGCAAATATAACTGTAACCCCTCTATACATTACAATAAAGTAAATAGATAAATAAGTAATATACCCACTACCTGATGGATGTAACTGTAACCCAATAATAAAATAAAATTTAAAATCTGTGGTTATATACTCTATAGATATGTTTTATTACATACATTAATTTGTACCTATGACATACAAACCCTCAGCTTAATTTTGATTGTTCTAAAATCTAAGTGCCAGTGATTGTATATAGAGATTCCCTTCTTGAATACTTGTTTGTTAAACATGACATTGGAAATATGATGTAAAAATCAATGTTAATAAATTCTTTAATAATAAATAAATAAAACTCATTTAACATTTATGGTGAAAACAATTTACCAATTTCCCACTGGGACTTGAGATACGCTATTTCGATTGCTTGATCTCATTATATCTGCAATCTAAAAACATTAAGCTCACAGAATTTTCAGTGGATTGGAAGGAGAAACAGAGAGATGTTGGTCGCAGTATGAAAAGATACAGTTAGCAAGAATCAGTTCTAGAGTTCTATTGTACAACATGATGACTAGAGTTCGTGATAATGTATTTGCTGCCTGAAAATTCCTAAGGCAGTAGGAATTGTTACTCTGAACAAAATGATGAGGTGATAAATATTCTAAGTAGCTTGAGTTAATAATTCCATACATACATCAAAGCATCATCACATTCTAGGCCATAAACACATTTGAATTTATTAGAAAATTATAAAAAATAAAGGCCTATGTATTACAAACAAAGAAAAAGATGGTGATTGTATATATGCAGGGTTCCAATTCAGTAACAAACAGCTATTTACTTGGTAGCTTTTAAAACCAGGAGACACTTTGGCAACAGCAGTTTCAACTGCACGTGAGCCCATATGGTTCCCACATATGTGAATACCTACTGAAGACACATTTGAGATAATTCACTTCAAGATGTTTACAAAACATCCTGAAATATTCTTGAGGTCATTAATTTCTGTCTAAGTTCATATTGCATGCTGGAGCTGATTTACTGCAACCAACTGTAAAATTACCAATTAACAGTGAGCAAAGAGATCTTTCAGGACAAGAAGTACTATGTGTTTTTACAAGAAATTCTCTTTTTATTTAATCTACATGAGAAAAAGTTGATTATCTTAATTACTATGACTCTATAGAGAGCTGGACACAAATTTAATATTATGCTGTCACTAAAGTACAGTTATTTTTTTCTCTTTTAGCTGATAAAATACTATTGTTTTCCCTAAGTGTTAATTTTAAGAAAAAAATTATAAATTGTGGCATTTTCATTCTGTACAGATGTAAGTTATTTAACCTAATTCCTTCTTTAATTTTCTTGCAAATCCTTGCCCTTCTATATTTATTTAAATCCATCTAGAAGAATGCCTCCTGTTCCACTTGTGTCTGAGTTCCTGCCATGGACTTACATGTACCACTCAAGAACACTGTCAAAGAAATGGATGTATTTTGGAGGTGATAGATCCATGTTCTTTGTTGATTCCTAGTATTTCTGAAACTGTGAGGTTAAATGAGAATGATAACACCAATTTTACTTAATATATTATGAGGAATAATTTGTATATTATATTTTCGTTTTCATAATACAATTATAACATAAATAATAGAATAACATATAATGCATATATTCTGTTCCAGCCCATTCCTGCTCCTATAGTAAAATACATTAGACTGGGTAATTCACATGATAAAAATATCCCTTATAGTTCTAAGGACTGGGAAGTCTAAGATCAAAGGGTCAGCTAAGGGTATCTAATGAAGGTTGTTCTCTGCTTCAAATATGGTGCTTTGTTTCTTTGTTTCTATATCCTCTAGAAGGGAAGAATGAAGTGTACCCACATGATAGAAGGCTCAAGTCTCTCTGTGATGCCTCTTTTATAATAACATTAGTCCAATCCATGAAAAGGTAGCCTCATGCCTAGTCACTTTCTACAAAGGTCTACTTCTTTTCATTTCTTTCTTTCTTTCTTTTTTGTGTCTATCCTGGGGCTTGAACTCAGGGCTGGAAGCTGTGTAGCTATTATGCTCAGGCTATGCTCTTCCCCTTGATCCACATCTTTTTGGTGGTTAATTGGAGATAAGAGGCTCTCAAGTTTGTCTACCTGGGCTGGCTTTGAAGTAAGATCCTTAGATCTCAGCCTCCTGAGTAGCAAGGATCCCAGAAGTAAGCCTCTGGTGCTCAGCAGCTCCACTTCTTAATACCACCACAATGAAGATTAAATTTCAACAAGAATTTAGGAGGAAGCTGGGCACGTTGACTTATCCCTGTAATCCTAGTTACTCAGGAGGCTGAGATCTGAGGATTGCGGTCCAAAGCCAGCCCTGGCACTAAAGTCCATGAGACTCTTATCTCCAATTAACCACTAGAAAACCAGAAGTGGTGCTGTGGCTCAAAGGATAGGGCAGTAGCCTTGAGCAGAAGAGCTCAGGAATGGGGCCCAAGCCCAAAATTTAAGTCCCACAACAGACAAGAAGAAAAAAAAAGGATTTTAGAGAGACACAGGCATCCAAATCATAGGACATACCCAGTTCTCTACACATCTTGTTTTCAGAAGTATTCCCTGATGTCTATGAATCTGTTTCATGAAAGTCAAAGTGAGAATAAGATTATTTTTTTTTTGGCCAGTCCTGGGCTTGAACTTAGGGCCTGTGCACTGTCCTTGTGCTTTCTCAAGGCTAGAACTCGAACACTTGAGCCACAGAACCACTTTTTATCTATGTATGTGATACGGAGAAATTGAACCCGGCTCTAAGTGCATGCTAGGCAAGCACTCTACTACTAGTCCAAACTCACTCCCAGCCTGAGGATAAGATTTTTTACATCAAAAGCTTCTTTTAAAGGTGAATCAAGAAAATGTACGGTTAGGAGTATGATGAGCTAAAAACCCAGAAGACATGGCAGATTCTGCCTTAATGAATATTCTGTAGATTCAACCCACTTGATCCAGGGAGCCTACCTCCTAACTCGTTCTGAATTTTTCTTCCAGCAATGCTCAGACCTGCCCCGCAATCCAGATAAAGTGTGTCAACACTCATACTTGCGCACATATATTTGTCTGTACCTGTTTTTCTTCATAAGCTCTTTATGAAATGCAATGCTTATGCATACTGCATGAATTTTCACATGGCTTCATGAATTTTTAATCAAGCTTATAAGCAGCTATTCTGTTCAAGATCAGAACATCACTAATAATCTGGATGTCTTGACTATAGTAACCCATCCTCTCCTGAAGTTAGTCATCATTCTGACATCCACATCAGATTCATTTTGCCTGACTTCTTACCCATAATGCAAAAGAAATCTTACATAGTTTCTAACTCAGAATTAACCCTAAAAATCACCGTTGTTGCATAGACAAATAGTTTGTTTTCTTGCTTTATATATTGATTATATAAATTCTCAAAATTTCTTTATTCATTATATCACTAGTGTTCTAGTTTGGAACTATTTCAAATAACATGATGATCATTATTATGCCCTTTCAAGTGCACTCAGTGTGTACTATTATCAATGTACCAAGAGTGGAATTTCTGCCTCACAAGTGGGCAGACTTAAGCTTCAGTAGAGACTATCAATAATTTTTCCAAAATGGTTATAACAACTGCTACTTCTGCCAACAGTTGTTTCACCATTTTCATATTGCATTAACATTCATTATACTTTCAAGTTTTTTCTGTATTCTATGAGCCCGTTTATACATGTTACCAATATATCCAATGTTGTGTAGTCTATATTACCATTCTCTAAATAGTGTATTTTGATGAAAAGGAAATGTGTAATTTTAATGTAGTCCAAGTTAACAAGTACATTGTGTGTTCCATTTAAAAGAACATTATTTTTCTGAGATAATTATGATACCTGATTTTCTAAATCTCTCTCCCTCCCCCCTCTCTCTCAACTGAATCCAAAGCTTTATATGCTAATCCAGTGCTCTATTTCTGACCTACACTTTTAGTTCAAGATTCATTTTTCCAAGTAGAGATCCAAATAACATCACCAGTTATTAAAAAGAGCATCCTCTCTATGTTATACACTATTTTCACCTTTCTAAAATGCCAGCTAACTATAGAAATGTGGAGCTTTCTGTTCTATTCCATTGGTATTTTTATCTATCCTTATGAAAATTTCAATCTGTCTTAATTTTAATAGCTTTATATGTCTTGATATTTGAGAATGTGTCTCTCATTTTCTTTCCTTATTAATGAACTCCTTGACTATTTTTGGCCTCTTCCATACTTACATGGATGTAAGAAACAACTTGTTAATTTCTATATTAAAATTTTAATTGAGAATATGTCTAATCCTAAAACTGATTTGAAGAGGAATAATTCTGACAGTTTTATTTTTTAATCTATGAATAGGAAAGGGATATACTTAGGCTTTTAACTTTTTTCTTAGCAAATTTTATAATCTTCAGTGTAGGATTCTTTAATAATAATTCTTATTATATTTTGGTGCCTTTTGGTTAATCTCACATTGTTACAGTATCTGACTTTGTTACCTGGCATATTGTATATATATGTTTATTTGTTTATTCAAAATAGGAAAAGGAAGGAAGGAAAACAAGATGACTGGGAAAGGGTTGGGGGAGGAAATGGGGACAAAGACATGAGAAGAGGTATCAATGTATGAAAAGTAATGCACCTAATATCTGGCAAATATAACTATAACCCTTCTATACATTATAATAAAAATAATTATTATTACATACAATTCTGGGTTTGAGAGTTTTAAACTAATCTTAATGTATTTAAAATTATTATTTCATTTGCACAATTTTCCATATGTAAAAAGATAATCCATTTATATATATGTATACACTTAACTTATATATTAACCTTAGAAAGAATGGCCTAGTTAAATTCAATTATTTCTATTTAAACTAGGCAAAAATATTCTTCTATGCATAATTTTCTTTTTATTATAGATCAGTGCTTTTAAGAGGGTGATGGGAATTATTTATTTTACACTACTGAAAAAGTAAAAAAAGATTTACTCATTGTTTCATTTACTCTCTCTTTTTAATTAAAAGGTTTTATTGAGCCAGGAGTTTTGGCCTAGTGTTAAGAGTGCTTGCCTAGCATATATGAAGGCCCTAGTTTGATTCATCAGAACCATATACATTGAAAAGGCCAGAAGGTGGTGCTGTGGTCAAATGGTAGATCTCTAGCCTTGAGAAAGCCCAAAGACAGTGCTTAGGCCTGGAGTTCAAACCCCAGGACTGGCATCATATTTCAAATGTCAAGTTAAACAAACAAGTATTCAAGAATGGAATCTCTATATGCAATCACTGGCACATAAATTTAAGAACAAAATTAAAATTAAGCTGAGTTTGTATGTCATAGATACATATCGATCTATATATCAATATGTCTATAGAATATATATCCCATCATAGATTTATATGTCTATATAGTTATATTTATAACTCCAAGTTCATGTTAATGACCTTCAATACCTGAGTACTGCTCTTGTACTGTGAATCTAATATCCACAGTCATTGCTCTTGTACTGTTTGGATCTAATATCCACATATTAAGGAAACAATGTGCCTTTTGTTCCTTTGGTCTTCACTTATCTCGGTCAACATGATTCCCTCTAGTTTCACCCACTTCCAAGCCATTATATTATCTTGTCTGTTGGCTATGTAGAATTCCATTATATATATATATATATACATATATATATATATATGCCACATTGTTTGCATCCATTCATCTGCAATAGGGCATCTGGGTTGTTTCCATTGCTTGGCTATTTCGAATAGTGCAGAGATGAACATAGCTGAGCAGGTGTCCCTAACATATCCTGGGTTATGATGCTCAGGGTAAATGCCCAGGAGTGGTATGGCTGGGTCATAGGGAAGATCTATTTTCAGTTCTTTAAGAAAACTCCAAACTGCCTGCCAGAGTGGCTGTACTAGTTTACATTCCCCCCAGCAGTGCACTAGGGTGTCTCTTTCTTCACATCCCTGCCAGCATTTGTCGTTGTCTGAATTCAGAATCTTGGCCATTCTAATTGGGGTAAGGTGGTATCTTAGGATTGTTTTTATTTGCATTTCCTTTATGACCAAGGGTGATGAGCATTTTCTCATATGTTTCTTTGCCATTTTTACCTCTTCCTCTGATAAGTCTCTCTTTAGTTCATTTGCTCTTTAAAAAAATAAATTCAGGGGGAGGAAGATGGCGCCGAGACAATAGGAACACTGCCTAGTTCTCTCCCACAAAAAGAGAGAACCAGGGAATCCCACGAGCCAACTACCTTAAGAAATCCACAACAACAAACTCAAGAAGCAACAGAGAAGGACTCAAACCAGAAAATAAATCGAGCTAAAGCTCACATCCAACTTTCTCAAAGAATTCAAAGCATGAGGACCCCCCCCACACACACCTCACCACCGGCTCCAAGCCGGGAAAGCTGTGGCAGAGGGCGCCAGGCCGGGAAGCCCCGACCACCACAGAAACCAGCATAGACCGGGCCAGCAAGCGGCAGAAGCTAGACACAGGAATAAGTGCAGACTAGAACAGCAAGCAGCAGAACCCAGACGTAGAGCACAGGCGGCGGCTGAGATCCCAGGGGAGTGAATGATTCTCCAACACCGTGGAGCAGCTCACAGCCAAACGCAGAGGAATAAGTAGCCCAACGGGTAGACCAGTGGGTAGCCCAGCAGGTCCCCAAACCCATCGGGAAAGCAGAGCTGGTGGAGAGCTATAGAACTTACCCAGACCCCTCCACCCCACCCAAGAAAGACTGGCAAGTGCAGGGGGGCAAGGAATTTAGAATCCTGTCCCTTCCCTCAACAGCCTCCTCCCCCAGGCCATTCACTGGAGACTGACAGGTGGGCAGGCACTAAGACCCAGCACCCCACCAAGGGAGGCAGAGGTGTCCCAGCCCCCACTCTCCCAACAGCCTCCTCCCCCAGGCCTCTGACTGGAGACTGACAGACGAGCACCCCACCAAAGGGGGCGGAGGTGTCCCTGCTACCACACACCCAATAGGTTCCTCTCCCAGGCCATTGACCAGAGACTGACAGGCAGGCGGGTGCAAAAACCCAGCACCCCACTAAAGGGAGCAGAGGTGTCCCAGCTCACCCACCCAGTAGGTTCCTCTCCCAGGCCACTGGATCTGGAGAGTGGGGGGCACTGAAACCCTGCCCTCCATCAGCGGGTGGGGTGTGCGGGAGTCTAGGAGCCAGCATCTGTCCCACTCAAATCTTGAGCCGGGCACCCTCTGGCTGGGAATTCCCAGCAAGACAGCAGCAAGGGGCCCCCCACAGTCACAGACTCTCTGACAAAGCAGCAGAAACACAGAAGGGAACTGAAGGGCAGACCAGTAGACAAGCTTGCCTTCTGAGAATCAGAAAGGCATGATTCTGCCCTTGGAGCCCACGTCCTCAGCTGGGCCCTGCCCCTGGGAACAGAACAGACACCAGCTGGTCTAGCTAAGAGCCACTGGAAACTTCCATACTCCAGACCCTTGGCTGGGGGCCACCCCTGAAAGCAGTGCAGGAAAACCAACCATCTGCCCAGCGTGCTGAGACTGAAGCGCACAGACCCATCCCACGGCCCACTGTGAGGCCACTGGCAGGACTGAGAGCTAGTCATGCAGCAGCACACAGCCTCTGGGAACAGGCCGAACACCTGCAAAAACTGCAATCTCTGACCTAGTCAGCAGCAGAATCAATTTGGCCGAGAACCACAGGTATACAGATTCCCAAAACCACTGGTCCCAATCCAAGTAAAGACCGCCACCTACCGACCACAGAGCGAACCTACAACAACAGTTCTCAATGCCTAGGAAAGCACAAAGATGAATTACGACATACATAAATAATCAAAGTCCTACACAAAGCCCAAAAGGAAACAAAAGCAAAGGGATGAGAGAGATGTCACCGTCCCAAGAAATGACACCTAAAGAGACACGAAATATGACTCAAATCAAGGAGATGATTTTGGAAATGACTAATGAAATTAAGGCTGAATTCCAAAATCACAAGCAAGAAATTTCCAAAGAACTCTTCAAATTCAAAAGAGAAGTGGAAAAAAAGTTCAATACACTCTCAGCAGACATGATCAGCTCAGTCCACACTTCAAGCAAAAATGGAAGCATTAAGCAGCAGATTGACTGAGATGGAGAATAGAATATCAGGAACAGAAGATAAATCACAAGAGCTGGAACAAAGAATCACCACCTTGGAAAGATTAGTCATAATCCACCAAAGAGAACTCCAGGACCAAGAAGTTTAATCTTCATATAATAGGGATTGATGAGGGAACCGAATTTCAGGACAAAGGAATGCAACTCTTATTCACCAAATTCATAGCAGAGAACTTCCCCAACCTCAAAAGGGAAAATACTCACATTATTGATGGTTTCAGACTCCAAACAGGCAAGATCCTAGAAGGAACTCATCTAGACATATCATAATAAAGACACTAGACCTGAATACCAAGGAATTGATCTTAAATGCTGCAAAAACAAAGAAAGAGCTATACTACAATGGGAAAAAAATTCGAATTACAGCAGATCTCTCCACGCAAACCCTAAATGCAAGAAAAGCTTGGAAAAGCTGATATATCCGGCAAAACTAGCATTTACATTTGAGGGAGAAACAAGAATATTTCACTCCAAAGAAAAGCTTTATGAATACGTGCACACTAAACTAGCATTATAAAAAATATTAATTAATCAAGAACAAATTGTAGAACATCAAGAACCCCCATCAAGAAGCAAATATCTGTAATTCACTAAACACAAAAGGGGAAAAAAGAGAAAGAAAGAAACTTAGAAGTAAAAATAAATGACAATGGACACTGACCACTTCTCCAAAATTTCCATAAATGTGTACGGGCTAAACAATCCAATCAAAAGACACAGAGCAGCAGACTGGATTAAGAAACACCACCCATCCATATGTTGCCTCCAGAAACCCACCTCACCGCCAAAGACAGAAACAATGCACCATGCAAAAAAGCAGGAGTAGCAATCTTAATCTCCGACAAAGTTAACTTCTCAGAGAAATCAGTACATAAAGATAGAGAGGGCCATTACCTATCAGTAAAGGGTACAATCCATGCCCATAATATTACATTTACTCTCCCAACATGGGAGCACCCAAATTCGTCAAACTAACTCTCTTAGAATTACAGAACAAGATAGACTCAAACACAATCATAGTGGTAGACCTCAATACACCACTCTCAACAAATGACAGGTCAACTCAACAAAAGTTAAGCAAAGACACCATCAACTTAAATGACACCATAGCCCAGCTGGGCTTAACAGATATACACAGAGTCTTCCACCCAACGGCCAAACTTTTTATATTTTTCTCAGCAGCACATGGAACACACTCCAAAATAGATCATGTAATAGTTCATACAGAAAACTTAAGCAGATACAAGAGGACTGATATAATCCCTTGCATTCTATCAGACCACAGTGGAGTCAGACTAATTCTGAACAATGCAGTCAAAATCAATAAACATTCAATCACATGGAAGCTGAACAACACACTTCTGAATAACTCCTGGGTAACAGATCAGATCAGAAAAGAAATTAAAAACTTCCTTGAATTCAATGACAATCAAGAAACATCACAAAGGAACTTATGGGACACAGCAAAGGCAGTTCGAAGAGGCAAATTTATCACACTAGGAGAGCACATATTAAAAAGACAGAAGAAGAGCACGTAAATAACCTAAAAAAAACTGAAACACCTAGAGTAGCAAGAAAAAGTTAATTCTAGAACAACTAGAAGGACAGAAATAACAAAAATAAAGTCAGAAATATCAGAGATTGAAATAAGATCTACTATACACAAAATTGATAAATCAAAAAGTTGGTTCTTTGAAAGAGTCAACAAAATAGACAGACCCCTGGCGAGATTAATCAAAAAAGGAGAGGGGAGACTCAAATAAACAAGATTAGAGACCCCACTGGAACAATTACAACTGATTTCCAAGAAATTCAGTCCATAATGAATAAGTACTACCAGGGCCTATAGTCAAAGAAACAAAAAAATCTAGTAAAAATGGATGATTTCTTAAATAAATATAGGCTACCCACACTGAACAATGATGAGGTCAACAAACTGAATGAACCAATCTCTTACAATGAAATTGTGGAAGCAATCAGGGAAATGCCAAGCAAAAAGAGCCCAGGTCCAGATGGTTTCACTGCAGAATTCTACAAGACGTTTAAAGATGAAATAACACCTATACTCTTGAAACTCTTCCAAGAAATAGAAACAGAAGGCGCAATACCAAACACATTTTATGAAGCTAATATTACTCTCATCCCCAAACCAGGGAAAGACCCAACAAAAAAAGAAAACTACAGACCTCTCTCTCTAATAAACACAGATGCAAAACTCCTCAATAAAATATTAGCCAACAGAAACCAGAAACAAATTTAAAAAATCATACATTATGATCAAGTAGGCTTCATCCCACAGATGCAAGGCTGGTTTAACATTCGCAAATCAATCAATGTAATACATCACATCAATAGAGCTAAGAATAAGAATCATATGATAATTTCTCTGGATGCAGAGAAGGCATTTGACAAAATACAACATCCATTCATGTTGAAAGCACTAGGAAAAATAGAAATAAGAGGTACATTCCTCAAAATAGTTAAAGCCATATATGAAAAACCTACTGCTAGTATTATACTGGCATTCACCTTAAAATCAGGAACTAGACAGGGATGCCCACTCTCTCCACTTCTCTTCAATATAGTGCTGGAACCCTTAGCCAGAGCAATAAGGCAAGAAAAGGACATCAAAGGGATCCACATAGGGAAAGAAGAAATTAAACTATCCCTATTTGCAGATGACATGATCCTCTCCTTGAGTGACCCAACAAACTCCTCTCCACTCCCAAACTCCTAGAATAAACTACTTTAGCAAAGTGGCAGGATACAAAATTAACTTTCAGAAGTCAGTAGCCTTCTTGTACACCAACAACACACAAACCAAAGGCCAAATCAAGAAACTGATCCCATTCACAATAGCCCCCAAAAGAATAAAATACTTAGGAATATACTTAACCAAAGATGTAAAGGAATTATTCAATGAAAACTATAAAAGCCTAACAAAAGAAATTAAAGAGGACACTAGGATATGGAAAGACATCCCATGCTCATGGCTAGGGAGAACCAACATAGTGAAAATGGCTATACTGCCAAAATTGATATACAAATTCAATGCAATCCCCATCAAAATCCCAAAGACATTCTTTACTGAAATAGAAGATACAATCCAAAGGTTCATATGGAACAAGAAAAGACCTAGAATAACCAAAACAATTCTAGGCAAAAAGAGCAATGCTGGTGGTATTACAATACCAGACTTCAAACTCTACTATAGAGCCATAATAACAAAAACAGCATGGTATTGGCACAAAAACAGACCAGAAGACCAGTGGTACAGAATAGAAGACCCAGAAATAGAACCACATACCTATAGGCAACTTGTATTTGACAAAGGAGCCAAAGATATACAGTGGAACAACACAGTCTATTCAATTATTGGTGCTGGCAAAACTGGGCAGCCACATGCAGAAAACTAAAAATTGACCCTAGCCTTTCACCATGCACAAGCATTAACTCAAAGTGGATCAAAGACTTCAATGTCAGATGGGAAACCGTGAAACTGCTACATGATAAAGTAGGAGAGACACTGGAACTCATAGGCACAGGCAAAAGATTCCTGAACAGAATCCCAGGTTCACAACAGATTGGAGAGAGACTCGATAAATGGGACTACCTAAAAATAAAAAGTTTCTATACAAATAAAAACATAGTCACAAAAGTAGAGAGACAGCCAACCAACTGGGAAAAGATATTCACCAACATCTGACAAATGCTTAATATCCAGTATCTACAGGGAACTCAAGAAACTAATCCCCCCCCAAACCCAATAAACCATTCACTAAATGGGCAAGGGAACTAAAAAGAGACTTATCAGAAGAAGAGATTAAAATGGCAAAAAAGCATATGAGAAAATGTTCATCATCTATGATCATAAAGGAAATGCTAATAAAAACAACCCTAAGGTACCACCTTACCCCAACAAGAATGGCCAAGATTTTGTACTCAGACAATGACAGATGCTGGCGGGGTTGTGGAGAAAAAGGAACCCTACTACACTGCTGGTGGGAATGTAAACTAGTTCAGCCACTTTGGAAAGCAGTGTAGAGGTTCCTTAAAAAAACTGAAAATAGACCTTCCCTACGATCCCGCCATACTACTTCTGGGCATCTACCCTGAACATCATAACCCAAGATATGATAAGGACACCTGATCAGCTATGTTCATCTCTGCACTATTCACAATAGCCAGGCAATGGAAACAATCCAGATGCCGTACTGCAGATGAATGGATACAGAATGGATATACACAATGGAATTCTACATAGCCAACAGACAAGATAAAATAATGGCATTTGCAGGGAAGTGGATGAATCTAGAGCAAATCATGTTGAGTAAGACAAGTCAAGACCTAAGGAACAAAAGGTGCATGGTATCCTTAATATGTGGTTGTTAAATCCAAAGTGTACAAGAACGAGGACTCAATATTTCTATACCCAATACTATGGACATGGTAATGGAAATACAAACATAGCTATATAGACATAAAAACCTATGACTCTATAGACATAATGTTTTATTTCATAAATTAATATGTTTCTATGACATACAAACCCTTAGCCTAATTTTGATTAAGTTCTAAATACTAAGTCCCAGTGATTGTAAATAGAGATTCCCTTCTTGAACACTTTTTTGTTAAACTTGTCATTTAAAATATGATGTAAAAATCAACGTTAATAGATTCTTTAATAAAAAAATGAAAAAAAATAAATTCAGTTATTTATTCTAGCAGATTTTTCTCTACATAATTTTTTCCAGTCCTAGGCCTTTAATTCAGGGCTTTCTCAAGGCCAGAGCTCTACCACTTGGGCCACGGCACCACTTCCGGCTTTTTTCTGTGTATGTGGTACGGAAGAATTGAACCGGGGTCTTTGTGCACACTAGGCAAGCACTCTACCACTAGGCCAAACTCCTCGCCCCTTTTCTGTATGTTTTTAAATTTTTCCTTTACATATGATCTGATGTTTATGAATAATGATCATTTTATATTATCCTTTTTCAAACTCCTTTACTGTCTTCTGCATTAGTTAGTATCTCCATTTTTCTCTTTGTAGCAGTGTGCCCCTAATATCAGGATAAAATGTTTCAATAATTCACTATTAAATTCACTTGTCTTCTTAGTTTGCTAAAGGTTTGGTTATAAATTAATATTATATTTTATTAAAAGATTTCTATGGTTAAGATAAATTAACCTCCTCCCCTTTTCTGTGAATATGGTAAATCACATTCATCAATTATCAATGATAAACTACTGTTGGCATTCCTAGGATAAACTTCATTTCAATGTCATTTTATTTATATATCATCAAATTTCATTACATAAATACTTATTATATTTATATATTATATTTACATATATATTCATGCTATGGATTGATCTGCAATTTTCCTTTCTTTTTTGCCAGTAATGGGGCTTGAGCACTTGGGCTTTTTCCTCAATGCTAGAACTCTGTCACTTGAGCCACAGCACCATTTCTGGCTTTTTCTATGTATATGATACCGAATAATCAAACCCGGGTCTTCATGCATGCTAAGCAAGCATTCTACCACTAGGCCAAACTCCCGGCCTGCAATTTTCCTTTCTTATTATTTGTGTAAGTTAGTTTTCAAGATTATGCTGATTTGAGGAACAACTGAGTATTTTCTTTTCTTTTTCTTGGAAGTGTTTATATAGAATTAGAGTTATTCCTAAACATTTGCTAGAATTTACTAAAGAAATAATTTGAGTCAAGAATATACTTTCAAACTGATATGATACTTTGATTGTTGAATATTGTTTTCAAGAAATAATCTTTTATTTTGTTCACTTTTAATTATATCGTGTTTTTTATTTTTCTTATTTCTACATCTACTTTCTCTTCTTTCTTCATACTTATTTGTTATGAATTGTGCTATGAGGTTTATTTTTGAGGTGAAAATTTGAATCACTGATGTATAACCTTTTCTGTTTAATATATACATCTAAGAATATAAATTTAGTTCAGGCACAGCATGCATTCTTTTGATTTTGTTAATCTGAACATATATTGATTCTCTTTTATATCTGAAGGATCTTTTGATAATTAAAACATTCTAGGTTTTATAGTGATTTTATCCAGCTACTTTCTACCTATTTCAATATGTCTGCACTATCATTTAGTACAAAATATTTTCTAATTCTCATGGTGTTTGTTTTTGATTCATGGGTTTATAATTTGATTTTAAAGCAATTAGTAATTTTTATGGTTATTTTGGTTATATCTCTACAGTATTTCCAATCTTTTAAGTATATTTCAACTTGCTTTATGACACATTATATGGTAAATTCTAGTGAACATTTCATATGCACTTAGAAATCAAATATTTTGTCATCATTGAATGTAATGTTATATATTAGACATTTGACCGTTTCCATGATACAATATACATGTTTATGCATACACCATATAATATATAGAGACATATGTATACATTCTATATATAATGCACACACATGTAGAAAGATTCCATTTGTTGTTTATTCAGCTGTTAATAATCTATCAAGATCTTTTGTGTATGCACATGCTGGCACCGAATGTACCTTGAGTTTAAGCCCTCAAACCTTACTCAGATTGCTTGCTTGCTCACAGCAGACTCTACAACTTGAGTCATACCACCAGTCCAACATTTTCTGGGTAATGGAAGATCATGTCATGCAAGCTTTTGTCCTGGGCTTCCTTTGAACTGTGAAACATCCATACCTTTGCTCCTGAGGAGCTGGAATCAAAGATGTGAAACACCAGGATCTACTGTAATTGTGATATTTTCAAAATTAAATTGAACTGTGAATGTATAATGTTGTTGGCTTATGTATTTTATGCAAGTATTTTCCTTATTTCTTGTCATTATTATTTTAGCTTTGCTATTTTCTTAACCTGGTAATCCTATTCAATTAGTATAGATTTGAGTTGTCCCCATTCTTTGTATATACTCTTATCATTTCAAACTGTGAGACTGTTCTTTTTTCCAACTGTGCATTTCTTTTTGTTCTCCTAATGTTTTAGTAGCATACAATATAGAATAACACTGTCCATTAGAAATATAGTATAAACAATACATTTTATTTCAAGTTTTCTACTCATCACATTCAAAAAATAAAAGAAATACGCAATTAATTTCACACACATATATATATGCATATATGTATATATACATATATTTAGATGTATACATTTAACCCAATCTCCAACTTTGCTTTGCTTGATTCCAATTTGTATAAATTTCAGCTAGCAATTCTATTTAATTAATTAATACTATCCTCCAACAACATAATTCAAATGTTTGTTCTTATGGTAAAGTAACTATGGGTAACTGTATAAAATACAAACTTGGCTGCTAGACTTTCTGTCTCCAGTCACCTCATAAAGAACAGATGTGCATCATTATCATTAAGAATCACACTATCTCTTTTATAGTAATTGGTCACTCTGCATCTGTTGTTCATGCAGCCCACAAAGTCATATAGCTGTGTTGCTTCACTATCTTTCAGTGGCGAATTCATGTGACATTTTTACAAGGTGAATTATGCAAAGACAAATGACCTGAAAGATAAAAGTATAATAAACAAAAAGTGATATTGTTTGAAATGAATATAGATGTGATGAGATGGAGCATCAACAAGGAAAGTTGACATCACACTGTTCAACAAAGTTAAGGCATGCAGCCAGAGAAACCTGGTAAGGGGAAATGCATCTCATAAATGAGAAACATTGAGGTTACATAAAGGACAAAGATGCCCAGGTGGAAATGGCATCTACAAAGTGTAATATCCCAGCCATCTGGGGGGGACCTGAGCCCCCCAATAATAAAGTCACCAGCTCTCAGTGAACCAAGCTAGGAGTCATTTTAATAGCAGTGCAGTGGCTACTCTCTAGCTTTGGGCTAAGAAGAGAGCAGCGCTGAGCTTCATTGGGGCTGTGCTCTTATAGGTAAACACCACATGCAGGTGATCATAACCACACACAGGTGGGCATCACCCTATGCTATCACCTTAGATGCCCACAGTCAATAACCACAAAGATACATCGCACACAGGTGATTGTAACCACATGCAGGTGGTTGAGCAGCGTAAGCATTTTTACAAAAACAAGAACTTGGTAGCTAAGCCTGCCAGGTTATTACACAAAGCAAACTTCACATTGAAGAAACTCTCAGAACTAGTTCATAGTAGAAACAGTTCCAAAATTTTGGAAGGGACCTTAGAAAGGGATAAGACAATTCACCAAGGTTTGATAAAGGAAAGGTTTAGAAAGAGAATTCTGTCAAACTCTTCCCAATAAGTATATTACAATGAAGAAGAACATTTTTTTACTTTATTTACATTTGTTCTTTATTTTCATTTTTATGTTTTTTAGCTTTTATTTTTTTAATATTTTTATTGTATTTAATAAAAGGGTTACATGGTATTTGCCAGATAGAAGGTGCATTAATTCACATACATTGATACCCTTCCACATGTCTTGGTCCCCATTACCCTCCCCCCCATCCCCTCTCTTGGTTTTCCCCCTTTCCCTGTCCAATTTCAAGTAACCAAATACAAATGTATCCAATATATCAGATAACAAAGTGAGATATTGTGACAATATGAGATAACAAAGGAACAGCAAAAGAGATGAGAGATAACATAGCACCTTAAGGACAGCAATCATTCATTATATGGCTTTTGTTTAATATCCTAGAGGTCCATTCAATTAGCTTCATACTATATGGCCTTATGTATCAAGTTTTTGTTCTATTGCAAAAGGAAGAACATTTCCATTCTCAGAATTTCTGAGATTTAAATTTACTGTGAAAAAAATAAATTAGCCTTCTCTATTTATCATTTCTTCATAAACTGACAACTAGCAGTGAGAACTTGTGGTGCTTTAACAAAATATTTAAAGGTTACATAATCATACTTTTTTCACACTGTTTTATTTTTAAAAAAGAAAAAAACAATACTATGGACTGAATCCACGCTTTCACACTTACCAGGTTTGTATTCTACTAGTTTATCTACAACCACCAGGATTTTTTTAACTTTGTTTTTCTAGTTTTTGTTTTTCCAGGTAGGTTTTTGGGAGGGGAACTCGCCTTGGCCCATGATTCTCCTATATCTGCTTAGTAGACACGCTTAGAGATATATATCATCATTTCTGTTCTTTTTCTCCCCTAATGCTGGGGTTTGAAGTCTGGAACACATATTTACTTAGCTTCCTTGTTCAGGTGGCACTCTACTATTTGAATCATGTCTCAAGACCAGTTTTTGGTGGCTATTTTTGGAACCGGAGTGGTCAAATTTCTCTGCCTGGGACAGTTTCTAATCATGAGCTCAGCCTCCTAATTATCTAAGATTAGTCACCAGCGAACAGTGTCTGGCTCTATTTTGTTTTTGATAGGTCTTAAAAACTGCCAGAATTGTCTTGAACTTATGTTTTCTTTACATCACACATCCCAAATAGAATTATAGGTGTGTGTCACCATGCCTGGTTCTTTTCCTCATTTAATATAAAAATTACTGTGTCATCATTTCAGCTTGCATAGTCATTTCTGTGTATGTGTACCAACATTAGAAGTTAAGATGGCTTATATTATCCTTTTGACAATTGGTAATTACATACATGTTTGATAAAACTGATTATTAGTTATTACTCTGAGAAATGTGAGGTGCTTTGTGCCATCACACATGTCTAGCCTCATTTCAAATACCCTATGGCCCTATGGACTAGTTAGTGGCTATAAGATTTGGAAGCCCAAATCTAGTGTCCTTTCTCTTTAAGCTAAAGGTAGAAAGTGTTGATAAGATTCAGTTTAATTGACTAGAAACCCTCTTGCCAAACAAATCCGAGTTTAATATACAGAACAAACTAGAAACATACTTTCTCTATGGCCAAAGACACTGACATTACTTTACCTGTAATAACCTGGCAGGCTTAGCTGCCAAATTGCTTTGTTTTTGTAAAAATGCTTACCCTGCTCAATCACCTGTGAGTGTTAGGACCACCTGCATGTGGTTTTATCCTTGTCGTTACTGAGTATGGGCATCGTAAGTTGATGTCATATGGCAACTACCATCTGTCTGAGGTGTTTACCTTTAAAAGCTCAGCCCCACTGAAGGACAGGGCTGCACTCTATCAGCCCGAAGGTAGAGCATAGCCACTGTGATGCTATTAAATTAACTCCTACCTCTATTCACTGGATGCCAGTGACTCTATTGCTGGGGGATTCTGCCCCCCCCCCCGCAAGGTGGCTGGGATATTACACTCTCTCTAAAAGAGAGCTGAAAACTGAAGCCTTGAATTTTTCTCATAAACACATTGGGATTCTCCTGTTGGAACTTAAGAGAAGAATGAGTCTGTCTACCAGAGCAAATACCGGCTCTTTAGTCTCCAAGGTGAGCTGAAACAGCTTGGCTCATCTTTTGGGGAGATTTGTAAGAGCTTTTGGGTTAACACATTAGGTCTGAACACAGGCTCTGAGTTTTGCTCAGGAGTGAAGAATCTGCTTGGAGTTCTGAAAATATTCTTACAAGTTAGTGGAGTCAGCAAACTATTTATTGCTTTCCTCTTCAGCCTCTTGCTCTGGGAAATCTCAGTGGCCTAATAGGAATGGCAACACCTGTCACTTTGCAAGTATCTTTCTTCCTTATGTCACCCAAATGATTGCCCTGCTATTATCCTAATGTCTCCAGAATTTTCTTGGCTGAACAAGACTGTAATGTAACACTTGTATCTCAACACTGACGGTGGGTACATAAATATTCATACACCATGAACATGTCAAGTTAGATGTGTGGTAGTTAGGTGTGTGCATATGCATACATACCTGCTGTTCTGTTACTTTTCCGCGTTTCTCATTTGAATGGAAAAGATTTATGGTGACATGGTTCAAAGCACAACCTTAAAAGGTAAACAAGTCTGAACTTAAATTTCAATGCTTTCTCTTCCTCATTAGATAACTTATTATTGAGGTAAAGGGCACTAGGGCATAAACTCGGGATATTGCACTTCTGTGATCAGCTTTCTCTGATTATGGCTGGCACTCTATCATTTGAGGCATGTTCTGGATTCCTGCTGGTTAATTGGAAATAAGAATTTCCTGGATTTGTCTGCTCCAGGTGGCTTTGAACCTTAAACCTTGGATTTCTGCCTTCTCAGTAGCTAGGATTATAGATGTACAGTTCCCAGCTTGATATATAATCTTGAATATGGTTTGATTTCATCTTTTTATACCTTCAATTCTCATCTAAAAATGAGAAAAATACCTCCAACTTCCTATAGATCCTGTAGAAACTAAATGAGATGATAATCAATGTCTCCCATACTTCAAGCTCTAACATAACATCCATTTTTATTGTTATTTTAACATTACAACATTATTGCTGTTACAGTTTTTGCTTGGAAAGATACCAGAGGGACTATTGTCATGTATTGGTTAACCAAAGAAAAACAATCCAACATTACAGGGCCCCATCTTGTTTTTCATTTAGTAAAACTTGGAGATGACACAGTAGTACCTCAAATATTACCTCATTGTCACTAATGGCTGCATTGTTTTCTTTGAATGGAGAAGCAAAACTTTATTTCTCCTATTCCACATAACTTGTTTCAGTATTTTGTTGTCATAAATAATGTTGTAGTAAGTAACTGTGCATATGCACACTTGCATATCATGTAAGATAAATTTCTAGAGATGCAATTATTGGGTTATTCTTACTTTGTATGGATTTTGCCAAATTTTCTCTTCTATTAGCAATGTTGGAGAGTGTTAGTTTAGCTCCATTCCGCCCACAGAAGTTGTCCTGAATTTGCTTTTTTATGCAGAGCAATCTCAGCTTTTTCTAGTCTACATCTCCAGCCATGTATCCTGATGAAAGAATGCTTTGTCTTTCCTATATTTCTTCCTGGTGACATGTGAAATCTATCTGTAGTATTCAGGTTGCTCTCTATCCAATAAGCCTTTTCCTTTTCTCTTCATTTTCTTCTTCTGTGCTTGCAAAAATCTCCTTCATGATCTCTGGGGCTGAAATTGTTTCAATAAGACTTCTCTGGCTGAGAACATCTTATCTGGCCTGGGAGCCGAATTCTTGGGTCAGGGTGAGAATTCCAGACCTCACCCAAAGTTTGAAGCATCTGCCCAGTTATGTAGATGATATTTTCAGCAAATCTTTTCTTTGGTTTTTTAGCTAAGTAGTTTTGACTAAATCACAACGTTCAAATACATGGCAGTGCCACCTATTTCTAAAAATATGAATGAACAACTACTGCATGTATCAACATAGATAGAACTCAGAGACATATGAAAAACAATGACAGAAATTAATGAAGCAAAGGCCATCCTTTGATTCAAAAATAAGAAAAATAAATTAGTATTTAGTAATTTATATATAGAAAAACTACACAAGGTGAAGGGGAAAACCAGGATTGTGGTATTCTGTGGGCAATGTGATGAGGAAGGGCCAGGTAGGATCCCAGCTGGTATGTGTCCTGTTGGATTGCGTAAGTTCCATGGCAAATCTCTGAGTGTTCATTTTTTGGTCTTGATAACTTTTGTGCTATTGATATTATTTTGTATGTTGGGCTCCAGAATACTTTTTTTTAGTGGACAGATACAAAAGAAGTATAAATTAGAAGCCTGGTACAGTGGCTCACACCTAGCTACTCAGGAGGCTGAGATCTGAGGATTGCGGTTCAAAGCCAGCCTGGGCACTAAAGAACATGAGACTCTTCAATTAACCACTAGAAAACCAGAAGTGGCACTGTGACTCCAGGGGTAGGGTGGTAGCCTTGAGAGAAAGAGAGAGAGCAAAGAAAGAAAGAAAGAAAGAAAGGAAGGAAGAAGGAAGGAAGGAAGGAAGGAAGGAAGGAAGGAAGGAAGGAAGGAAGGAAGGAAGGAAGGGAAGGAAGGAAGGGAAGGAAGGAAGGAAGGAAGGAAGGAAGGAAGGAAGGAAGGAAGGAAGGAAGGAAGGAAAAAACAAAAGAAAGACTAAGAAGTAAGTGATAAGCAGTGTATACACTCTGGTTCTACCTTAGATTAAAACACATAGAACATTCTATGATAATCATAATCATTTCATAATCTATATTATGGAATGCTAACATTGAGACAAATATATTTTAAGGTATACTTTACAATATTTCCAACATAAATATTTTACCTTTGTCATAAAAATATGTTAAATAGTTTTTATTTTTTATTTTATTGTTGGGATAATGTATAGAGGGGTTAGAGTTATATTCGTCAGGTAGTAGGTATATTACTTCTCACACATTGATACCCCATCTCATGTTTTTGTCTCTGTAAATAAATTTTAAATGACATAATGTGCTAAGTACAATTACCAAGTATAAAACTAGCTAGCACTCACTGACCTTGCTTTATGCCAGGCTTTTTGTGGAATTCATTAAAAATATTTTCTTCCCGGACATCGTGGCTCATACCTGTAATCCTAGTTACTCAGGAAGCTCAAGTTTGTTCAAAGCCAGCCCAGGCACTAAATTAACCACTAGAAAACTGGAAGTGGGGGCTATGACTCCAGGGATAGGGCAGTAGCCTTGAGCTGAAGAGCTCAGGGACAGTACCCAGGCCCAGAGTTCAATCCCCACAACCAACAAAAAAAATTATTATTCAATCTCAAGGAAGTCTATGTAATTGACAGTATTAACCTATTACACAAAGGAGAGACATGAACACTAGAGCTTAAGTAACTTGCTGAAAGTCACATAGATAATAGCAGAGCCAGAAGTCAACTCTGTCTCCTTGTGCCTGTGCCTTTCACCTGGTCAAACGCGTTTAAGGGGCTTGGATTTTCAAGCTAATGAAATAACCTGTTACTTTTTCATGGATAGTAACAAAAGAATGCATCAGTGACCAAGTCTGTAGTACTCATGGTCCCGTAATAAGATAAGCACACTGTATGTTGATTTGTGACTTGAACAAATCCAAGAAGGCTTGGATGAATGTCTGCTACAAGCAAAGAACTCTAAATTCAAGAGAATCATCATTTTGCTTGCAGAAAAAAGCCTGTGCTTTGTCTACAAGATAGTACTGTTTCTCAAGATTGCTAGGTGTAAATGTCATCACAAGATTTTGTTTTACTGAGCAAAATAACTAAAGAAAGAAAAAAGAAAAAAAGTTACTAATTCAAAAAGGTCCTTCCCCATCTGTTTGTATGTCTCTCTCTCTCTCTCTGTCTCTGTCTCTCTCTGTCTCTCTGTCTCTGTCTCTCTGTCTCTCTCTCTCTCTCTCTCTCTCTCTCTCTCTCTCTCTCTCTTCTACCTCTTCCCTCTCCTTTTTTCTGTCCATCCCTTTCAGCTACCCTTTCCTTCATGTGGTCTTCATTCACCTTTTGATCACAAGAGGGCTGCCTGTTACACCAAACCAAATGGAACAGAATATAACCTTTTTTTAATCCTTCTAACAGAAGCCCTGGACTGGATTCCAGTCTCAGTGGCTGTGACTGGCCTGGACTGTGAAATGTATCTATCCTAAATGAGTCACTTGTACCAAGGTCCAATCACTGGACCATACACTATTCTAGTTGCCCACAAAAGAGCTACAGCCCTTGTAAGACCAGGGATCAGATTAGGCCACCCTATCACGTGAACTGACGAGGATTTTCCTTCTCAGAAAGAATGCTGTTAACAGAAGACAAGGTAGTGAATGCTCAGCAGATGAAATAAACATTACCCCCTGGGATGGATTATTAAAATACTGCACATAAAACCAGTCAGCTACTTGGGGCATACAAGATGAAACGTGAAATGATTCCAGCAAAATCTGCGAAGTTCCACCAATCTCAGTGGTAATTCTGTAGAGATGGTGGCCGACTGCTGATGCTCCCTATGAATTTGAACAGTTGAGGCCATTTTCCGAAGGCTAGAGCAGCTTGACTGCACCCAATTACAGTGTGCATGGGGATTTGCCAATACAGAATGGGAAAAGAAACAAAGAATGGGAAACTAGTTCCAAGTTAATTGGCTTGTAATTGATTCCAGTGTCCTCTTTCGATGTGATACGTCTTTTCTACTGAACTTGGCTAAAATTAAGAACCAGGAAAATGTTCTAATATAGCCATACCCAAAGGAAAAATCGATCTCAAAGAAAAATCACTTAGGCACTCAGTGTTGCTACTGGAGGAATGCAATATTGTAATTGAGAAAGGAGAATATCTTTACTGTATCTAGGCTAGAGGAACCAAAAAGAACACTACCACCAATGTGAGGTCTGGGCCAAAGGTTTTTGTTTTTTATTTTAATCTGAGTTATCTTATTTTTTGCCAGTTCTGGGGCTTGAACTCAGGGCCTGAGTACTGTCCTTGGGCTTTCCTCAAGGTTAGCACTTTACCACTTGAGCCACAGCACCACTTCTGGCTTTTTCTGTATGTATGTGGTACAGAGGAATTGAACCCTGGGCTTCATGAGTAAAAGGCAAGCACTCTACCACTAGGCCACACTCCAGGCTTTCTCTGAATTATCCTTTTTTAATAGCACTTTTATTATCTTTAATGAGTTGTACAAAAGTCATATATGTTCATAAAGGGGTCATGAGGTAATAATGGAAATGTGATGTCACAATGGTCTGTGAACTCACAATGGCAATTTGCAAACAAAATGGGCATGAAGTCACAGTGGTAATGTGAGGGTGTAATGGGGATATGAGGTCAGAATGGGTCAGTGATGTAAAATAGTGATATGAGGGCACAGTGTTCCAGAAGCCACAATGGGGGAATGTGAGTTCACGTTCAGGATATGCGATCCTAATATGTCTATGAAGTCAAAACAGTGAAAGGAGGGCATAACTGTCATATGATCACCATGAGGATATGAGGTCATGTTGTGTCTATAAAGTCACAATGGCACTATGATGACAAAATGAGCATGAAGTCACAATGAAATGAGGTCACAATCTATCTGTGAAGGCAAAATGACAATATCAGAGCACAATGGTCATGAGGTTAAAATGGGGATGTGGCCACAAGGGGGAATATGAAGACACAATGGTTCTATGAGGTCCCTAGAGCAATATAAGGACACAATCTTTATGAAGTCACAATGGAGATGTGAGGTCACAGTGGGTCTGTGATGTCACAATGGCAGCAATATGAGGGCACAATGGGCATAAAGTCGCAATGGCTACATGAGATTAGGTGTAATATGTCACAATGGAGACATCTTAGACCAATTATGATCTCATATCTCAGTGTGACCTCATATCCTCATTGTGAGACAATTCCCATTATGCCCTCATATTACCATTGTGACATCACAGGCCCACTGTGACTCATACCCATTGTGATGTGGTGTGCCCATTTTTTTTTCTCTCACACTATCATTATGTCTTCACAAACCCATCGTGACATCAGAACCATTGTGGTCTCATATGGCCATTGTAACCTCATAGACATTGTGTATGCACAGCCCCCACTGTGACCTCAGGACTATTCTGTCCTCATATTATCATTTTGATATCATGGACACCTTGACATTGCAGACCCATTGTGATCTCACATCTCATTGTGACCTCATAATAGTTGTACCCTCATATCAACATTGTCATCACAGTCACATTGTGACTTTGTACCCACTGTGATTTCATCCCCACTTTGTTCTTACATTGTTATTATGACTACACAGATCCATTGTGACTTCATTTTGTCATTGTGATGTAATGACCATTGTGCCTTCATATTGCCATTTTCACATTGCAGATCCACTCTGAACTCATATCCTTGTGTGACTTTATGCCCATTTTATCCTAGCATTGCCATTGTGACTTCAGGGACCTATTGTGACTTCATGTCCCCACTGTGAACACATGATTATTGTGCCCTCAAATCATCATTTTAACATCATGAACACATTGACATCACAGACCTATGTGACCTCACATCCCCATTGTGACCACAGTCACATCCCCTTTGTGATCTCATGGCCATTGTAACTTCATGCCCAATTTGCCAATTGGCATTGTGACTCACAGACCAATTGGACCTTATCCTTACTTTGATCTCATAACCATGTATCTTCATATCCTCATGGTGATCTCACATTCCTCATTGTGATCTCATAGCCCTATTGTGACCTCAAATCCCTATTGGGAATCTCACATTTGCATTATGACTTCATGTCCATTTTGTCATCACATTTCTATTATGACATAACAGATCCATGGTGACCTCATATCTCCATTGTGACCTCATATTTCCCTGATGACTTTGTGACATGTGGTTTAACATCTCCATTGTGACATTTCAGGCCCACTGTGGTCTCACATCTCTATTGTGAACTCTATTACGCCCTCACAACTCCATTATACCCTCATATTGCTGTGTTGACCTCAGAATCATTGTGACTTCATATTGACATTCTGACGTCATAGACACATGATAATCTCTTATCCCCATTGCCCCCCTCCCCCGAATCACATTGTTACCTCATGAACATTGTGCTTTTGCATTGCCATTTTAACATCACAGATCCATTATGACCTCATATACATTGTGACTTCTTGAACATTTTGCCCTCACAAAGCCATTGTGACTCCATACCCACTGAGACATCACAGACCCATTGTGACTTCATGACCATTGTGCACTCACTTCACCAATGTGATATCACAGACCCACTTGACCCCATGTTCAGTGTGCCCTCCTATTCCCATTAACAATTCTGCCTGTATATTGCCATTTTGACCTCACAGACTAATTATGACCTCACATCCCATTGTGACCTTGAGACCATTGTGCCAGTATATTGTCATTGTGACAGCACAGATGGATTGTGACCTCAGACTCACTGTGACTTCATGCTTATTTTACCTTCACATTACCATAGTGCCATCAGAGACCTACTGTGACCTCATGCCCAAGGTCCTCATATATTGCTATTGTGCAGTCACATTGCCATTGTTCCCTCATATGACCACCATGACCTAACATTCCCATTGTGAACTCACAGTCCCCTTGTGAACTCATGCCCATTGTATATTCATATCACTGTTCTGGTAGCACAGAACAATAGTCATTTCATATATCCATTGTGACCTCATGTTCTCATTGTGACCTCATGATGGTTGTGCCCTCTAATAGATATCGTGACATCATAGACCCACTGTGACCTACCCACTGGGATTTCATGACCAATTTTTCTTAACATTACCATTGTGACTTCACAAACCCATAGTGACCTCATATCCTTATTGTAATCTCAGGCTGATTATGCCCTCATATTGCCATTGTGACATGACTAATCTATTGTGACTACATATCCTTCATGATTTCATATACATTGTGCTTTTATATGGACACTATGATCTCATATCCCCACTGTGACTTCGTGATCATTGCTCCCTCTGATAGACATTGTGTCTGTTAGACTCACAGACCCATTGTGTCTTCATTCTCATTAGCCTCATGCAGATTTTGCCCTCACATTGCCATTGTGACAACACAGACCCATCATGACCTCATATGTTTATTGTGACCTCATAACCATATACCCTCATATCACTATTTTTATCTAACAGAAACATTGTGGCCTCATGTTTCCATTGAGCACTCACATTCCAATTTTTACTTCATGACTAATGTGCCTTCATATCGCCATTGTGGCATCACAGATTACTTCATAGACATTGTGAATTCATGCCCATTTGCCCTCACAAAGATCCACTGTGACCTTATGATCATTGTGCCCTCATCTCACCATTGTGACATCACAGACAATTATGACTTCATGTTCAAGTTCGCCTCACAATGCCATTGTGCAATACCATATTATATCACTATTATGACCTCGTATCTTCATTGTGACCTTATGACCAAAATCCATCATATCCCCATTAAGACCTTTGTTATCTTTATGCCATTTTGTTATCTCAGATTCAGTGTGAGTTCACATTTCCATTGTGACCTAACATCATTCCCATTTAACCTCATGAACATTATGTTCTCATATTGCCATTTGATATGATATATACCTACTTTGACCTCAGAACCCCATTGTGAAATATCATGGTACTGTCATGTCACAATAACAATATGAGGGCAAAATGGGAATTAATTTATGATGGGGATGTGAGGTCACCATGGGGATATGGGGTCACAATGGGTCTCTGATATTAAAATGGCAATATAAGAGCACAAAGGTCATGAGGTTATAGTGGGGATAGAGGTTACAATTGATCTGTGAAGTCACAATGCCAATGTGAGGGCAAAATGGACATGAAGTCACAGTGGGTATGAAGTCACAATCAGTTTGTGATGTCATGGACATGAGGACACAGTGGGACTGTGAAGTGACAATGTGGATTTGAGGTAACAATAGGTCTGTGATATTACAATGGCAATACAAGGGCACAATGGTTTTGAGGTAAAATGGAGTTGTGAAGCTACCCTGGGTATGTGAAGTCACAATGGCAATGTGAGGCAAAAAGACCATGAAGTCACAATGGCAATGTGAGGCCACATGGATATGTGAGGTCAGACTTGATCCATGATAGCAAAATGGCAATATGAAAGCACAATGATCATGAGGTCACAATGGGGTCATAAGGGCTAATGTAAGATGAGATTATAATTTGTAGTTTCTAAATGTGGATATGAGTGTACAATTACCATGCAGTCACAATGGGGATGTAAAAAATCAAAATGGGTCTGTGAAGTCACAAAGGCAATATGAGAACAAATGGTCATGCAATAACAATATGTATGAGATCACAACATGTCTGTGATGTAACAATGGTGATATGAGGACACAATGGTTAGGATGTCATAATGAGGATGTGATGTCACTATGAGTCTATGATGTCACAATGGTAATGTGAGGGCAAAATGGGCATAAATTCACAATGGGTATGAAGTAACAATGGATATTTGATGTCACAATAGAGACATGAGGACCTAACAGGCATGAGATCACATGGGAATAAGACGTCACAATGAGTCTGTGATGTCACAATGGTGATAGGTAGTTATAATTGTCATGAGGTCACTTTGGGACTATAAGCTCACAATGGATCTGGGATGCCACAATGGTGAGCTGAGGGCACAATGGCATAAAGACACAATAGGAATATGAAGTAATAATAAGTCTGTGACATCATGAAGGTGACAGGAAGGCACCATGATCATAAGGTCACACTAGTGACTGAAGTCACAATGGGGATATGAGGTCACAGTAGGTATGATGTTAAAATGGCAATATGAGGGCACAATGTTCATGAGGTCATGATGTGGATGTGAGGTCACAATGAATCAGTGATGCCAAAATGGATATATGAAGGCACGTGGTTATGAGGTTACAATGGGTATATTAAGTCACAATGAGTCAGCTATGTCACAATGGCAGTGTGAGCGCAAAAATCACAATGGAGATATGAAGTTACAATGGTGATATGTGGTCATAATGGGTCTGTGTTATTATAACAGCAATGATCATGTGATCATGTGAAGGCTCAATGGCTATGAGGTTACAAAGGGTGATATGAGGGCACATAAGGTCATAATGATATGAATCACAATGGGTCTGTGATGTTACAAGGACAATATGAGGGCACAATGATTATGAGGTCACACTAGGGATATGAGGTCATAGTGGGAATTGAGGTCACAATGACAATGTTTGAGCAAGTGGGCATAAAGTCACAATGGAAGACAAGAAGAAAGGAAGGAAGGAAGGAAGGAAGGAAGGAAGGAAGGAAGGAAGGAAGGAAGGAAAGAAGGAAGAAAAAGATTAGTTTCAGTGTTTTAATGCTGGAGTTGGGGACCTTTCCAATAAAATACAATTTTATTGGAAATAAAATAGATTTTTCCAAGGAAAGAGAATAAAATCTAAATAATTAATTGATATGAGCACTCAATTTATTATTTTCTTCAGAAGGACTTTGACTAAGAATTAAAGTCAGGGGGAGGGAAAGCAGGAGAAAACAAAGGAGGGTGTAACACTGCTCGACAAGAATTGTACTCACGTCTTTACTAATATAACTGTAACCCTTCTGTAACTGACCTTTACAATAAAATAATTAAAGGCAAGTTTTCATTTCTGCACTTTGTTCTAAATAAAAGGGAATGATTAGAGCAGCAGCAGGGAAGATTACAAGGTGCTCATGTGATTTCTGTTTGCTTGCTTGCTTTTTCTATAAAGATTGATATTTTGTGCCTGAATTTATCTGTGGTTACTGTTGTTCAACTCAGTTGGTGGATTATCCTAGAAGCAAATATTCAAGAAAATTAACCAGTGAGCATGGCCAGCTGTAGACAGGGCAGAAATGGCTCCTTTCCTTGTAAGATCAGTTATGAAAATGCCTTGCTGATTATGAGCCAATGGTATTTTCACTGAGCTCAGTGCTAGGCAAACCTCCCTCCCTCTTGTGTGGTTGAAGCAGAGAATACAGGAAGAGGGACCTGCTGCAGAAGAAGGCTTTCAAATGAGCCATAAGCTTTGATGATGTATTTTACAGTTAAGAACTTCATAAATACACCAAGTAGTAGAGTATTTATTAACTGAAAATAGAAAACATTTTTCTGCAACGTGTTCCATCACTTATCAATTATATAGAAATGCTGTTATGAGTTAATAAGATATAAATGCACTTAAAAGCATCCCCAAACTCATAATTATTTTGTCCTTAGGTACTAATGCAGCAAAAAGGACATTTTTAATAGAAAAGTAAAACAATTACCCTTGGAGAAATCAACAATAATGTCTTACACTAAAAGGATCTTGATGTTCAAAATCGTTAGGAGTAAGTAAGTTTAGTTATGCACATGACTCAGGCTCAAATCATCTTGGAAGCAAAGTGTTTCAGACTAAATATGATATTCTCCAAGATGATCGACGGATCAGTGCAATTCCTGTCAACACACTAGTCTTAGAATCTGTGCTCTTTGTCTGTTTCTTTCTTGTAGAAATTGACAAGGTCATGCTAAAATTTACTCCAAAATACTAACGATCCAAAAATAGCCAAAACAATCTAGGATAGATATAGATCAATAGACTTAAATTGAGAGTCCAGAATGTAAGTGTTCACGTTCACAAATAATTGATTTCAACCACAGTGCAAAGAACAGGGAAAAAGTAATCTTTTCATAAATGTTATTAGGATAACTGACTACCCACATGCAAAAGAATGGGGATAGATTACTACTGAACACATATACAAAATACTAACCAAAAAATTGTTCCTGGACTTAAACATATAAGTCAAAACTGTAAACTCAGAAAAAAAATGCCTTTATACTTTTGGATTAGAGAACGATTTCCTACATCAAGCACCAAAAGCACAAGCAAGGAAGAAGGTAAACAAATAAACAAACAATAAATAGGTTATCAGAATTTAGAACATATTTTTTTCTTCCAAGAACATCATCAAAGAAATGAAAACACAATATATGGAAAAGGAGAACCTATATGTAAATCCTGTATCTGTAAGAGACTGAAATCCAACATATAAAAAGAATTCTTACAAGTTAGCATTAAAACACCAAATAACCTAATCTGTAAAAGAGCAAAAGACTTTTTTCCAACCATGCTTTTATTTTATTTTTATAAGATTTCCCCAGTGCTAGACACAGTCACTCACGCCTATAATCCTAGCTACTCAGGAGGCTGAGATCTGAGGAGCAAGTTTCAAAGCCAGCCCTAGCACAAAAGGACCTGAGATTCTTACCTCAATTAACTTCTGGAAAATGGGAAGTGGGGCTTGGCTCAAGGGTAGGGTGGTAGCCTTGAGCTGAAGAGCTCAGGGACAAAGCCCAGGCCAAGAGCTCAGGGACAAAGCCCAGGCCAAGTTCAAGCCCCATGACCCACAAAAGAGAGTGGGGGGGAGGCAGGAAAGGGGGAGAGAGAGAGAGAGAGGGAGGGAGGGAGGGAGGGAGGGAGAGAGAGAGAGAGAGAGAGAGAGAGAGAGAGAGAGAGAGAGAGAGAGAGAGAGAGAGAGAGAGAGAGAGAGAATTTCCCCAGTCAAGTAGGAACCAAGGACTTATATATTTGTTTGGGAATCTGTTCCCTAGACCCTCCATTTTCTCAAGCCACAGTGGAATCTTTTCTGTTCCAAGGGCAGCTCCAGTTTTTTCTAGCCTCAGGCTTTTTGTGCTTGTCATAGTCCTTTCTCAAACATTTCTTTTCCAATTCAGTACACAAACTTGGCTCCTTCTTATTTTTTGATTCTCACTTCATATACCTGTTTCCCAGAAATGTCTTATCAGAGCAAAGAACTTGATAGGTATTTCTACCAAGAAGATATATAAATGGTTAATAAATGGATGAAAATGCACTCAATATAATTAATCATCAGAGAAATTTATCATCAAAGAAACAGTGTGGCTGCTGTGGAAAGCTGTTTGCCAGTTCATCATCATGTTATACGAGACTTATCACATAATAAGAATTCTATGCCTAGGTATTTATATAAAAGAATAAAAACCGCAAGTTGAGCACCAGTGGCTCCTGCCTTCAGCTACTCAGAAGGCTGATATTTGAAGATGTCAGTTTGAAGCAAGCTGGGATAGGGTGCAGCACAATCAGGGACCATTACCTCTAGCAAAGAAACAGAAGCTCAAGTGATTTTTGCCTCGTGAAAAAGTTAAGGGCCAGTATCTAGCCCTGAGTTCAAGCCCCGATACAAACACTCTCCCTCCCTCTCTCTAGCTCTATCTTTTCTCTCTCACACAAACACACACAGAATTAAGATACCATATCTATAAAACACTTTACTTACAGTAGTAAGTACAAAAGTAGCCAAAAATAAGTAAGAAGAATCATCAACTGATGACTTTCCATTCTATATATGCTATCTATCTATTAGTGACTTAGAAACCATCTTCTTTTTTTTTTATAATTTTTTTACCAGTCCTGGGTCTTGAATTCAGTGCCTGAGTACTGTCCTTGAGCTTCCTTGAGGCTAGAGTTCAGGCTACCACTTCAGGCACAGCAACACTTCTGGCTTTTTTCTATGTATGTGGTACTGAGGAATCAAACCTGGGTCTTGGTGCATGCTAGGCAAGCACTCTACCACTAAGCCAAGCTCCTGGCCTGGAAGCCATCTTCTTTATTCCAATCCATTGTCACAGTATCAGAGTCTTTAAATTAGCTTCTTCTTGTACTTAATAATGTTTCCCAAATACACAGCCAAAGAGGAGTCACAGAGTGCTGCCTGGAAGTGGCAATATCCAAGAGCATCAAGATGATACGAGAACTAGAGATTATCTATGTTCTTATAACTTTAAGTAAACGACTGTGCACTTATCATAGTATGTTGTTATAATTGTTATTCTATGTTGTTATAATTATAATTGATTATGATGGTTCTGTTTCACTATCTGTCATTGTTTTTAATCTCTTACTGTGACAGATTGATACCATAAATTTATCATAGTTATATATGTACAGGAAAAAGCATAGCATATACAAAGTTAGACATCTACTGGGAATGAGGAAGATATTGCATACTGAAATCAATGTCAAAAAAGGCCACACATTGCATTATTTTAAGTATATAATTAATTTTATGTATATAAAAACCTTCAGGAACAGATAAATTCATAGCGATTAAAAGTAGTTTAGTGATTGCCAAGGGCTGGGAGACAAGTGCTAATGGATTTGAGCTTTTTCCTGAAGTCATGAAAATAGTCATAAATTTGATTGCAATCATGGTTGCACAATTCTATGACTTTCTATTGTTAAAAAAAAAGGAAGAAAAAGAAAGGACACTGAGGGCCGGGATTGTAGCCTAGTGGTAGAGTGCTAGCTCTGGTTTCAATTCCGTGATACCACATAGACAGAAAAAGCAGGAAGTGGTGCAGTGACTCAAGTGGGAGACTGCTAGCTTTGAGAAAGCCCAAGGACAGTGCCCAGGCTCTAGGACTGGTTAAAAAAAAAAGCACTGAATTATGAGGAAGCAGGCAAGCACTTTCTATAAAGGGCCAGATAGTAAATATTTGAGGTTTTTGTGGGCCATATGATTGCTTCTAGAACTATTCATTTCTGCAATTGAAAAGTAAATGCAGTCATAGACAATACATAAATAAATATGGTTGTAATCTAGTAAAACTATTTACAAAAACAAGCAGTGTTTTTCAGCTCCTGTGTATACTTTGCCAACACTTATTGGTATATACAGTGGATTTCCTTCCTTCCTTCTTTCCTTCTGTCCTTTCCTGTTTCCCTCCCTCTCTCCATCCCTCCCTATCTTCTTCCTTCCTTCCTTCTACCTCCCTCCCTTCCCTCCTTCCTTATTTCCTTCCTTCCTTTCTTCCTGCCCTCCTTCTTTCCTTCTTTTCTTATTACTAAAAGTATTGAACTCAAGGCCTTATACTGGTAAGGCAGGTACTTGAGCCATACCTCTAGCACTTCTGTATGTTGGTAATCTTCCAGGTATGATGTCACTTTTTGTCCAGGCTAGACTAGATTGTAGTCCTCCTACATGTGCTTGCCTTTGTTACTAAGGATGACAGGCACACAACACCACTATGGCCAGCCCATAGCTGGGATAATAAGCATGCATCACCATACCTAGCTGTTAGCTGATACATTCTCTCAAACATTTATGCCCAGGCTGGCCTCAGACACTGATCCCTCAATATCTACCTCCCAAGTGGCTAGGGCTCTAGGCTTGAGCAACCATGCTTAATGCAGTGATGTTTTAAACATCAGGGATGTTAAAGGTAGGGACTAAATTATGTTCCTTTCTATATTCTCAGATGGTCCAACCAGTAGGATTTATTCAATACCTTTTTTCTTGAACTTAATACAAATACCCCACACTATAACCTGCCTATGATGAAGCCAACTGCTGGCATTTCTCATCCCTCTCAGCCTCCAGAAGCCCAAGTTCTACTTTGTCAGTCATAGAAAAAGGCCTGTCATCTCCAGAGAGCTGGGCTTAGAAGCAGATAGAACCTAACACAGGGTAAGGAAAAGTGCTAATCAAGTGATGAAGAGTAAAAACTTGGGATCCTTTCTTGGAACAGCTATGCTAGACAGAGGAGGGGACCCTGGATTCAGTGTCCCCACAACTATCACCCCTACAACTTCAGGCTGCATATAGATCCAGGAAATCCTAATATGTCAAGAGGAAACAGAAAGGCAGCCACACTCATGCAAGCAAGCCTGTATTCCAAGTTAATCAGTACAAAGAGATGGAAGAATCAAACAATAGCTTGAGACAATATCTGAAAACCTAAATAAATGAAAGGATTTGAGGATGTGTCTCAAGTAATAAAGCACTTAAGGTTCAGAGTTCAATACCAACCATGCATTCAAAAAAGAAAGAAAGAAAAAAAAGGAAGAAAGAAAACAATCTGATTCTCCTCTAAGAAAGGACTTTTTTCAATGCTTTGTAAAAATTAATGCATATTAATTGTTCAACATAATAGTTTCACCCTGATATTTTTATATATGCATATAATATTCATGGATCATATTCACACCCCATTGCCCTTTATTGTCTCAACCCTTGTAAGAAAGGACTTTGACCCATTATTTCAAAAGCAGTTAAGGCTCTGTGGGAAGATTTACCTAAGAAACCCACCTGCAGTGCAGATCTCACTTTCCCAAGAAGGGAGGAAAGGTAAGTTACAACAACTGCCATTCTGACTTAATGGGGTCAATAAAGATTAGTGCTCCTTCAGGACAGTGAAGAAAATAGGGCACACTTACCCTCTTCTCGGGCTTTTCCAAGGGATAGATGGCAGAAATAGTCTGTTGATTATGTCTATGCTTCTGTATTCACAGGTTTCAATTAACACAACCCTGTGGCTGCTCCTTTGGGAAGAAACCACACAGTTTGCCACAAGAACAAGCCAGGTGCCAGTGAATCACTTCACATCTTCAGTGAAGAAACTCTATCCCCAAGAAATAACATCTCTCTCAAACATGGAAACTAATTTATAAATGTACAGGTACATACATACAGGGTTATATGGGAGTGTACATAAATTTATTAAGCAATGTGTGGCATTTGCAGGAGCAAGTTCAAATACTGTAGTTCCTTAGAAAAACAAACTCACAGTCCAACCAAATGAATACCAGGACAAATGGCACTTGAAAGGGAAGCCAGGTGAAGGAGGCCAGAGGAACAAAGAGAGAAAGGGAGGAGAATGAAGTCATAATGTTCATACATACCCCATGAAACTAAGAAATTGAGGGGAGGAATTGGGAGGGTAGAGGGAGATTGATGAAAGGAATGACACATATCAAGATGCATTGTACTCAAACTGAAAGATTGAATGGTAACTCCTTGCTCAGCTACATAAAAATAATAAATAATATATTTTTTAAAAAAGAATAAATGAAGTCAAGGGACCAGAATATGTTTTCTATCCTACCTCTTTGCAGATGTAAGACATAGTTCTTTAAAGATGAACTTTTTTGTTATGGTTTGAGTAAGGTTTGTTTCACTGAAGTCTATGTAATAGAAGCTTGGTCTTCATGTGGCATTACTGAAGTGAGACCTTTAAGAGGTTAGACCTAGTAGACAACAACGGATGCTTTCTCTTGGGAGTGGATCAGATCTCACAGAGCTAGACTGGTTTCTAAGAGAATATGCTACTGTATAAGGTTGGCCCCACCTTTGAATTTCCTCTCCTCAATGTGCCCCTCATTTTTCTTGCCATTGGTTCCCACTCACTATGACATATACAGTCGTCATCAAAGGAAATAAATAACATGCTCTTGAACTTCAGAGCTGCGAACTACATAACTCTTTTTCTGATTATCAGCTGACTTCAAATATTTTGTTATAACAAGAGAAAACAGAGAAGATATTTTGCCTTCACTCACTGAAGCAAATGTTCTCTAATGGCAAGAACTGCATCCTAGAGTTTAAAGTTCAACACTTGCAATAACATTCCTTAACTTTCAAGTACAGCATATTTTTGTGCCATCACTAGCAGCAACAAAAAGAAAGATGGGTTTATAACTTCTTTCAATGCATTTGTTTTGACATGTCAAGGAGGAGGGATACTAGAAACAGAAAAGAGTACAGACCAATTTGATAGTGTAAATCTGATCAAGTTTTGTTATGAAATTCATCATGTAAAAAAAGTTCAACTTGAACTGTTGAGGCTGTCAAGATGATGGTAGAGACTTTGTCAGACGTGTAGAAAATGGTAACCAAATTCTCTAGCAAAAAGCACTCACTGTTAGGAATGACTGCTGATCAAAATCTGGGCCTCTGATTGGTCAGGCTTGTGCATATGCTTCCTGCTGGGCCCTATGCTCTACAACCAGTCACGCCTGCATCTGTGGGACTAGCTCAAAGCATTGCTACTCTAATACTTCCGGCCTCTCCACTGCCATCTTCATTCAAACGTATTTCCAAGAAGGAGTTCACAGTTATGATGGGTCTTCACTTCCTGAAAAGAGGCAATCTGGGGCCAGGTGTTGGCGATTTATGCCTATAATTCTAGCTACTCAGGAGGATGAGATCTACAGATCTTGTTTGAGGACAGCCCAGGCAGAAAAGACTATAAGTCTATTATCTCAGATTAATCACCAAAAAGCTGGAAGTGGGACTGTGGCTCAAGTGGTAGAATACCAGCCTTGAACAGAAAAAAGCTAAAGTACCATGTCCAATCCCTAGTATCAGAGAGAGAGGAGAGAGCCTATATTCCACACTTTTTTTCTGTCTCAGGGTCACTAAAGTGTGTCCCTAACTTCCAGATCTTTCCTCTCTACTTACTCTTACTCATGAAATTCTAATTCCCTAGTCTGGACAGGAAGTTTGTCCTAATGGTAGAGTGCTTGCCTATAGCATGCACAAAGACCTGGGTTCAATTCCTCAGTATCACATACCACCAGAAGTGGTGCTGTGGCTAAAGTGGTAGAACTTTAGCCTTGAGAAAGCCCAAGGACAGTGCTCAGGCCCTGAGTTCAAGCCCCAGGACTGGGGAAAAAAAGATTCCCTAATCAAACTAAATTTCCAACTCCTTCAAACTCTCATTCCCTCTGGAACTGACGGTCTATTGTTGGCAAAATTCTCTTCATTCCCAATGGGATATGGATGCTTATCTTCTTTTCTAAATGTTTCCTTTTACTTCTTGCTCTTTCAAGTTCTTCTACTTGAGGCTATTCTCTGAGAACACATCGATCTCCACAAAACTTTACCCCAAACTACCTCAAATCAGAGATGTATCTTATCTTAGCCCTCCTCTACCATTGATCCCATGAACAGAAAATGTGTCCCTCTCTTCACTGATACTTTCAGACCTTCACTTCCCTCTTATAAATTGTAATAATGATACTTAGTAATAAGAAATGCATGTTTGGTCCAATCTCCCATTTCCTAACATGTAGCTCCCCAAATGCCTTGAAATCATAGGTGGCTTCTATTCAAATGGTACTGGTGGTGTGACACCTGGATAGATATGAGATGGGGCCTGGTTTCCAGAAGAACCGATAAAGTGACTCGAGGGTTAGTATGTTCAGCACTAACCTTACCTCAGCTCAAAGGTCCTGTGTACCATTCTAGAAAGTAAGTTGAACACAAGGAGGTTCATGGGAATTTCCAATTTAAAGCTGGTTAATCAAAAGAGCAAGTCACAACCTGGGATCTGTAATTGGTATCTGAAGTGGCAGGGAGTCTTTCAGGACTGAGTTCATACCCCATGGGATGTGAGATCTGGCATCATGTCCAGGAATCAGTGTCCGAATTGAATTAAATTGTAAGACAAACACTCAGCTGGTACCTTCTGGATAATTGGTTGTCTATGAGAAGATAATCTCACACGCTTTGGTACCCAAGGGTGAAATATCCTATGCATGTTAAATGAGTGATTAAGTGCTTCTATAAATCATGTGCATCACATAATATCACCTATTGCTCCTCCTTAGTAAAGTTATTTCAAAGTATTGGATTATGCCTTTGGTTTCCTCCCCCCTCTAATCTTTCTTTCATAACACCTAATGACCTCAGTAGTCACACAGATGGCACTTTTTAAGACCTTCCCCTCTTTGTCTGTTGATTTTCTCAACCCAGTTATCTGCTCTACTGTATCTCTGCTCTCACCCATTTTTTGTATTACCATCTATGCATATGCATTTAACATATCCTCTTCCCATCATCTTTTGTCTCTCTGGCTTACTCCGTCTATGCTCCAGTATCAAAGATTCTCAGTCCCCATTGGAATCTTTAGCCCTATCATTACTTCACTCCATTACCGTATCCTCATTGGCTTCTGTGTGTGATCTGTCCTTCAAATACAAAGCTCCTTTGTGACTATTGTTCTGTCATAATCATCCCACAGAAAATTCAGTCTCCCACTTTCTTCCTGTTACACACACACACACACACACACACACACACACACACACACACACACACAGAGCAGAGAGAGCTGAAAGTGGCCAGAGAAAAACTCATGCAACTGGGATTACTTGTCTCAGCTTAAATTCATCACAGAAACCTCCTGTGAGCTTAGAGTGTTGTGTTGACACTGCCCTGCTTCATGATGAGTAATCCACACCTTCTCTCTCGTCAAGTTGCCCACTCCCTTCATATTCCTACTTTCAGCTGAAGACTTTGCCTTGTATTTCACAGAGAAAATAGAAGCCAGGGAAGAGCACTTTCACACACTCCCTGCCATGTGCTTCCCCCTCCTGCTCACTCACTTTTTCCTGTAATCCTGCATCTTCATTCCCTTTGCCTTGCTCCTCAGAGTTCTCCTGAAGGTCACTGCACTCTTACTTCACTAAAAAGCATCATTGGCAACTCTTTCTCACCACCGTGAGTTCCAGCGCATTACTCCAAGATAGTAGCTTTCAGTCACGAGACCACCTACATCATTTCTCAGGGCTCCAATTCCAAATTCCCAGTGACTCTAAGACCTTGCTGTCCTAACTCAAACAAGGTATGAATCTCCATCTGTCACCTAGGACCACAGAAAGGATGCTATAGAAAATACAGAAGAGAGCTGTGCCCTGATGATTCACAACTGCAATTCTAGCTATTCCGGAGGCTGAGATATGAGGATCATGGTTTGAAGCCAGCCTGGATAGAAAAATCCATAAGATGATTATTTCCAATAAACTAGTTAGAAAAAGCCAGAAGTGGTACTGTGTATCAAGTAGTAGAGCACTAGCCAGGACTTGAGCACAAAGAGGCTAATGGTAGAGTGCTTGTCTAGTGCTTGCCTAGTGTTTGCATGAAGCCCTGGGTTCAGTTCCTTGGTACCACACACATAGAAAAAGCAGAAATCATGCTGGGGGTCAAGTGGTAGAGTGCTAGCTTTGAGAAATCTCAGCAACACTGTTCAGGCACTGACTTCAAGCCCCCAGGCAAAAAAAAAACCCTCCTATATCCTTTCTTCCACAGGAATAAATTACATATATAAAGAGAGCACTTAATAATTTAGAGAATTTGGGTTTTCGGAAAATGCTGAGAATGAAGAGGCCATTTAAAAAGAAAGCAAAGGAAAGCATAGCTAAATAGAATGTATATTTGGCTCCACATCCCTAGACTTTAAGTGCCTTGGAGCCCTGAACTGGCCTTATTGATCTTTATAATCCAGTAAATAACATGGCACCTAGCATTCAATATTTGCTGCATGGAAGAGAATCTCGTGGAAAATAATGAAAGAAGAAAAATTGACAGCATGATGTGCACTGCAATTCTCCTGTCTATAAAAAGGAAGAATTCTCAACTCATCCTGCAGAGTCAGATTTCCCCTAGCATTGAATATTGTTAAGGGATGAAGGGAAAGCTTTATTTGGGTGACATTTGGTCACATAATGGAGAATGGTCTCATCTAAGGCTTTGCAAAAGGTTCAAGAAATGCCCTTCAACTGTCTGTTTCTTATATTATCTCTGTAAAAGGCAAGGGCAGAACACTGCATCAGAGTTCCAGGATGGCATTTCCATGGAGAGATGAGCTAATCTGGCAGAGTGGGCTGCTTTCTGACCAAGTGCAGGAATAGAACTGAGAAAACCTGGAGATATGGCTCTGAGCCATAGGTAGAGAATGGAAGGCAGAAGGTATGTTAGAATCACCTGGAAAAGTTGCTTTGTACCCTCACTACCATGATTCCCTTATAACCCGAGTCCCTTATAACTTACTGAGTCCCTGGGAATAAAAGTAAGGAGGGAGCAGAAGGTTACAGTTGCATGTATTTTTTAAAAAAACACAGTTCCCTTTCCCCTGCACCCTCTTACTTCTCTTCTCTGAAACAGCAGTCACCTTGAGAGATGCATTTGTGTTTGATACTTCTTTCTCAAATATAAGTGTATATTTTATGTATGCGTATATGTATGCATTTATATGCCATTGGATTACAGAAAGGATGGCAGATGGCTTACAAAGCTACATAAAATACAAAAAGGGAGAATAAAAAAATAGAAACAAAATGCCAAAGAGATAAAAAAAAAGTTAGAAATTCAAATGCTAGTAGTCCTATGTGACTTTCACGGGATCCAACTGGCATTGATTCAAAAGAGGCTGCTTCTCTAAGAGGAGCTAAGAGGACTGAGTGTCACATGAGACCTGCCAAGAATACCTGCTAGAGAAGATGATCATCTGCTACCAAGGTAAAGACCCCTGCCTTGAATTCTCCCAAGACAGAAGCAACCCACCTGAAAGGAAGGGTCTCATTTTGTAAAATTGAGGTTGTTGCAAGTTCCCTGTTTAAAAAAAAAAGGACCTTGTAAATAACTTACTTAAAGTAGATAGTATAAAGCATAAATGAAATTACCACCTAACTCCTGCTGAGGGAGGACCTAGTTCAAAGTACTTCAAATTCAGCCATTTATATTCATATTCCATCCTGGACAAGCACTGGGTTATAGATTAGATGTCTTAATTATTCTGATCCTGGTTCTATTTGATTGATGATGTCTTCCTACTCACAGGATAAATTTATCATTAGAATTTATAGAGGATGTTAGAATATGACTCAAAGCATTGGCATAGTGGGGGAGGGGGGTCAGCTAGGGAAGAGCAAAAGTTCAATTTATGCCATCTCGGGGTAAAAGAACAGAACAGATTAGTGGTGTCTTAAATGCCGGTTGCTTTAAATGGATTTAAATGGAACATCTCTAATCTGAAGATCCCAAATTCAAAGTGGTTCAAACTCCCAATCTTTTGGAGGGTCACATTGCTAAGATTTCAGCTTTACAAATTAGGGAAACACAACTAGTGAATATTATGCAAATTGTCCAAAATCTGAAAAACTTTGAACTTTAGAATAACTTTGAAACACGACTCAACTCACAAATCATTTAAACATTCTGGCTACATCCTTAGAAGCACTTGGCCTCACATCACTTTACAAATACCGAGAGATTTAATGCATCACCCAGGATACTTCAACTATTAAGTTGAACTATTAAGACTCAAATGCAACATCTACATGATCAAAGCAGGGTGGTAGGCAGGAAGTTAATATGCAGTCTGAAGTTCATGCAATCTAGTATGCTTTTTGTTTGTTTTAACCATCTTTTGGAAATTTACAGAAGCCTAATGGACTCAGCTTTTTTGAGCCAGTGAGAAGCAAGATATCTATTTCTCCAGTTTCTCTCCTAAATATAAAGTCTCCCATTATGCTAAAGTAAACTTGCTGTGAATAATTGAGCAATCACATTCTTGTTCATCTTGGCCAATAGTAAAGGACAGGAGGAGAAAGATGGGGCAAAATAATATTAATAATATTAATAAGAATAGTAGGATGATAAGCTTAGGGTGAGCAAGATTCACACCATCTGGCCCAGAAATTTTCAGTACCTCTTTTATTTTTATTTTTTGCCAGTCCTGGGGTTTGAACTCAGGGCCTGGGCACTGTCCTTGAACCTTTTTGCCCAAGGTTAGTACTTTGCCACTTTAGTCACAGTGCCACTTCTGGCTTTTTCTGTGTATCTGGTTCCGGTGAATTGAACCCAGGGCTTTGTGCATGCTAGGCAAGCATGCTACCACTAGGACATGCTCCTGGCCCCTTTTTGACTTTTGATTCATCCATGTTCTGATGAAACTTGTTGTCACCGTTGCATGAATTATTATATGCAAATAAGCTGTTTTCTTTGATATAGTCTTACCAGCCAAGAAGATTTTGTCTTCCTTTTAGTTAAAATTACAAAATGTCTTTAAGGGGGTTGTGTTAAAAATGTGAATTTTGCTATTTGTTTTTTATATTTAAGTAGTTGTACAAAGGGGTTTCAATTCAATATGCCAAGTTATATAAATCTTTTTTATTTTTTATTTAATTTTATTGTCAAGGTTACACACAGAGAGGTCACAATTACATACATAAGGTAATGAGTATATTTCTTGTCCAACATTCTTGCCCCTCCCTCGTTTCTCTCCCACTTTCACTCCCCCTGCCCAACTCCCCAACCAAGTTGTAAAATTCATTTCCAACATAGTATCTTGTGAGTATCGCTGTTGCATTAGTTTACTCTTTGTCCTTTTCTCATCATATTTTGTTCCCCTTCCCTTCTCCAAATCAGATAAATGTATATACAAGACACAGGGTACCAAAATCTAAAACAGTGACAAGAGATAAACCAAAGGGGGAAACATGAGAGAAAAAATATAACTTCACATAGTATATTAAAAACAACTTGTTGGTTTTCAAATATCTCATCCTTGGTCCACTGGAAAGACTCTACCCTCTAAATGCTCTTAAGGATCCCTAAGCAAGACAATGCTGCCCAGATCTGTGGTTCAAGCATGTTGTTTCTAGCTAGAGTTCATTACTAACTATGCTGAGTTCAACAACAAGTTGGAGGGAACAGAAAGCTGGTTGCTACATTAGCCTTGGGTTCAAAGTATCCTCAGTTATCTCAAATGTATTCAGAAAAATCACTTGATTTTAATCAGTTGATGAACAAATGTCACTTGAATTTGGATACATAATTCTTTTCTGAACCTTAAAAATAATAGTCCTAGATATAGTTTCTTCTTGTTTCTTGGATGTTGCTTGATGTATGAAATTACAGTATATGCTCTACCAGCTCACATAAGGCCTTCTCTGACAGAGGCCCTCAACTTAAGCAGCAATGAGGATTTTTAATGCAAATGTGTGTTGCCTATTTGACTTAATCCTGAGCTAACACTGACTGCTTAATGACTTTTGCTAGGGTCTCTCATTCATAGCTAAATGGGACACAATGGTATTTCTTAACTAGTCTTAATTTTGGATTTAAAGCCTCAAGGCTGAAGCTCTTGGCAAGTTTATTATTTTCTCCCTCAGCAGCTGATGCTGACATGTGCAGTTGGGTGCAGGAAGAACATTCTTTGATTAATCCTGCAGCCCTAAGGCCACAATAACCCTGCAGTGGACTTTTAGGAAAAAAATATCTTTATCCACCATGCACCAGTCGCTCCCAACTGTAATCTTAACTACTCCTAATGCTAAGATTTGAGGATCAATGTTCGAAGCCAGCCTGGGCAGGAAAGTCTATGAGACGCCTATCTCCAATTAACCACCAAAAGGTCATAAGTAGAGCTGTAGCTGAAGTGATGGAGTGTTGGCCTGGAGTCAGCTAACTCAAGGACAGTGCCCAAACTCTGAGTTCAAGCCCAGAATGGACATAAAAATAAATAAATAACATGTTCCTAATGTTAAAGAGAGGGGGGGAGGGATCTAAGGGCAAGTTCAGGCTTTTTTTAAACTATATTTTGTTTTATATAACATTATTCTGACTTACACGAAGTTTCAAAAACAGTGCAGAAAGCTCTCTTCTAGCCTTCCTCCCAGCCTCTTCCAGTGCTGACATCCCATAAGCAAAGGGCATTGAGGCCTGCTGAAGAAGCAAACATTGAGGAAGCAGGTAATATGCCAGGAACTGTCCAAAGGGTCTCCAAAAGTTAACTCCTTCCATGCCCATACAAACCTTTGGAATAGGCATAGGAGCTGCCCATTTTATAATTGAGGAAACCAATATAAAGACTTTAGATAAACTGCCCTGAGCCAGAATTAGATCCACACCATCTGTCTTTAGAATCCACTCTTTGAAAGACAACATTGTCTTGGATTTTTTTTTCCTATTTGCCAAGTTGCTTGTACCTTCCCTTGTCTATTTAGAAAAATTACGCAAACAGATTTCTTTTAATTAAGCAAGAAAATACGACGCAGAGGGTCCAGTGGGTTATTCTCCCTGGCACCCACATCTCATATTTATTATGGGAATAAGCTGTCATGTATGTGCTTGTTATTCTAGGTGCTCCACACTTTCTGATTCTCACTAGAGTTTCAGATCATTCTGGTAGAAATCTAAAAGAAAAGGCAATTGCCCAACAGTTATAATCTGTGGATTCTACAACATTTAAGATATACAGGAAGAAATTAAGAACAAAGATTTTTCTTTTTCCATTTTTATGTGTGAGCTGTACTGGGACTTGAACTCTAGGCCTTGTGCCCTCATTCAGTTCTTTTGCTCAAGGCTAACTCCCTACCACTGTTTCCGGTTTGGCTGGTGAATTAGAGATAAATTGAGGGCTTCATTTGAACCTCAGTCTTCATTTCTCAGCTTCCTAAATAGCTGGGATTATAGGCTTGACCCACTGGTGCCCAGTTTGCAGTTTCTGAAAGGTATTCTAACAAGCAGGCTGTCAATGTTTCGCATTTATAATCTTAGCTATCCAAGAGGTTCAATGCAGCTTGTAAAACCCCATCTCCAGAATAACTAGAAAAGGTTGGGCTGGGAGCATGACTCAATTGGTAGAGTGTCAGCCATGAACAAGCAGAGGCTCTGAGTTCAAATCCTAGTACTAGGGGGAAAAAAACCCTCAAACGAGAAGGATGAGAATGGATCTCATCTCATTGTTAGGTTTAATTATAAGAATATATTCTTAGCTACTTGGTGGGTGCATATTATGTGCCAAACTCTTTATAATATCTCTAATCCCCATAACTTCCACTGCACTGTACCCTATTCAAAAAGAAGGAAGCCAGAGATTAAGCTACTATTCCTATCCACAGAAAGACAGACTTGGAATCCATGTGACTATGCATCCTCTTACTATGAATATAACAACAATATTTAAGAGGAAAGTCCACTGCTTTGCTCCTTAGGAGATATACTGATCTCTTTGGGGGTCTATAGAATATGTGACAGGTTATAAATGGTGACCAATGAGTTCATTATCTCTTGTTGTTGATTTGCTGAACAAGGTTACTCCCCACTCCCTCTCCATTACTGCCTTAGTCCAGAGACTAATCCACAATGTGGATTAAGCTATATTTATTGGCAAGGGGTCACTTAGCCAAGATTCTGTATTCTGTACTTTTAGTTCAAGAAGATGGGAATCACTTTAACATTTGCTTGGTTAAAAAAGAAACTAAAATAGATGCTCAAAGGTGGTCTCAAGTAGATGAAACTGAAATTGTACAATTCATAGTAAAGCACTTTAGAGACCTAAAGTGATTTTTTAAAAAAAATAGAATGGATAACCATAGAGGACTGAGCTTGTCCATTCTGGAAGGATCTAAAGAACACTTTCTCCACTAAGGAGGTGATAGTTTCATGAAAAGGCTTCCTTCCCCCAGCATCCTTGCAGAGTTCTCTGTAAGAGGTTAACTGTTACAGTGTAGACTGTGATTGAATTTTGATCCCAGAATGCAGTGGGGTGTTAGGATTCCAGGGTGTCAGGGGCCATGTAATATCAGAGCCAAGGCAGTAATAAAAATAGTATGGTTCACAGAGGTCTTTGGCAATGGCTAGTAGATCATGCTGCCTGAAAAACTAAAATATCTATTAGAGTCTAAATAGTATAAATAGAAAATCTCTAAGTCTAGTAAACAAAAGTCTGGTTTAAATCACCAAAGAATCACAGGTCCTTGATCAATTTTAACACTAGAACTATTCGCCACCCTCAAGTCAGTAAGCTCTCAAAGGACTCTGTTATACTATCAAAAATATATTATGTGTATTTCCCAATTGTTACCAAAGGAACCTAAGGCCATTTACTAGAGTCATTGTGCACTAGGGAAGTAGAAAACATCAGATGTTTCAGAGATTTTGGGATATGGGTCTCAAATAGCACTGACTTGAAAATGCCTTAAATGTTATTGCAAGCTGCAAGTCAATATAGTCACCTACAAAGATCAAACAATTAATAGAAGGTATGTTTAGTTCCATCTCACAGTAGACCCAATGACACTGAACTCACCTGTGGTCACTTCCCCAGTTCTGGAGTGAACAGTTGGTATAAAGACTAAGATGACGTCAATATGGGGGCTGTAGAACATGGGTTCCTATAGAAGGAAAGGGCAGCTGAAATCACTAGTACTCTGTACCCAGAAAAAATTGTAAACAAGGCCAACACCTCATTTCTGAAAGGAGATGTAAATATGTTAACTTCAACCATACTCCATCCAACTAGCCCATAATAGTTGGCCTGTACAAGAAACTTACGGGGCTTGGAGAATAATAGTGGTTATCTTGAGCTTAATTAAGTGATGTTTTCAATTTCAGCAGCTCTTCAGGATGTAGCTTTGTTGTTAGAGCAAATCAACATAGGCCCTGCCACCTGCTAAGTGGCTGTTGATCTGGCAACTGTCCTTTCCTCTATACTTATTAACAGACCATCTAAAGCAGTTTTCTTTCAGCAGGCATGGCCAGTCATATACCTTCATTCTTCTCCCTCAGAATGTGGAAACCCCATATCATAATGTAGTCCATCAGCTCACAATACTTTTCCATTCCAAAGGGCACTATGCTAACACATCACACTGAAGATACAGTGTTCATAAGACCTTGTGAACAAATACTTCTGTCACATCAAAATGTTATTTGCATGAGGTTAAGGAAACTAAACCCCACAAATCTTCAATGAATCTCTTTCAAGTTGAGGGCAAATTTCTGTATTAGGCTCATCCTACCACTAGGAAAGAGGCATGGTATATAGTAGGTCTCTATGGATACTAAAGACACATAAACAAAGAAACTCAAAAGCTTTGAGTTTCTATTGGACCCCAGAATAAAAGAAAGCTTTGAAGAAGAGTCAGGCTATTATGTAACTCACTCTACAATTTGGACCACATAACCTACTAATCTAACTATGAACGAAGTGTCAGTGGCTGATAATGACCAAACATGGAGCATTTAGAAGACATTTATATGCAAATGGTAATTCGCACATTTAGTAAAACCATGTGATCTTTTGCATATAATTACTCTCCTTTTGAGAAACAGCAGCAACTTTTGACTTGGTACTGAGCATTATTGGAGACAAAATGACTACGGGACACCAGGTATTATATGATCTGAGCTACGTAGCATGAGATGGGGACAGTCTGACTCATCATAATTGAATGGATGCAGTATTCATAATGTCAGTCTTGAATACCTTCTAAGGACACAGGTTCTCAGAGCATTATAACCCTGTATATACCTGCTACACTTCTCTCAGCATCTCTTTATGGCCTTATTGGAAATTTCCCAAAGCCTTCTGACTGATCAGAACTGTGTGTAGAGAAGAGAGCGGGGAGAGAATGAGTAAGGTTTATAGAGTGCTTTGCAAGAGAAAGTGGGTGACTGCAACACTACAATTTCACACTGGAATGGACCAAACGAACTATGATAAAAAGAGATGACTAGATCTTAGAGCTAGGTAGGTAATTGTTTCTGGAAGGAGAGATGGCCAGAAGCATAAATCTAAAGGGGTGGGTAGGGGAGGCTTTCTTAAATAGCAACTCCTTTGTACAACTACTTAAAGATAATTTAAAAAATAAAAAAGAATAAAATAAATTGGCTCTTTAGCTTTAGCTAATGTTTTAGCTGATAAGTACTTAGCGGGAACAAGACTGGAAAATTAATGGCAGGAATTCTAGGGAAGAAGTCCATGAGTAGGAATTTACAAATGGAAATGAGACTTGAAGACCATTGCTATGCTGTGCACAAATGTTCTCGAAAAGGTAACCTCAACAAAGGAAGAATTTAACAATGACTCATTCTGAGAGTACCAATTAGCCTCTTTCCCCAGCCACTCCTATCCTTGATCAATAGACTCATGAAAAAAGGTCTCCATGGTTCAGAAACATGGCTTTCATTCACTGGAGCCAATCTGGATTCAACTATTATTGAGTGTCATCTCTACGCAACACAGAAGCTGACAAACAGAGCCACCTATGATCAAACAAATCCAGGAAGACAAGATGATGGACTGAATACATTGGACAACCTCTATTACGAACCAAGGATACTTTGCTCTTAGCCACTTACTCAGTATATGGATTTGTTTGATCTGCCTATAAAGCTTCTGTCAAAACTACCACCTATGGGCTTATGTAGCACATTTCCACTTCAAGGTTTTTCATATGATTTTACTTCTGACCAAGAATTCAGCTAATAGAAAAAAATGACGACGTTATGTTTGTGGAATTGTACGCAATGCACTTGTCATATGTTGTTCCTCATTATCCTGAAGCAGCTGGCTCTGCAGGCTGAGGGGTTGGTTCTTTTAATTTTCTATTATGGCACTAGGTAAATGGCCAAATACTGAACTGTTGGGGAAATTTCTCCAGCACATAGTAAATACCTTAATCTCTTTGATATGTCACAGTTCTCTGTGGCACGCAATCCCATTGCATTATACTGATACTTCCAACAAATATCATTATGAATGTAGGGATATTCCCCTCTGCCCATTTTTTGATTTACATTTTATTATAGTTTTTATTATGCTATTAATTTAATGCAAAGTATTAACCATTGTTGAGAAAGATGTGCTATTCTTGGACTGTAAGAAGACAAAATTACCTCTGTGTTTACTTGTTTATTGGTTATTTTGGCAGTGGTTGTATTTTCTTGTATATTGTTTAATTTCTCCATCTACTAAAATTCTTCTGTCACAGGATTAGTATGACAATCAATTCATTCTTCTTGACAATAATATTGGTTTGATTATTTTTGCCACTAATTATTGGTTTCATTAGTACAACTTATCATAATTTTATAATATTTACAAGATTAACATATATTATACCCCACTTATGGCTTAAAAAAGTAAATGTAGGGGCCTAGGAGTTTTGCCTAGTGGGAGAGTGCTTGCCTAGCATGCACGAAGACCCAGGTTCCACATACATAGAAAAAAAGCCGGAAGTGGTTCTGAGGCTCAAGTGGTAGAGCTCTAGCTTTGAGAAAGTCCAAGGACAGTGCTCAGGCCCTGACCTCAAGCCCAGGACTGACAAAAGAAAAGAAAAGTAAATGTAGGAGATATATACATAGGTATATAGAACTATATATCTGTGTATTTCATCAAGTTATATATATGTACATATGTATATATACAATAGTTCCAGTGATATGTATATGCATACACACAATGTGTATATGCAATAATTCTACTTCTATAACTGAATCCAATTGATACATAGAACTAGCCCAGAGGATTAGAGATTTTTGATACCTAGGCACAATACACATGAGCCTTTGAGGAACCCTAACCTGGGACCCTGCCATAGTAAACTCCTAGCTCTGCGTATGAAGGAGACAACCTCATGTCTTCATGATTTTTTTTATTTTCTAAACTGATTCTTTTTCCCATTGAACCCTCTCAGGAAAGGTTTATAGAGAGATGATTTCAGAGAAATGCTTGAGGAAGTGATAAAAATCTCTGCGGACTTTTGAACTGCACCCTGGCCTAGAATAACCACTTATCAGCTGTGTTCCTCAAGGACCATAGAGTCTTTCCAAATGGCTGCACATTTCGGACAATGTGATTTCTTGTTCATTTTCAGTGAACTATAAACCTTCTCTAATATGAAGCACATCTTCCTGTCCTGTGAAAAGGCACGTATTCCTGCTCTCATCCAAGAACATTGTGCAAGCGGCCATTCTGAAAGACCTCAATCCTGCCATCTATTTCTTATTGCTTTCTCTTTGCAGGTGTGAATTGATACTGCCTTTCTAGAAAATCCTGTAAACATTATTTTCCTGCCTTTTTTCTTCCTTCCCTCCTTTTCTTCCTAACTTCCTTGCTTCCTTTCTTCCTATCCTTTTCCTTCTTTTTTTATTCCTTCTTTCCTTCTTTTCTTCCTAACTTCCTTTCTTCCTATCCTTCCCTTTCTTTCCTTCTTTTTTTCTTTTCTTCTAGGTAAGCCCTGTACCACTGAACTGTATCTACCTCAGGCTGCACTGTTAATCACACTGATAAATTTCCCTGAATGGTTTTATATAGTGTGGCTCGGCAGCAGACATGGAAATGGAAGACCTCCATGATCTTCCATGGGCCCATTTCCCTTCCTGCTCCTTACTACCGCAGTTCTGATATTCACAGCAGTGGATGAATGGAATTTCATCTCCTCCAGGTCATTTCTGCAAGCCTGAATTCCTCAAAATGTCCCCTTTGCCATGGGGAAATGTCCTGGCTAAGCCACTAGCACAGGGAACAGGGTCTCAGGTCTCTGCTATTGCCAACAACACCCAACTCCAATGTGGCTTGAGAGGCTCTCTGAAGGGGAGGAGGTGAAAGGGTTTGAATGGAACAAGCATGTGTCCAACTATGAGGCTGAGTCTCTTAACTTGCTAGCATCCAGGAGCCATTCAGAATACTCTCATCTCTGCCAGGTTAATAAGTATACATTGGGTCAAGCACTGGTACCACACACCTATAATCCTAGGTACCTAGTATTGGCATTTTCATGTAAAGAATTATCTTCTGGCTAAGGTCCTGGAGTTTTTAATTCAAGGCCTCACATTTGCTAAACAAGCACTCGTAATGCTTAGTGGCATATCTAGTCCTGGTTTTCACTGATTACTTTTCAGATAAGATCTTGCTTCTTGCTTGGATGTCCACCTGGACATGAGTCACCTGGTAGCCTTCCTGGTAGCCTTCCAGGTAGCTAGGGTAACAGACAAGCAGTGCTGAGTATACCTAACTATTTCTCAACTAGGGGCGTTGAGACCTTTTCCATTCCCCAAAGCTGGCCACAATCTCACCCTTCCAAGCAGCAAGGATCAGTTATGAGCTCATAACTAGGTTAATGCTTATTATCTTTTTAGTTTTTTTCTTTTGGTGATAGGGGGCTTTGAATTCAGGACCTCAGGTTTCCTACTGCTGAGCCATGGCCCCAGTTAGTTTTCTTCTTCTGGATGTTTTTCTCTTTTGGTAATATTTTGTGGCAATTTAAACATTTAAATATACTATAACATACTTTAACATTTTCATCTTGTATTGTGAACCTTTTATCTGTTATTCTCATGTTTCAAACACATTATTTTTATCCTTATTTTAGATTTTAAAAATGAAAAACAATTGCAAATAAGCTGAAAGAATCAGAAATGTATATAGTAGAAAACAGAAATCTCTTCTCCATGCTTTCCACAGAAATTCATTACTAACAGCTTGAGTTTTATTTTTCTGGGTAGAGTCAGTAATTTAATCTTTAAAACAAACAAACAAATGGGCTTATATCATTCTATTAGCTATGCCTAAAAAAGATTTAGTATTTTGTAGACAGTCATTGATTTGCAGTTTGAGTAACCTGAAGAATACCTCAATGCCGTTGGCATTGTCTCCTCCTCCTCCTCCTCCTCCTCTTCCTCCTCCAATTCCTCCTCCTCTTCGTGTGTGTGTGTGTGTGTGTGTGTGTGTGTGTGTGTGTGTCCCATTTTCTTCATCTATTCATCCATTGAGGGGCATCTGGGCTGATTCTGTACCTTGGCTATGGTGAATAGTGCTGCAATGAGTGTGGTTGTTCAGTAAGTTACCTATAATCTTACACACACACACACATACACACACACACACACAAGGGATTTTAGTCATCCATTAGAGAGAATAATATTGCATCATTTACAATGAAATGGAAAGAAGTGAAGAAGAAAATCATGTTAGGTGAAATAAGTTGTTCTCTCATATGTGGAAGCAAAAGTTAACTTATTAATGGTATATAAGTGTACACCAGAATACTTGTTAACCAGAATATGTTATTCAGGCAAGAATTCAAATGGTGTAATAGAAAGGCTAACTCACAGTCCAACAAACTCCAGGAAACGGATATTCGTGAGGAGAGATGGGGTCAAGGGAGGGAGGTAGATGAATGAAAAGTGGAAGAGGGGAGGGATGTAGTCATGAAATTCAATGCATATCCTATAAAATTAAGACAATTGAGGGAAGGGGTAAGGTTTGGAGGGATGGGGGAGGATGCTGACGGGAGTGACATTGATCAATGTGAATTGTATTCATAAACTGTTTCTTTGAATGGCAATTCCTTTGTGTAACTACTTAAAGATAAAAAACAATATTTTTTAAGAAATGGTTATAAGTAGCTTATGTCCTCCAAAATACCTTTCATTTTATCAGAACTTCTAACTTCTGAGTTAATTTTTAAATCAGAAATAAATACACATGGCTCCAGGTTAGAGTCCACTTCCACATTAACAGTCTGGAGCAGTCTGAGCCAGAGCAGCTGTCCAGGGCTACATTTCCTCTTGCCTTTCTCACGCTAGAATTCACTGGATAGGATTTCTGTCATGGGTGGTACAGCAGCTATGTTCCTGAGGAGATTATGAAACAAAACTTGGACCAATCCTACCTTGGAAGCTTCCACAGGCCACCTGGGCTTCTTGCTGCGCTGCAAGGTTACTATGCATGTCACTGGCAGCCACCACCTCCAGTTGACTAATTCAGGCTGGTTATGAATTATCCTCCCTCCCAGGCAGGCTTTTTTGTATAAAAACTCTCTAACCCATATCTGCTGTCAGGCACCATTCCCTTCATTTTACTAACAATAAAAACTGAGCAAAGAGTATTTAACCCACTGCCAAAATGAACAACTCGATAGCAGGACCAGAAGCAGTAGTCCAATTCAATTATTCTCCCATTTGGTCAGGTTCTTCGTACAAGCCAATCATTGTGGACACCAAGGATGGCAGAGCCAAGTTGGCATAACCTTGTCTTTAGGTCACTCAGCAAAGGCAGACTGGGGAATGGGGAAAGGCGAAAGGAGGAGAGAGAACCAGGATTTTTAATGAATGGGCTTTGCAATCATGACGTTAGTGAGCAAAAGAGGAAATAAATGGTGGCCATTGTCATAGAGTTAGGAAATGAAGGACTGCAGGGCAGAGCAGCCTAGCTCTGTGTGCCCACTTTCAGAGAGAGGTGGTTCTCAATGAATGACCTCCAGACCAGCAAATTAGCATTTCTTGCGTTTTAGTAGAAATGCCCGCTCTTAGGCCCCACCCCACACTCCTGGAAATATCCCCCTACCGAAAGTGGCCCAGCTGCCTGGATCATGACCCCTTGTTTACCCGACCCCCAGGCGCTTCTGGTCTCTGAAGCCTGAGGACCCCTTAGCTAAAGTACACAGGAATGCAGAACGCACCCATCAATATCACCCACACCTGCCAGGAAGGTCAGAAAAGGAACCAAGAGACAGAGGCTCTCCCAGCTTAGTACCCCATTAAACCCATTGGGGCTGCAAATTGGGATTCTGAGCTGTTCAAACTGAGCTGTTTTGAACACTCATTTGAAATATAACTTAAATCCCTTTTTGATCACCCTGGAAGAGAACGTAATTTCAGCCATTCCCAGGTAGGCTGAGCAAGAGGGAATCTCTGACAGCATCCAAACCCCATGAATCTAGAACATCATGGAAATGTGAACATGCACAGGTATTAGGTTGTAATGCTTTATTAAAGATGTGAACTTAATGTGACAGCAAAGAAAGCAATTGCTGCTGGCTATAAGAAGGTTTCTTGATTTTTTTTTTTGCCAAAAAGACATTTAATTTGGAGTTTGAATAGAGAAGAAATTTGCAAGAAGGAAAAGAAGAAGCAAAAGGGGGAAGTCACGAAGGCTTCTCGGGATCCACCAAAGAATGGGGAAGCCATCCTTCTTATGAAGACATTCTGTGTTAGCTTTCCATTACTATAACAAGTACTTGAAATAACTCATCTTATAAGGAGGACAAGTGATATTTTGTTTTGCGGCTTCAGAGGTTTCAGTCCCTTGCCTTTGGGTCTGTGGCAAGGTAGTACATCATGGCAGGAACACATGGCAGAGCTCTATTCTAGAGTCTATCATGCAGGTCAAGGAGCAAAGAGAAGTAAAGAGCAAAGAATGTCCTATTATCCCCTGCAAGGTCATGCCATGAGTGATCTAACTTCCTTCTACTAGGCCTCTCCTCCAAAAGTTTCCACAACTTCCCAGTAGCACCATAGGCTGGGAACCAAGCCTTTTAGCCTATGTACTTTAGAGAAACACTTGCCTAAACCATAACAACTTCAGGCCCAGGATGAGGAAAAGCAGCTTTATTCTATAGTAAGTGGAGATGCCTGAAAGACTTGAAAGCAGATGAATAATGAAATGATGAACTCGACAAGCAAAAGGGATTGGGGGCAGTGAAGGTGAGTGAGGAGAAGAGGGACAGGTGAGAGATTGGGCAATTCCTACGTTTTAATTATTTGGGTATTCCCCAGCATAAGTCTGGGTTTCTGTGACTTGAAGAGAATGAACACACAGCACCAGAACTCTGCTAGAGGTGAAGAATTAGCAACAAGGGAGCAAAGATGAAACTCATCATAGAAGGTTAGCCCTGGCCCAAAGGAGACAATATTCCTTTGAGCATGGAAAGAAGGGATGAATATCTGTGACATATCAATTTGTAAAACGAAAGGGAAATTCTTTGCAGCAGAGGCGGCTCTTTTCTTAGTAAGAAAGACAACACTACAGTCCTCTGAGTATACAGTCAGGTTGGGACTTAAGGTATGTGCAAAGGTTTAGGACAAATAGGAGCTGACACATTATATTGAAGTGTGTGTGTGTGTGTGTGTGTGTGTGTGTGTGTGAGATGTATCATATAACATGTTCTTTTCATCCTCACAGCAGCGCTATTATTTTCATGCCCATTTTTATTTATGAAAACATTGAGGCAATAAGAATTTACAGACTCATGGGTAGGGAGTAACAAAGCTCAGATTCGAACCCACATAGTTTGCCAATCAATGCTGAGATTCACTGAAGAAATATACTCAGAACCAAGCCTGATGGTATACACTTGTAATTTAAGCAACTCTGGTGGTGAAAATTGGAAGTTTGAGACCAGCCTGGGAAAATGTGAAGCTCTCACAATATTAGATGAGCATGGTATTATAATCTAATCTCATCTACACAGGAGACATAAGTAGAAAGATCATGGTCTGAGGATGACCTCAAATAAAAATTTAAGACCCCCCCATCTGAACAATAACTAAAGCAAAAAAACATAGAAACAATAAACAAAAAAAGAAAAACAAAAAGTGTATGGCTCATGTGGTAAAGCCTCTGCCTAGCAAGGGTGGGGTCCTGTATTCTCACCTCAGGATGACCACAAAAGAAAACACAGCTCAAGTTACAAACCTTAAATTCACTATGGAGTCTGTCAAACAGAAGTCCTGCTCCTGCCTACATGTCCAGAAAAGGAACCTTAGGATTACAGTGGTTTGCTAAAAGAAATATCATCATGTGGCCAGGAATAGCGCTCACAGAAAACAAGTGGAGTTCAAACAACCTGGCATGGACCATGGTAACTGCCCAAGTGGCTGCCCCACCCAGCCTCTGGCTATTAGGAAGTCAACAGTGGGAAGAAGAAGGCTTCCCAGCCAGCCAGCCAGGCTTTGCCTCATCCCACTGTGGAATTGGAAGTTCTTCAAATATTTAGGGGAGGAACAACTGCCAACAAAGCTGAATCAAAGGATCTAAAAATAGTTCAAGAAAACACAAAGACAGAATGTGCAAATCAGATTATTTGGGCAGCCAAGCCCAAGTTTGAAAAAAAAAAAAAAAACTACAGAATGGGTGGAGAGCAGAGAAACAGAACCTGGAGGCCCCATTCCTTAGCAATAATTACACCCCTAATTATTGTCTGTTTGCTGAGCAGTACTCTATCCTGCTGGTTCTCCTATGGTATAAAAGGATCCCAGGGCACCTTCACTGCACATCAAAGCATTCAAATGAGAGAACCAAACTGCCTTGCCTAATAGGCTGTTCACATCAAAGGCAGTCCCAGGCACAGAAAAAGGGTCCTCATTCCACTCTGAATCAGAGTGACTTGGGCTGCCTTACTTGCAAAGGGAATAAACTGCAAAATCCAAAGTCTCTCCACCCCCATCCTTTCTATGAAACTGTGAGGAGGTCAGAGGAAGCCCAACTAAGTCAGGGTTTGCTAGGATGCATCTGTCTGTCCCAGGAAAATTCCCTTCTCAACCGTGACCACCCACAGAATGTTTTTAAATGGAATTTAGTAAAAAGTGGTTTCAGAAACAGTTCATCTGTTCTACATTATCAGGAGAGCAGTCAGGGCCACTGGGGTCTCATGTGGGAAGGCATCAGCAGGGCCAGTCACATGAGTTACTCAGGGAGGCTTACAGACTGCACTTCCCAGGGGGAAAGGCCCCAATTAGCCTCCCAAGCCTTTCCTAGCTTATGAGGCCACCTGCCCTCCTCAGCTCACAACCCCCTTTTCCTGCTCGTCGCTGCTTCTGGACCTCATATCCTCTGACTTCTGGCCTTCCTGCCTCCATCTTATGAAGATCCCTGTGACTATACCCAGACTATCCAGTACACTCCTGGTCTTGGGACCTTAAACCCAATTCCTTTGCCTGTGTTAGATGGCAGATTCTGATTGAGGGCAGGCAAACATGGACATCACTGGGGCCATTATTTTGCTCACCATGAATCTTTGTGAGTGCATCTCTCTGCCCATGTCTCTGTGTGCTCTCTGACTCTGAAGAAACAAGCTGCCCCTACAAAAGAGGTTGCCAAATAATTCTGGAACGGTCCAGGTATGTTTTTCAGGCAGCCTTTATAGCTATTTCATACCATTTTGCCTATAATTTAACTCACCATGGTATCGTGAAGATTCATCCTAACAGTCAGGGCCTCTACAGAGAAACAGAACCACCAAGTAGATAAGATAGATAGATGGATGGATAGATAGATAGACAGACAGACAGACAGACAGACAGACAGACAGATAGATAGACAGAGAGAGAGACAGACAGAGAGAGAGAGAGAGAGAGAGAGAGAGAGAGAGAGAGAGAGAGAGAGAGAGAGGACAGACTGATTGAATGAGGCCAAGCACAGTAGGGAGGACAATCTGCTTTACTTAGTTCAACAATCAAAATATTAAGTTATTTCAAAAATACTTTGATAACATCAAAAATCATGTTTGACCAACTATCTGAGGACCTTGTGACCCAGCCATGATGACTCACAAAAGAACTTCACAATCACAGCCAGGCACCATGGCTCATGTCTATAATCCTAGCTACTCAAGAGGTTGAGATCTGAGGATCAAGGTTCAAAGCCAGCCTGGGCACAAAGGGACCTGAGACTCTTATCTCCAATTAACTTCTAGAAAATAAGAAGTAGGGCTTGGCTCAAGGGTAGGGCGGTAGCATCGTGGCCCAGAATTCAAGCCCCATGCCCCCCACCACACACACAAAAAAGAATGTCACAATCACACAAGCTAGTGGCAGAGGTATCATCTGCATTACTCACATCTGAGAGCTGGGAGAAGCGCCATGTGCATGGATGCTCACTATCATCTACACGGAGGGTGCCAGAGGCTACTAGCATTGTTTCTCACAGAAGTCACAATTCCCACTTAGAACCAGAGAGTAATGTAGTGCAAACTGGCAGTCCCACAAAGAAGGCAGAGACACAATTCAGAGTTTGCACCCCTCTGCTGAGACTGGCAGATGTCATGTCTGCCTTCTCTCTGTCCTCTTCCTCATCCCTTGTCCCAAACGCATGCTCTCTTACTTTTTCTTCCTCTCCACTGAGTTCATCTTCTAACACTATTTTATTTTTCACATAAATAATTACATGACTAGCTCCTTACCCTCCACTCTGCAATTAGACACATCTGAATCCCAAGATGAACAGCATTGAAAATTTACCAAGCTAGGGAGCCCGGTTGAAAATCTCAAAGTCTCCAAAACAAAAGGAATGAAACTCAAGTCAGCAGAATCCTGAGTATCTGGGAGCAGAGAAGTGAGATGTGGGAGACAGTGACTTACAATTGCAAGCAGGGAACTGTACTAAGGATACCTTATCTTGTTTCTTGGATAGAGAGGTTACCTGTGAACAGTACAGTCGCCATGTTACCCCCTAGGAATTTAGCTTTGTTCGGCCTTTCAGATCCTTCCCTGGCCTTGAAATATGAACATCCTATGGCCAGAACTTCTCTCTCCCTATCTGTGGTAAAGGACAAGGCATTTGGTGACTATTATGGGGTCAGGAAGAGGGGATTCCTCATCCCTCCAGAGTCCACCACACAGAGACAGTCTCATATAAAAAGGTGGATTTATTGGGGAAGTAGATGGTGAACTGACCGGCCAGGGACACAGGGCAGACTCGGGAGCTGACTCTGTGACCCCTAGTGGCTCTCACACTGGGTTTTTAAGGACAAAACCCATGGGGTCAAACGTGGCCACACATAGGTGGCCAATGGGAAAGTTACATACACAGAGGGACCATAGACAGCTCCAGCCATATGCAGGTAGCCAATAGGGTTACAGCCTAGTGTTTGAATGTACCTATCACCTTAGTTGGAGTTGGCACGCAAATTGGTCAGGTCTCCACACAAAGCAGGTCCCTCCCTCCACCCAAGCGGATATCCCTCCTCATGGGGGGTGGGGATAAGGTTGCCCCTCCCTAGAAGGGCAAAGGTGACTAGGCTGCTTCACCATTGTTGACCTTCCACAATGGGGCAGGAAACTCTTACACATTCAGGATGGTGCCAGTCCCTGCTCCTCTTAACAGTGACAGTGTCTCTTCTCAGCCTTATATGCTGATCAGACCAGCTGATCACCACAGACAGACTTTCTGAGGCCTTTGGAGAAAGCATACATATTTCATGAAAACCCAACCTAGTTTAGCTTGTGGAGGTTGGGAAAGGAATTCCTGATGTGGAGGTATTACTTCCAGCCAAGCAGGCAGAACCAGCACTGCTCCAAGTAGTGAGGAGAAGATGACAGTCTGAAGGCCCCAGGGGTAAAGCTAATCTCAGACCCAGACTAGAGAATCCAACAGCAGATCCATTGATTAGGCTTCAGATGCAAGCTGCTCTGAGACTGTGGCAGAAGAAAAGAAGTTGACTTTCAGCTCTGTCCCTAAGAGGTACTCAGACAGAAGTAAAAGTAGTGGATAAAATACACAACTATAAACAAGAAAGGGGTGCACTTGGCACCATTCTTCCAGGTACCCTTCACCCACCAACACACACACACACACACACACACACACACACACACATACACACACACACACACACACACACACAATTCTGTCACCTCTGCTTTAGAATTAGATCATTCTAATTCTTCACTGTGCTGTCCTTTGTCACAATGAAAATGTGAAACCAGGTACTTTGTCTCTTTTTGTTGTGTGTGACAGTTTGAGGGCTTGAACTCTGAGCCTGGGCACTGTCCCTGAGCTCTTCAGCTTAGCACCCTACCTCTGGGCCTGGGTGCTGCCCCTGAGCTTTTCAGCTCAAAGCGACCACCCTACCCCTTGAGCCACAGCACCACTACCGGTTTTCTAATGGTTAATTGGAGATAAGAGTCTCATGGACTTTAGTACACAGGCTGGCTATGAACCGTGATCCTCAGATCTCTGCCTCCTGAGTAGCTAGGATTACGGGTGTAAACAGCACCCGGCTAGAATCACAATTCTTTATCTACCTGTCTTATGTGTTGTTATGAGATTCAATGGTCATCTTTAACAACGCCTCACTGTCAGGTTTCTCTTTCTGTTCCACAATCCAGCTATGTGTCTCTCTTTCTTAATATCACCTAATAGTCTAAGATGCCCATGGAGCTTCCAAATTACAGGCTGGAAGGAAAAAAGCCAAAATACCAAAACAAGGAAGCCTCTCTGGGCTTCGTCAGCTCCTTCTAGGCAGCACTCCCTGCCCACACAGCATACCGTCTTCTTCTCTCTCCCACCCACACGGCCACACCAGAATGGAAGGGAGCCTGGGAAGTATTCCCAACTATAATATTCCCTCCCATAAAAACTGGGTTCATTGTTCACCACCCCAAATAAACATGAGCTTCTGTTAGCAAAGAAGGAGAACCGGAGGCTGTTATAAAAAAAAAACCTCCAATTCATGTTTGATCACCAGCATCTTCTGTTTTCCTTAAGGACCAGATCTGAGTTGGACATTCACAGAGCAGGACCTTAAAGAGGCCAAGGGATGAGGGTGTGGCTCAAGTAAGGGAGCACCTGACTAGCAAGCAAGGGCATCAGTCCTGAGCTCAAACCCAAGTACTGCTATTTAAAAAAAAATAAAAGAAGAAGAAGAAGCTTTCACTCTCAGGTTGGTGCAATTGCTGACCCCGTGTTTATGTGAAGCTGGGCAGGGGAAGAGGGCTGAGTACTTCCTTAATTTGTAACCAGAGATGCCTTACTTATCTTGTCCCAGCCAGCCACAGGATTACCCAGGCAGATGGGCATATCTTCTTCCTCATCACATTGCACATTGTAATTTCTTCCCATTACATTTAGATTTCCAAAACCCGGTCATTCATCTCTGAGTCCCTCCACACACATTTAGGTCACTTTAGGGTACACCAAGATCTTGAGTCTTTGTGCTTTTTTTGGGGGGGGTCTCCAGATCCCAAAGAATACACAGGCTATACCTATTAGACAAATGGAAAACATTTGCCTGGATGGTCAGGTTGGGTGCCACTTCACCAGGAAGGGTGAAGTCTCAGCTCATGGTACAGTTTTTCTCAGCTCTGGATTTCTGCCGCATGCCTAGAAAAAGAAAGGACTGCAGCTGATACCATTCCCTTCCCCGACCTCTGCTTTGAATTTTACCAAGAACACAACAACCACACTGCTGCTAGCATTTCCCAAACCATCTGGCCTGATACAAGTTTGGATGTATTGTGGATTCCACACACAATGGGTTAATTTCTAGTCCAATTAGAGGAAAAATGGTAATAATTGGCTACACTTGGGGAGCTGGCAATTACCACTATTTTTAACCTGCATCACTAAGGCAAATGGTTTTATGTACAGCTGGCTCCAACCGGGCTGAGTTTTCTCCAGCTGGGAAAATTGTGTACCAGAGTCACTGCCCATCTCTGTTCTTGCTGAAGTTCTTCCTTCATTGTGGCATCACCTCCAAATCCCAGACACCAAAACCATCAGCCTCTTTCTTCCTTTTGGCCCTTCCTACCTGGCTGGCTCTCCAAATCAGCAGAGCTCTGCTTTACCTTGTCCTTACTTTTGAATACCACAGGGACTCCTGATCTCAGGACTCTGCTGCCTTCTTCATCCCCAAAGAAAAGAGATTGTCTCAGTTTTATTTTGACAACATTCTTTTTTGACAGCATTCCAAGATACATGGGCCTCTGGGTAATTTATTGCCATAATCATGAGTCTGACCTCCTTTCTGCCAAAAGAGAGGAATTGGCAAGACACCAGGTAGACCACGCCTGTTGGAAAGCAACAGGGCAAAGGAAACAGTCCCTGTCATTTGTCTCTTGCCCCAAGGGTGAGAAAGAGGAGGTCTAAATGATTCCTTGCAATTGGATGAGGGCTGAGTAGGGGAAAATTTCAAGGGCAGAGAAAAATTTCTGTAGTGAGACATCTACTTTACTCTGTCTTTTTCTCTGATGTATATTTCTGCTTCCTATCCTTCCTCCTTTATTTAAGTTCCTTGAAAGTAGAGACCATGTTTATTTTTACTTCGTTTTATCTTTATAATCATTTCACATATAAGTGTACATACTTATGGAGTATAGTGTGATACTTCAATACATGTTTGCAATAGGTGCAAATAAAATAAGGATAATTAGCATTCCATCTTTTTTAGTCATTTTTCCAAGTGTAGATACTTCAAGCTCCTTTGTTCCTATCCTTCCTAAAGTATATTCTAGGTTATTGTAAGGTCTCCCTGCTGCACAGGATAACATTAGAAAGCATTTCTATTAGGTATATTAGGTAACTTACCCACAACCCTCTGTGCCCCTCACCTAGTCTACCATCCCCTTCCTAGTCTACTAATTAACATTTGACCCTTCCACTTTGAGATTCACATTTTCACACTTCCCTCTGTGAGAATGAATATTCAGTATTTGTCTTTCTGTGTGTGGCTTAAAATTCATATAATAAAATCTTTAGTTCTATTTTGTCACAAATAAAGGAATTGCTATTTGGGGCAGAATAATTTTCCACTGTGTATGTGGACCACATCTTTATTAATGGACAACTAGACTCAATCTCTGTCTTGTGGCTATTGTGAAGAGTGCTACAAATGTGGGCATCTCTTTGGTATGCTGATGTCATTTGCTTCAGATATACATTTAGTAGTGAAATAGTTGGATTTCCCAGTAGACCTATTTTCAGTTTGGAGAAACATCTATATTGCTGTACATAGTGCCTGTACTAATTTATATTCCCACCAGCAGAGTACAAGAGTTCCTTTTCCTTATTTTTGCTTGGTTGTTTGGTTTGCTGTTAGTGGATTATGATTTGTTTCATTGTTTCATTTTTTTTTGTTTTTCTGATATTTAGCCATTCTGACTAAGACTAAATGATATTTCATCATGATTTTTTTTGCCAGCCCTGGGCTTAAACTCAGGGCCTGGGCACTGTCCTTGAGCACTTTTTCTCAAGGCTAACATTCGGCCACTTGAGCCACAGCACCACTTCTGGCTTTTTCTGTGTGTGTGGTACTGAGGAAACGAACCGTAGGCTTCATGCATGCTAGGCAAGCTCTCTACCACTAGGCAACACTCCCAGCCCTCATTATGATTTTGATTTGCATTTCTCTGTTGTTGAATGATGTTACACATTTTTCATATGTTTCTTGACCATTTGTATACATACCTTCTTCTGAGAAGAATCTCTTCAAAACATTTGTGCATTTTAGGTTGGATTGTCTAAGGAAACTGTTGTTGTGCATTTTGAGTTACATATAAGGAATATATAAATTCTGGATATTAATATTTTGTTGGATGAATATTTTCTCCCATTCTGTAGAATTTATGCACTCTTTATTTTTTTGCTGGGTCATGGGGCTTTAACTCGGCCTCAGCACTGTCCCTGAGCTCTTCAGCTCAAGGCTACTGCCCTATCCTTGTGCCAAGCCTCCCTACCCAGAGTTCTTGTTTTCCCCCTTCCCTTCCCTATTTCAAATAAACAAATAAGTCTATATACAATATATACAAATTCAGATACAGTAACTTCATGAGATTAACCATAGTGGAAAAAAAAAAGAAATCTCACAGTACATTAAGAACAGCAATGACAAAGATAAACCTCTTGTTGCTACATAATTTTCTGGAGTCTAACTACTCACTGGGAAATAACAAACATCACATGGCATTATTAAGCACATGCTTGCAACAAGAGGTAGCTACAAAGTTATAAAAATGGTAAAGCATCACTACAATCAACTTTCTGCCATTATAATTCAGTGCTGTATGTTTACAGATCTCTTACTATTTGTTTACTTTCAGTTTTCATTCATTGTATCATCTTTGTGTTCATGTTTTGATAAAGTTTAACTTTTTATAATAGATTTATGCATGTTAGCATACTAAATGATAAGACCATCTCATATATTTTGGCATTAATGGCATAGACAACCTTTTATTGCCCCTTTTATACTAACAATATAGTTCATCTGTATTTATTATTCTCAAATCATCTCAAATTTCCAAAAACAGAATCAGAAGATCCACCTGTAAGAAGACTAAAGCACTTGAAACCCATCATGTTCAAAGGTTATCCACAGACTGGATCATGTTACCAGTGAACAGAAATAATCTCACTCTTTCTTATATTCCTTTTATTTCTTTCTCCTCCTTAACTGCTCTCATTGAGACTTCCTGTGTAGTGATAAAAATGGACATTCACATCCTTACCCATCCCAGATTTTAGAAGAAACACTGAATACATGGAGCCATTTCCCTTTCAATGCAGTATTTAATATCTTGAGGCACATTTCTGTTATATTTAATTTGTTCATATTTTTTAATCATAAGTGGGGTGTTAAATTTTACTGCATATTTAGTGCTTAACATCCAGTTCAGTGTCTGACACTATTAAATGACCAGACAGTAATTGTTAGAGGAACAAACAGAATTAGACACTTCTATAGCCTGGATATATCCAGATCTTACCAAACCAGTGATTACCATAAAGTCCTATCCATGTTAATTCATTCTCCTGATCACAGTTATTCCACTCCATTACAAAAGTTTCCCTTTTGTCAAGAGAGTCTGGGGAAGCAACTTCAATGCCTTCAAATAGTGCAGCTCCTAGTAGACTGGCTACCTGTTGCTAGAAGCATCATTGATGCTGTCATCATCTCTCTGCCAGGTGATACTTATTACTATGGATCCTGTTTAGATGGAGATGAGCTGGTAGCTGCTAATATAGTAGCTACCAATGGTAAGTACACCCCTCCCCAGCTTGAGACTTCGACCCTGTTGATTCTCTCTCCCTGGCTGACATAATTCTCCTTATACTGCAGAGACCACAGAGAAATCCCTTGTGGACTAAAAATGCCAGGGGAAGATTCTGTGATAAGATGACTGAAGCTTTTGAAACTTTGCCCATTTAACAAATTATCTCTTAAAACTAGTGGTTAGGTCAGGGAAGCATATTCAACACTGCTGCCCTTCCTCCTGCATTAAAAAATAAAGCTAATATTCTTTTTTATTTTGACTTAATCTCTCCTGGGAAATGTTTCCTATTGCTATACAACAATGACCACAAGTATAGTTGATTGTATCCTTAGTAAAAAGCACAAGGCTAAGCCCAAGCCAGGAACACAGATTCTATTTGGTTCCCATTCTCAGGGGATTCAGAAGTCTAGAAGTAGATGTTCATGTTCTAGTCTAACAGCCCAAGGTGGTGGTCTCACAGGAGAGAGACCTGAGGGTCTTCCTGATCAAAGTACCGATGGACTGTGTTATTGTTTGGAGGATCTAAGAGAGAATCTACTTCCAAGCTCACTCAATTTCTTGGGGAAATTGAGTTCCTTGATATTGTAGGACTGAGGTCTCCCTGTTCTTGCTAAGTGGCAGCAGGGGCTATTCTCAGCTTCTGGGCTTTGTCTTCCTTTTTACAGGGTCCATCCACCTTACCAACAGCCTTCTGAATCTCCCTATCACTTAGATCTCCTTTGTCTTCCTTCTGCCCAGCTGGATTCTTCCAACTGCTACTTTTTGGGGTTCTGTGATTATATCGGGCCCATATGGATGCTCTTCCTCTATCAAGGTCAACTTTGCATATTACATATTCACAAGGATGGTATCTTATAATATTCAGTTCAAGGGATGAGGGTGAACTATTCAGGTAGGGAGTTGTTAGAGATCCTCCCTATCATGCAGAATCTCCTCAACCTGGTATCATCCAGATTTTCTCTATCTTTATCAGCTGAATATATCTGAGCCCCCAAATATGGACAACATTCAAAGAAATTTCTTAAGTCTTTTGATAATCAAGGGATACTTAGAAGAAAGGAAATCACTCAATTCCACTCTTGGGATGTATATGAGTCTTACCTCTGGCTAAATGGGATCTTGTGAAGCACCTAACTTTGTTACTCCTCTGGTAAGTGCTTTACATTTATTTTCTCCAATAACCTATGCTCTGAGGTTCATATCATTACCCCTGATGACATGATGAGAAAAAGAAAGCTTAACGACTTAAAGAGCTCAAATCCATTCCATCAAGAAGCAGTGTAAAGATCTGAATTCTTAAATTGTTATTGTGTTACACTCATAATATTTTTGTGAAAAAAATTAAATCCCATAGAGAGACTTAAAAATAGTACATAGAACATCCATATCTATCTACCTGATTTCAACAATTATTGATATTTAATTCATAGTTGCTGTTTCTCTTTAGGTACTTCTATATCTACATTACATCCACATACATACATATCCATATGCATATAGACATACAGCTTTGTTTTTCCTTGACAAATCCTTCAATATTAGGGGAAGGTGCCCCCCCTAAATTCTGCCTTATGAATCTCCAGTAAAGTAGAGCCCCTTACAGTACTTCATTGTTGCAAAAAAAAAAATCACAAGGTCCTAGAATATCCGATCCATGCTCAATTTTCTCACATTTCTCAAGTGTGTCTTTCATAGCTGTTTTTGTGGTTAAAGAAAGGGTAGAAATGAGAAGAAAGGCCCGACGGTGAGTGACTCCAGGAACTCTCCACAATGGCCCTTCAAGAGTTTTGTCTACTGATGAAGCAATGAGGGACACACTTAACTGCTAGGCCTTCTTCTGAACTGAACAGGTAGCTCTTCTTTTCCTCTCCCCATCACTGATCACCCTGTGATTGACATGGGCTGAACATGGCTGCATCCCTGCAGCCTGGTTGATATATCTCTAGGAGCTCCCATTCTATGAGTCAGCCTTGTTCTCCACTCTGCCTATTGCTGATGAAGTCAGTCAGGGCCTGTGCTAGGAGCCAGTGGAGGCTGAAATACGACCCGATGAGCCAGTGAACAAAGAAAGCCATCCAGATAAAGAAAGCCAGTGTCCTCAATTTTCTAGCTTAGCCTGAACCTCACCCAAAGGAGCCTAGATTCTAACTTTAATTAAAGTCAGTAAAGTCAGTGCTTCCCAAAACTGGCTGCATAAGAGAATCATTGGGGACTCCTTAAATGAATCCTGATTTCACATTTTGCATGCCACCCTTTAAATTCTGAAGTAATTGGTCTATGATGGGATATTGGAATTTACTTCTCTAACTTCCTGGATGATTCAGATGTGCACACTGAGGTCCAAACAACTGTGTTAAACAAGTAAATTAAAATTTGCAATAAATATATTGCCTCTGTGCCTGTTTTGTCCCCTATAGAAGCTCTAGAATTTTCCCACCGCGCTTAGGGGGAAGTCCAAAATCCTTTGCACAATCTCCAAGTCTGTGTCTGCCCAGCATGTGGTACACCACACACTTTCCAACCAGCCTTTACCTGAAACTCCCAGGCTTTCTGAGAGAGCTTGGAAGGTCTTTTGCTGCTTTATTCCAGCCCAGCCCTGCACCTTTCTCTCTACCCCACATGTCTTTCACCTCACTGACTTTGCACCACCAACTCCTAGTTAGTGGTCATTCAGATCCAACAACAGCCAGGACAAAACCACTCTCTTTTTTCATATATTTTTATTAAGGGGACCTCGCTCCAGATCCCCGGCAACAACCCAACATTTTGTGTTCCATCTGTGGAACATCTGCTACCTTTGTTGCCAAGGGAGCAACCAAAACCATCTTCTTCACCTCCGTGGCTAGGTATACAGTGTATATAGTGCCTGCACTGAGTACTTCAGCAGTTCTGTACAAAACCCATTGCTGTAGCCATTGAGGCACACTGCCTATGTGTTCCAAACCTGAGGGAAAATAAGCATGATCTTATAGTCAAGTGGCATTGCAACCTAGTAGAGGGATGGGGTCGGGGGTCTTGGCCTTTCTGAGTTATTTTAATCCCCTCTTAAAGCTATTATTAGGACTAAAAATGATACTTTACTTACTCTATAGCTAAAAAATACTCCAGTATATTCAATAATGTACCTTTGGGGGTAGGGTTTTTTTTTTGGTTTCTTCATAATCATCATTGGGAACTGAGTGCTCAAATTGAGGTCTACGTGGTTGATCATTGTTTGTTCTGATTCCGAAGCATCCAGAAAAGTTGTTATGGAGAAATTTAGGGACCACACAGCTCCATGTCTCCACACAGCTGAATGCAAAATTTTATAGTTCTCAATTCTACCTCTATGCTAAGATAACTCACCTTTCTGACCTCCCCAAACTCTAACCCCATTAAGAACATCTCTATAAGAAGCGTCCAGGAGAGTCAGATAGCTAAAGAGACACAATAAACCCCTCATTGCATTCTCTTCCTATGTCATTATAAGTTTATCAGATTTCTTCTACCACTGTGCTGTGAGAATGTTTTCAGAAGGAATTGTTTCAGAGATTTGTCCTGGCAGGTGTTAAAGAGCTTGTTCAGGGTCAGTCCACTTTGTACTGATTTTGTCATGCAGAGCATATAAACAAGCGCTGTGAGAACCACTTCTTTTTCCCTTCGCCTCAGCTGTTCATATTAAGATGACTCCACTCTTAATGAAAGAAAAATATTCAGGAGAGAGGCGGGGTCCTTGCTTTATGCCAGATGAGATCTAATTGCTGTCAAGGAGCATCTGAGACTGAGTCAAGCACAATGGACACAAGAGAAATTCCCTGTACAGCTCCAGTCCCATGTGCAATGCAAGGAAAATAGATCCACATTTGCAAAGTGGGTCTTGGTTATATTGTGGTAGTTTGTACCATAAAGTTGGAAAGAGTTCTAGAATATTCAAAGGGATTTATCTACTCTCCTGTGCAGGAAAAAAAACACACACATAAGTTCTGCTTGTATATCAGTTTCTCGGTGAGAGAACATAAGGAATAACACAGCCAGGGCTTCAATGACTCAAAAAGTAGGTCATAAATATACTTAAATCAAATTACTAGAGCTAATGGCTGGTTGGCTGGCTGCAGTTACCACAGCAAGCAAGTTGAATGTGTCTTGTTTATCATTTTTTCTGGAGTCATGGAGACAAAGCCCTGAAATCAAGTGTCTCTCACCCGGAAAATAGAAAGGGCAAAGAATTCTATATTGTTAACATTTACAGATTATTTTTCAGTACAAAGAAAATTCCATGCACTTTCTAAATTTCCTGAAATGGAACTAACAACATTGATAGGAAACCTCTTTGTTTGAAATTAGAAAAGTCTCAGAGAGAGAGCCAAATTGCTCAATGAAACCAGCAGAAAGTATGATCATCCCATCGAATGCTAGAATCTACCATCCGGTTCACAGAATATTGTGCAAAGTAGCACTTCTATTAGTCATAGTCCTATAGACACCTGCTGGAGTTCAGATACGTCAAACAAAATTTCTCTAACACAAGTCTTTAAAAAAAAGTACAGCCATTATCTAAGCTATTCTTCTAGGAATCTACTCTAAGAAAAAAATCAATAATATACTATCATGAACTGAGCATTGGTGGCTCATGCCTATAATCCTAGCTACTCAGGAGGCTGAGAACAAGGATCATGGTTCAAAGCCAGCCAGGGCAAGAAAATCTGTGAGACTCTTACCTCCAATTAACCACAGAAAAAGCTGGACATGGTGCTTTAGTTCAAGGGGCAGAGTGCTGGCCTTGAGCATAGAAGCTCAGAGACAGTACCCAAACCCAGAGTTCAAGCCCAGGATCAGCCAAAGTAAATAAAAATAAAAATAAGATAAGGAAAGAAAATAGAACTTGCAAAACAGATCAATAATCCTAAATTTATCAACCAAAACAAAAAAGATATTTGCTATTTATTTTGTTAATTCAGAGCTACCTCCTCTGGATATAGACATAGATAGATATAGATATTGATATGTCCAGGTCCTTCCCATACTTGAATGCTAGGCCTGAAACTATTTCTAGCTGTCAAAAGAAATAAAAACATCTCCAGTCATCAGAACAACTTACAGAGTTCTCACCACCATCTATTTCTTCATCTCAAATTTTAGCTTTAGTGCCTCTGCCAAAATAAAGAAAAGTGACTATCCCATCAGAGTTTCTTGAATCTCAATAAAATAAAAAGAATTCTCTTGCACATGAGTTAGCTATGCTACCACACCTAGAGAAATCCAAGAAGAAAAAAAACTGCCAATAGATTTAGAAATAGCAATTTATTTTCCTTCCCAACACATATTTAATTGAATTCCTCAGTCATTAAAAGTCATGTTGTAGAAGAGTAGTTAATGACATGGAAAGTGTGCTCATACATATGGATAAGTGACAGGAAAAAAGTACATGCCACACAACCTAAATTATGTGGAAGTTGTATATATATTGATTATGAAAAGAGCAGAAAATTTGGAAACATAGTGTTATGTTTTTCTAATTTATCTTCCTACACCAATCTGCCTGGAACAAGGCATTATGACATATGCCAAGGGGAAAAAATAGTGCTTAGCTTTTGACACTCATGATAGGATTTCACCCCTAGATGAGTTTGAAAGCTGGAAACTGGAAGGAGAGAGCTGCCCTCATACCCATGGCTTTGTTTAGGGATTAGAGAAAAGAGAAATAGAGAAAGAATTGGAAGATATTCAGGGAAAAGCAGCTGTGTCCCATGAGCTCTCGGGACCACTGAAGAAAGACAAGACCTTTCCTTAGTCTCCATGTAGGACTCAGGGTAAAGACTATAAGCAAAGCAAGCTGGTGACACATGCCTTGGCATCCTTGGATGAGAAGGCCGAGGAACACAGCTTATCTGTTATAGACATAAATTTTGAGACAGTTAAGACCTAGACAGGTCACAGCAGGACAATACCAAGCGGGTGAACAGAAGTTGTGACAAAAACTAGGGGTTTACACTATCTGCAGAAGCCATCAGAAGACCTGGGTGGTACAATGAGGCCCCTGTACCCCACGCCAGCTGAGAACAGTATATGTGTCAGCAGTCCAATGCCAGGAACAATGCTAGCACAAGGCATAAAAGTAAAGCAGGCCTGCTGTTCCTCAGGACCAGCTGGCAAGACCCAAGGGAATAGGTACATGAGTGGGTCTCTCTGAACATGTGGGTATAGAGGCTCACTCAGTGTACTCACAGGCCATTCTGAGAGGACCAGAGTGTGTGTATACATAAGATAATTATACAAAGGAGTTGTCATTTGTCTTTTCTTCAAAAGACAAAGCTAAATCTAAAAAGACTAAATTACCAGTGAAAAATTAAAGTTTAAATTCTAATGATTTAAGCTGAAAGTCTTTTCTAGCAATCACAATGCCAGCATTTCCCACAGAGTCAGACTCATTATAGAGAAGGATTCTCAGACTGGGTGCATCACAATGAACGTAGACTCTGGATCCCAAGTTGCTATGCCCCTTTCCAGTGTACCATATTCCCAGGAGGTCTGGGATGGGGCCTGAGAACTCATATTGTTCTTTACAAGTCCCAAATGCTGCCAATAATGCATGTCCAAGGATAACACTTTAAGAAGCATAGTCCTAGGAAAGTCAACAAGCAACATTGCAATGTAGGGATACCACGATATTGAAAGCAATCTGGCCAGCTGGAATGTGTCACAGCCCTATGCTCTGCTTGCCCCACCCCCTCTAGAGGACCATCTAGCACAGTATCTTGCTAAGGGCCTGCTTCAAAGGCTAAGTGATTAATCCAAGTGAAAATTATATGTTTCAGACATGACATCCACCTGCTTCTTTAAAAATGCCCTTAAATAGCCTAGGAACATCAGATTCTTTCAAAGGCTAAAGTGGCTGGGCAAGAAGTAGGACTAAAGGCCTAAATCTGGCTCATCATGGAAATCACAGCAAGTATGGATTTCTGTACAAAGAAAGCTCAGTTCTCGCAGAGACCTAACTTACCCTCTGCAAGTACCACTACCTACCTATATCTCTCCTGCTTTGTTTATAAAATTAACTCCAATGGAGGGCTGCTTTTTTTAAAATTCTACTTAAAAGGTATCCCAGACCTAAAGGCTGAGCAGGCTGCCTTAGCGTTCTGAGCAGAGCGAAAGTGTGCATTTATTGGAGTCCAACTTCATGATTATAACACAGTTCACGTCACTGGCAGTAAACTAATCATTTATTAGACAATATTGCAAGCTATAAATCTGTTCTCTTGAATTCTACTATAGGATGGACAATCCGAGACTCTATACAAGAGACTGCACACCACTGTGTCATTCTCCCTATTTGTCTATGAGCTTCTCAAGGTCAGGAACCAAGAATGAATTCTTGCCTACATCATGAAGGCATGGCAATATACCTAGCACATGGTAAGCTCATTTGTTGAATGAGTGAGTAAAATTTTCAATAAATGCATAATCATTATAATGACTATCATATAGAGAATTTCCAAACACATTCAATGGTATATTAGCTAATTTATATTCTATAATTCTTTTTAATCTTCCTAAAAAGTAATAACAACAAATAACAAGAAATAAAAAGAAAATGGAATGGGAAAAGAGGAAAAAGGATAAAGGGAGCAAAGTGAAGGGTGACCAAGAAAAAGAAGGAAGAAAGGGGAAAAGAAGGAAAAAATGAGACTAGAGAGAGGAAGACAGGAATAAAGAGAAGGGACACAGGTAATGGGGAGGAGGAAGAGAGCAGGAAAGGGGAGAGGTAGAGATGAGAGGTGCAGAGAGATCATCTGGCAGAGCAAAGGCGCTGTTCTAAGGGAAGCCTGGACTAGTAGAGGCAGTGAAAGAGTGCACTGCACCACAGAGCACACCATCTGGAGGGAGCAAGCAAGCCAGCCTGCTGCACTGCCAAGACAGCAGTTGGCACCAAAGATCTGACAAGGGTGACCTGCTAGACAGGTCCTGGCAAGGGGCCTCTTAATGAGGGCCAGATTTGAAAACTAAGTAGGCAGGCTTATAAAGTCTGTCAGCAAGTACTGAAGATGGAATGTTGAATTGGGGACAGCACTTTACTCCAAGTTTACAAACAGGGACTGAGGCACAGAGCACGTTGCAGGAATCTAGTAATACAACAAAAGCTTGAGAGGAGAGCCAGAAACAAATCTGAGATCTGAAGATCATGGTTCAAACCTACCTGGGGCAAGAAAGTCCTTGAGACTCATCTCCAATTACTCTCCAAAAAGCCAGACATGGAGCCTATGGCTAAAATGGTGGAGCAAAAACATACCTCATAAACAACATTCAGACTCACAATTCAAACTCCTAGGACAGACACAAACACACAGACATACACACAATTAACATCACAGAGTGTACAAGATATCAAGCACCTTGTCTGATAAGTGAGTAAACGGTATCTTGAATATTAAACTATCAAATGTATAATTAAATATGTCTAAGGAAATAGAGTAGGGAACTTGAAATATGGAATGTAGCAGCTAGGCACCAGTGGCCTGCACCTGTAATCCTAGCTACTCAAGAGGTTGATATATGAGTGACACATCTGGAAGCCAGCTTGGGCAGGAAAGTCTGTGAGACTCTTATCTCCAATTAATCACAGAAAAACCTGGAAGTGGTGTTGTGCTTCAAGTGGTAGATTGGTAGCCTTGATCAAAAGGAGCTCAGGGAAAGCTTCCAGGACCAGAGTTCAAACCCAAGAACCAGCATAAAGAAAAGGCAAGCAAGTCAGAAAGAATGACATTGCCCCATTTGTTAGGAAATGGAAATACTTAGAAAAGATCATATTAAGTGAAGTAAGCCAGACTCAAAGGAACTTAGGCTCAATGGTTTCCCTCATTTGTCATAATCAGTAGAAACCTTGGGCTCTCCTAGCAGAGATTTGCAATAGAGCAAAACCTTGATACAAAAGGCCATATAGTAGGATGCTAAATGAAAGGATCTCTAGGATATAGAAGCATAAGCCATATAATGAATGATTGCTGTTGTTAAGGTACTATGTTATCTCTCATCTCTTTTACTGTCCCTTGGTTATCTCATATTGTTACAGTATCTCACTTTGTTACCTTATATATCTGTATATATTTGTATTTGGTTATTTGAAATTGTATAGGGAATGGGGGAAAACAAGATGAGGAGTGAGGGTGGGGGGAGGGAAATGGGGACCAAGATATGTGAAAGGGTATCAACATATGGGAATTAATGCACCATCTATCTGGCAAATATCATGTAACCCTTCTATTAATTACAATAAAAAATATATGAAAAAAAAGAAAAGGAGAGCAAGCAAACAGCAAGCACAAAAGGGAGGAAAGAAGGAAGGAAGCAAGGAAGGAAGGAAGCAAGGAAGGAAGGAAGCAAGGAAGGAAGGAAGGAAGGAAGGAAGGAAGGAAGGAAGGAAGGAAGGAAGGAGGGAGGGAGGGAGGGAGGGAGGGAGGGAAGGAGGGAGGAAGGGAATAAAATATACTCAAATAACTTACAAGAAGCCAACAGTAAACCTTCTGAAAATGTTTCTTTAACCTAGTAATTGAGATTAAAACTACTGAAGAGAGAGAAAGGGAACTAGGATCAAGAACTGGAGGGGTTGCTAAAGTTAATCTTGCACAGCACAGAGACACATAAGAATACAAAGACTTTAAGAGGCATCATGGATCCAGCAAGAAGGGACTACATATGTACAGTTGAAATTCCCGAAGAGGCAAGGAGAAAGAGGATTATGGTTCAAAGCCAGCCTGGAACAAAAAGTCCAAAATAATACACGGAAAACCAGGCTGAAGGAGTAGCTCTAGTGGTTGTGCAAGAAAGTCAAGCAAGCATGCAAGAAGCCCTGAGTTCAAGCTCTAGGACCACCAAAAATAGAAGGGAAAAAATATGATAAAGATAAATGCATGTGAGATAGATTGCTATCAAACTAAATAATACCAAAAACAAACAGCAGATCATGAAAGACATACGAGAAGACAAATTAAATGGAAAGTAATAAAAAAAATTAAGCTACAAGTATTTTCTCAACATAGATCAGAAGACAGTGATATGATATCTTCAGTAATATGATTAGCACTTATACTCTACTTATAAGGTACCTAGAAATGTCTTAAGGGCTTTACTTGAATGAATCTATTTAATCTTCAAAATCATAAAGAGGTAAGCCTTATTATTATGCTCATTTGACCCATGAGAAAACTGAAGCAAAAATCTTAAATAATGTTCCTATGATCACACTGTATCACAGACAATTTAAATCAAATTAACCTGTTTCCAAGACTATACTCTTGATCCATATATTCAATTAATTCTCCATGCAAAGAGCAATCACTGGCAACCTGAATATTTTACCCAAAGAATCTTTCTGAATGAAGTCACAAATAGTTCTTTCTGGTAATGTCAGACTACATAATTCAATTAAAAATTTGAATCTGTAACTAACCACAGAGGAAAACTCTAAGGGCAGGTATATTTACTGCAGAGTATTTACTACCAATAAGTGACACTGTGGTTCAAAGTTGTAGAGTGGCTAGGCTTGAGCTGAAGAGCTCAGGGACAGAGCCCAGGCCCAGAGTTCAAGCCCCATGACAAGAAGAAAAAGAAGGAGAAGGAAGGGGAGGAGAAAGAGGATGAGAAGTAGGAGGAGGAAGAGGAGGAGAAGGAGGAGGAGGAAGAGGAGGAGAAGGAGGAGGAGGAAGAGGAAGAGGAGGAGAAGGAGGAGGAGGAAGAGGAGGAGAAGGAGGAGGAGGAAGAGGAGGAGAAGGAGGAGGAGGAGGAAAGAAAGAGAAAGAGAGAGAAAGAAAGAAAGAAAGAAAGAAAGAAAGAAAGAAAGAAAGAAAGAAAGAAAGAAAGAAAGAAAGAAAGAAAGATTGATTTACTACCAATTTTTTTTTGTCTAGTGTGGGACTTGAACTCTGGGCAGTAGGCCTGGGAGCTGTCCCTGAACTCTTCAGCTCAAGGCTATCACTCTACCATTTAAATCACATTGCCACTTCCAGTTTTCTGGTGGTTAATTGGAGATACGAGTCTCATGGACATTCATGGTTGGCTTTGAACCATGATCCTCAGATCTCCACCTCCTGAGCAGCTACAATTACAGGCATGAGCCATCACTATGTGGTAGTACCACATAGTTTTAAGAAAACAGCTACAGTCTCTACCACAGAAAAGAAACAGAAGATATCAACTTTAGTTTTTCAGGTAAGATAATTCTGATAGTTAAACATGGTAAAAACACAAGAAAACACAATTATAAATCAATAACTCTCATGAACATATAGGCAAAAATCTTAATCAAAATATTAATAAATCCAATATGCCAAGCCAATTTAGTAAAATCTATTCAATTGAAAATACATTTAATCTGGGGCTACAGCTATGACTCCAGAGATTCATTGTACAAATTTAACTGCTCTCATATAAATCTGTGTACACATACATAACTTAACCCACTAATAGGAGAGAACAGATAAAGTATACATGAAGTACTTTATAAAAGTTGATTTTATGCTAGCTGATAAAATAAATCTTGCCAGGCGCAGTGGCTCATGCCTATCATCCTAGCTACTCAGGAAGCTGAGATCTGAGGATTGTAGTTCAAAGCCAGTCCAGGCACTAAAGATGGTGAGACTCTTATCTCCAATTAGCCACCAGAAAACTGGAAGTGGTGCTATGGCTCAAGGGGTAGGGTAGTAGCCTTGAGTCAGGGACAACCCAGGCCTAAAGTTCAAGCCCCACGCCTGACAAAAAAATAAAATAAAATAAAAATAAAACAAAATAAATAAATCTTAACACACTTCAATAACTAGTAGCATCAGACTATGTTTTACTTACTATTATGCTATCAATATGTAAATTTACAGGCTGGTATGTAACTTAGTGTGAGTTCAATTCCCAGCATCAGACTTGGGCATTTATTCAAAAGATTATCAATCAGGATACAATATATACCTGTATAACTATACTCATTGCTCCATTGTTCACCATACTCAAGGTATGGACTCAGCCCAGATGCCCCTCAATGAAAAAAAGGATCAAGAAAATATGGCATAAATATGCACAGTGAAATTTTAGTCATACTTAGAAAGAATAATATTGCATCATTTGCAATGAAATGGGAGGAATTGAAAAAAAATCATTTTAAATGAAGTAAATCAGGCCCAGAGAGACAAAGGATAAATGTTTTCTCTCATATGTGGAAGCTCGAATTAACTTACAAATATACAAGTAAACACTTTGAAGTGGTGTGCAAATGTACACAAATGTATTAAGCAAAATATGTTATTTTCAGAGAAGAATTCAAATGGTGTAATTGCTTAGAAAAACTAATTCACAGTCCAAAAAAATGAATACCAGATAATTAGCATTTAAAAGGTGTGGAGGAGAAGTAAAGACAGAGAGGTAGATGAATGAAGAGAGCAAAGAAAGGGGGAATGTATTCCTACTATTCAATGAAGATTCTATGAAATTAAGAAAACTGAGAGGAGTTTGATAGAGATGGGAGAATTATTCCATGGGTGACATTAAGATGCATTGTGTTTGCAAACTGATTTGTTGAGTGATAACTCTTTGTACAACTACTTAAAGATAATAAAATATAATTTTAAAAGGGAGAGTGAAGGCTGGGAGTTTAGCCTAGTGGTACTTAGCATGTACAAAGACCAGAGTTCTATTCCTCGGTACCACATATATAGAAAAAAGCCAGAAATGGTGCTGTAGCTCAAGTGTTAGAACTTTAGCCTTGAGAAAGCCCAAGGACAGTGCCCAGGCCCTGAGTTCAAGGCCCAGAGCTGGCAAAAAAAAAATTAAATAATAAATAAAGATAGAGTGAAAACTAAAAAAAATACATGAAGAAATTCACACTAAACCTATATACATTATGACATTTATGATGTTACAATATAAGGAAATATATTTCAATTCATAATAAGAGGCAAACATAACATTAAGTTGAAAATTGAAAAAGGAAAGATATGATGAGAAAAATCTCACTATCCTAACAAACTCCTAAGCATAAGTACAAAAGCCCTAAATATTATCTTCTTTGTATTGGTAGAGTAAAAGAAGATTGAAATCAAATCAATTAGTCCATGGAACAAAGACAGTAGTGAACCTGAGGAAGAAAGTCACCATAGCTTTTGCTCATTATTCTGAAACTTCAACTCTCTATTTTGTAACAGTTCAGTCCATGTGCCAAATGTACACCTGACACCTTTCTCCACTAAAATCAGCTTCGCTATAAAATTCTTGAATCATACATTCTTATCTCAGAACTTTTAGATATTTCTCTGTGTTCTTGAATATATTGATCTCCTGGATTTTTTCCTATGGCTTTTCCTTTCATCTCTCGGTTGACAGGGATCTTATCACTAAACAATTTGTTTGCTTCCAGCATGACTCATATGTATTTATTACCTGATCCTTTCATTTCTGATAATCACTGACACAAATGGTGTGTGAGACTTTCTTCCTTGTTAGTATAGATATTGTTTCCTTGATTAGGTTGTTGCTATGGAAAATCTGATGTAACCTGACCATTATTTAACCTGATGATTTTCCTTCCTGAAAACCAAAAGAAATTTATTTTTTCTTCCTCCAATATATACTAAAAACTACAACCTTAGAGTCTAGCTTTAGGACCAATGTATTTACTTATTCATTTATATTGTAAAGGTGTTGAACAGAAGGGTTACAGTTATATAAGTAAGGTAATTAGTACATTTCTTTCTCTTTTTTGGGGGGGAGGGTCACGGGGCTTGAACTCTGGTCTAAGTGCTGTCCCTGAACTCTTCAGCTCAAGGCTACCACCCTACCCCTGGGTCTGGGTGCTATCCCTGAGCTCTTCAGATCAAGGTTACCACCCTACCCTTGAGCCAAGCTCCACTTCCCATTTTGTAGAGGTTAATTGCAGATAAGAGTCTCAGTTCCTTTTGTGCCCGGGCTGGCTTTGAACCTTGATCCTCAGATCTCAGCCTTCTGAGTAGCTAGGATTACAGGCGTGAGCCACCGCATCCAGCAATACCTTTCCTTTTGAACACTCTTACTCCTTCCTTTATTCTCTCCCACGTTTTCTTCCTCTTCCTTTCCCCTCCAAGTTGTAAAGTTCATTTCCAACAGAGTGTCCAGTGAGTATCATTGTTGGTGTGTTCATCCTTTGTCCTGCTGTTTCTGATTTCCTTTACTTCCAGGGATCAGATAAGCTTACATACAAGACAAAGGATACAGAAAACTAAAACAAAAAAAAATAGAAATAACTGCAAACGGAATGAAGTAAGAACCTCATGCTTCCAATTCTTGGAGTTCATTTTGATATGCTTTATTATATATGGTCCTATGCGCTTGGTGATTGGGCTATTATGATCCCCTACTAAGAATATCATAGACATATTCTAGTTGTTACAAACAAGGGAAATCACGTAACCTGCATTTATATGGGCATGGCTTGCTTTGCTTTGCCTTCCAGACCTTTCTATTTCTTTACAGATGGGGCGGTCATTATTTCTGGTGGAGGCATAGAACTTCATTGTGTATACATACCACATTTTTTTAATCCATTAATTTACTGAGGAACATCTGGGTTGGTTCCATATCTTAGCTATGGTAAATAATGCATTAATAAACATGGTTATGGTGGTAGTTGTAGTGTGAGCTTGTTTGTGGGCCTTTGAGTAAATGCCCAGCAGTGGGACTGTTGGGTCATAGGGGAGCTCTGTTTAGTCTTTGGAGGAACCTCTATTCTGTTTTCCAGAGTAGGACCAATGTTTTTCTTACATCAAGTTAAGATATTTCATCTAAGAAACTTTCTCTTCTATAAAATGCTTTAATATTTTTTTTCTATTCAGTTTTTAGGCTTTCTTCATGTTTATCAACTTTTGATCATAATTATCCTCTTTGATGGCTGTTATATTCTTTATATTCTTTAATCATGCGTGTGTTTGTGTGTATGTATATGTGTGTGTGTGTATGTATATGTGTGTGTCTGTTACTAAGAACTACATCCAGAGCCTTTGTTTATAAGACAAGTGCTCTACCACTAACTCATTTATTCTCATTCTAAGCTATTTAAATTTAGTGAAATCACATCATCTTTCCTGGATGATTCTATTCCTTACTATTTGTAATTTATTTATTAATCTTTCAATGACAATGCTTTACTCTTCATTTTTGTTCCTTAGCTTTGCAACCTTCATTTCTCTCCTATTCTGATGTTTTATTATATAACCTCTGAGTCTGGAAAATTGAATCCAAGTTCTCATATTGTTGAAATATTTGCAGGGAGTTTTGTTCTTTAGAGTATTTTTCCTCCAGAATGGACCTGAAGTCGCATTTAATATTCCTTTCACTTCTTGCTACTGTTTATAATCTTACTATTGTTTTTGGTTACTGTGTTGACTTATGTGCTGTTCATTTTCTTTTGATCTTACTCATTCTGAATGAGGCAGCTCCATCTTCAGATGCAGGGGAATAATTCATGTTGACTCCTTTCCTACTTGGACTCCATTTCCCACAACTCCAAACATCAATCTAAGAGCTGAGTGTGAAACCTAAACCTAATAAAGAATGAGGTCAGTTTGGGCTCCACACATACAGTCTTTGTTGACTCTACCTTCTATCATTAAGATTCAGTTAAATATCTATTAAAAGGTTCATTTTACTTAGTGAAATATTAGTCTGACCTTTGAGTTTGAGGGTATACATTTAATTCAATTTAATTCCTGGAGATCAATCCCAATCACTGGTTCTCCCTTCCACCTGTCTTGTCACAACACCATTTTTTTGCTTCCCCAGACAGAAAATATCCTGCAATTCGTGCTCAATTCTTATTCTTTCCTTTACCAATAGAGGATATTTACTAAAATTCCCAATGATTTAATTTTCTCTTTTCATAGTCTACTCCTAGGAGTTGGAAAGATAAGCACATATTTTCTTGATAACTATTATAATAAGGTTGTACTTATTTATTTGGTTTCTGTTATTTTTATATTATTATTGTTGCCTTGGTTATTTTATTCGGTCAGACATAAAATGTGTGTTCTAACCTTATTCCACTATTATTTGAGTAGTTGATTGGCCACATACTGACAAAGGGAAATACATTGTTGAGTAAAATGAAAAGCAGTTCATGAAACAGTATCTACCATTGTTTTACATTTCTCAATTTATGCAGATATGTTAACTATTATACTAAATATGTAAATTTTAGGTAAAAAACATAAAGGGATGTATTTTAATGTTAATGCTGGAATTCTTTCAAAGAATACCTTTCACTTTCTTCATAGCTGTCTACATGTCATAAAATTTCTATAATACACATTTTTTTCCAGGCACACTATTGTTTCTTTTTTCCTTGGTCTTATTTATAGCATGCCTTTTACCAAAGGGTATTTGATGTGGTTTTCAGCAGGAGAAATATACAATGAGGTTAATGAGACAGAAAATCATGACCAAAGGGAAAACAATAAAAATAGCAAGAAGGGGAGAAAGAACAGAGCTGCTAGGGGATCTGATTCTGAAACAATATAGGTTGCTGGACTCACTTCTATTCCAGCTTTAAATACGCCCTGTTGGAAGTCAGTAGATTTTAGTTGGAGAGAGAAGGTTATGCAAGGGAGCAAAGCAGAGACTGAACATGCACCTGCGTGTGGACTGAATTGTTCTTTCCCAAACAGCCTAGCAGGAAGCAGAATGATCAGTATGTCATAAATAGAGGCTTGCTCTGTGACACCTTTGACACAGGTATAAAAAAATGGCAGAGACCTTGGTTCACACATTATGAAAGACACACACACACACACACACACACACACACACACACACACTTGTAATGAGGAATAGGAAGCAGAGTGGGAAGAAGGACAGACAAAGCCTTCTATATTCTTTGTCCATCGTTAGGAGTTACAGACGAGAACCACAGTAGAATAGCCTGCATGTGGCTCTGCGTTCAGCCTCCATAGGTTTCATTGAACACCTGGGCAGCAACGTTAATTATGGGAGGTTCTTAGTTTTTTTTTTTTAATTCTGTAGTCAAAATTTATGCAGCCCTTTGTACCAGGTACCAGATGGTAGTAAAGTACCTGTCAATGCATTTCCTGAAGTCTACCTCAATGACATTTGAAGGATATAACATATGTCATAAAATTCGTGTGTTCTAAGTATACAGTCTAGTGAGTTTTACTGAATGTACAGACTTTTGAAACTTTTACTGCAGTGCAGGGTGAGTTTGCTTAGGATTGTCTGCCTTCTAGGCTAAACATAGAACTCCCCTATGACCCAGCTATTCCACTACTTGGCATTTACCCAACCATCCAGAAACAAGGGCATACTAAATCCACTAGCACAACAATGTTCATTGCAGCACTGTTCACCATAGCAAAGATATGGAACCAACCTAGATGTCCCTCAGTTGATGAGTGGATCAACAAGCTGTGGTATTTGTACACAATGGAATTCTATGCTGCTGTCAGAAAGAATGACATCGCCCCATTTGTTAGGAAATGGAAAGACTTAGAAAAAATCATATTAAGTGAAGTAAGCCAGACTCAAAGGAACTTAGGCTCAATGGTTTCCCTCATTTGTAATAATCAGTAGAAACCTTGGGCTCTACTAGCAGACATCTGCAATAGAGCAAAATCTTGATACATAAGGCCATATAGTATGAAGCTAATTGAAAGGACCTCCAGGATATTGAAACAAAAGCCATATAACGAATGATTGTTGTCCTTAATGTACTATGTTGTCTCTCATCTCCTTTGCTGTTCCTTGGTTATCTCATATTGTTACAGTATCTCACTTTGTTATCTGATATATTGAATTTATTTATATTTGGTTATTTGAAATTTGATAGGGAAGAGGGGAAAACCAAGACGGGTGGGGGGGTGGGGGGGAGGGTAATGGGTACCAAGACATGTGAAAGGGTATCAATGTATGTGAATTAATGCACCTTCTATCTGGCAAATATCATGGAACCCTTTTATTAATTACAATAAAAAATTAAAAAAAAATAAATAAAAGGATTGTCTGCCTTCAGCCTCCATTCCTATCACCAGTCCCAGGCAGTTGCTGGTCTGTTGTTTCTAGTAGCAGCTTTCCTAAGTATTTTCCATATTAATGGAATTGTGCAAATAAAAAGCTATTTTTTATTCCTAGAATGGTCCAGCCATTGCCATCAAAAATATCTATGAATGTGTTTGAAATTTGAGTTAAACAAATTAATATTTGAAGCGTTAAATTGGACGTTGGCATTGGAAGCTAGCATGACTAATTGAGCTAAGAAGGAAGGACATGCTCCCTAACTATTCATAATGGCAGGTAGCTTATTATTGAAACTCTAGGCTATATTTTTGTCCTTCTTGTCTCTATGCCTACTTAGATTGTTCTTCTGTCTGATGCTCCTCATTTTGTTAAGTACGGCAGAGTCTAAGTTATTACCCACTAGTCTCCCTATCCCAATCCTAAAAAGAACACATAATAATAAATACATAAACATACCTCTCCTTTTTCCATTTATAAAAAATGGATATCCCATAAATTGATATTCAAAGCCTTTAACAATCAGGCTATAGTGTGCCCACAAAAGTATCTCCAACTCACATTAGCTGAGACATATACAGGGTACATTACTGTAGAAAAATCTTTTATATACTATCTATCTTTGTCAGTCATAGAGCTTGAACTTACGGCCTGGGCACTGTCCCAAAGCTCTTTTGCTCAAGACTACTGCTCTACTACTTTGGCCTGTGGTCAAAGTGGTTAATTGGAGGTAAGAATCTCATGGATTTTCCTGCCCATGATCTTTCCTGAACCATGACCTTCAGATCTCAGCCTCTTGTATAGCTAGGATTATAGGCATGAGCCACCAGCATTCAGCTTATACAATAACTTTTTTATAACAATAAAGTAATTAATTAAATGAGATAAGATAAATAAGGGAAAATGAGACCAAGTAACCAAATGCCAGGAATTTAAAAAAAAATTAAGTTTAAAGCAAGTACAAGAGATATCCATTCATCTACGTTCCTTAAGATTAAAGAGCCAAAGTAATTTTAAGGGAAAATAAGGCAGGACAAATGAGAATATGAAGCCTGGTGAAGACAACCCAAAGCAAGCTATTTGGAAACATAGAAGCACTATCTTTGTTTCAGAAAGAGAGACAATAAGATGCATTCTTTCTGAGAGCTGCATTTATCATCCCAATAATTAACATTTATTTGACAAGGTGTATCCCTCTCTGAGAGGAATGCTCCCCCCAAATAAATAAAGGGTGGACTCAAAATGCAAACAGCCAGAATGGCAAACAAGAACCAAGAACTTAGAAAGTGTAAGGACACCAAGAGTGGTTGAGAACTTTCTTATCTTTAAGTCAGACCTGCTTCCTTTATCAAATAAATACTCTAAAGGACTAAGCATTGTGTGTCTCTCCTTTAGAGTAGCCATACCCTGTTGAATTCTTATTCTACTGTGAGAGTCCTATTTTTAAAGGGAAACTCCACAAACCCTCACCTGTATCTACACACACACACACACACACACACACACACACACACACACACACACACAACCCTTTTATAGTCAGAACAAAAATAGCCCTCGTGACTTAGATACACTGTGGTTCATAACCCATAACCCCGGAGTCCTTTTCCTCATAGCCCTTAAGCCTTTTTAAAAATGTGTTTGTGTGTCTATTTCCTGGCTCCGTGTCTTGCACTGGCTACAAGGCCTATTTTCTACAATCACAAGATATACTAGAGCTGAATTAGTAGACTCCATCTGAATAAAACTGCATCAGAGCAATTAACAACCAACCAACAGTTATTCGGTAGAGTGTTAAAGGCAAGCATTGCTATTGACAATGGAAGAACACATATTTCAAAAAAAATCTCTCTAAAATCGGACTGCCTACCCAAAGACACAGAAAAGTAGGCAAGAAGGCAATGTTGCAATGAGACTTACAATGGTAACCCAGATTGAGAATAAATTCCTTTGTGTAAAGTGATTGGCTGTTAGAAAATACTAAAATAGTTAAGAGCCATGCACAAAGGATCTTGGAATAGGAAGAATTCTGTGGGAGTTCAAAGGAAGGCACTGCTGGTAGAATGTAGAAGAGCATACTGGGGTGAGTGCACATTTTGGGTTAAGAGCAGAAAGCCAAGCAGAGCTGCTCAAGTGTAAGTAGACTATCTCACTGTAACATTCTAAGGGCTTGCTGAGACATGGATGTGAAGTCAAATGAAAATGCATGTGCTGCCCAACAGCTGTGGTCCCAGAGGATCTAGGTGGAAACAATGGAACTTAAAACTGGAAAGATAAACTGGGGTTAGAATGGAAGATACTTTGGCTTTTAAAGGGTTTACATTGTATTCTGGAAAAATCATTGAGCCACCGGGAATTTTAAAGCCTTGGGGTTCCTTCATCATGTTTGACTATCCAAAGCAATATTTATTTGTAGATCATTCTTGAAATGATCAGAATGAAGCTGTAGAAAGAGGTAGGGAACACTGGAGAAGGCTGAAGGAGGGGAAAAGACAAGAGTTCAATCATTTCAGGCAGTGGTTATGTAAGCCTTGGGTTGAGTAATCGAATTGAATTGGCAATGGAGGCAATGGAATGTGTGAGACTTCACAAGTTCCAGTGAACCTGGTCATCCATGGCATGAGCAGTGAGACAGAAAAAGGGTGAACAAGCATGGAGATTGTGTGACTGAATGAGGGAATGACAGCTGTCAAGACAAGAAACTGTAGGTAAGAGATGGTTTGTTGGGAAGATGAGAAACTCCATTTAACTTATAAAGGTAACCTAAGCTCTTATGCAAATTATGAAACCTTAGAATTCTAGAGATAAATGTCTGGAATTTTTTTTTGCAAGGTCCTGCCTTCAAATAAAGATGCAAAGAATATCCAATATGTAGATATTAGTTAGCAACCATGAAAATGGGTTCCTACATTTCCTCTGTGATTTAGAAAATCACAATGAGTTATCACACTTAGTTTAACAGCTAGAAAAAAATCAACATGCTGAAAAACAGTGTACCTTATTTAAGCAGAGTTAGAGAGTTTCTGGACACAAAGCTTGAGGTATAACGTGCCAGTGAAAGATCAGGCCCCAGCAAATAAGAAGGTTCAAGGTCTATCCTCCTCTCGGGAGGAATCTACTGAGTCTTTCTACAAGAATATAGAACATTTGACCTGTCATACACAAAAGACTTTGTAGAATAAGAATAAACAAGTACAGAGTAAACAGCCTCATGGGATGGCAAAAGAGATTGGAATCTGTAAGAGCTTTAAATACACATTTTCTGGGTCCATCAGTGCTCCTTATTGTCATTTTCTGTGTGTGCAGTCACATCAACAAGACAAATGGACTAGGCTTGAGAGCAGAAAAATGTCCACAGTCATGCTAAGACTTTTGTTCATGAGAATACATAACTAACAAAGTTAAAGTGTAAGCCATGATGAGCTAGAAGAATATATTTATCATACATATCTGATGCAATTTTAATTCAAAATATGTAAAGAACTGAGAGAGCTTGGTAATAGTGATTCTAGTTACTTAGAAGAAGATCTGAGAACGGTGACTCGAAGGTAGCCCAGGCAGAAAAACCCATGCAACTCATCTCCAATTAAGCACCAATAAAAGCCTGAAGTGGAGCTTCATCTGAAGTGGTAGAACACTGGCTTTGATTTAAGCAAACAAACAAAAACCTGCATCCAAGCCCTGAAGGTTCAAACCGCAGTACCTGCATACCCACAAAAAAAAAAAAAAACGCCTTGAAACCAATTATTTTAAAATCTAAACTGCACAATAAAGGCAAAAGTAAAAGACTTGAGGAGAGTATCTTACCTTGTTATCTGGTATATTGTATATTCATTTATTTGTTTATTTGAAATAGGAAAGGGAAGGGGCAAAAACAAGATGAGGGGAGTGGGATGGGGAAGGATGAAGACAGAAACATGAAATGAGGTATCAATGTGTGTGAAATAATGCACCTTCTATCTGGGGAACATAACTGTAACCCTTCTATTAATTACAATAAAAATATATGAGAAAAAAGACTTGAGATATTTTACAAAAAGGAAATAGTCAATAACTGAAAGGTATATGAAAAAGTACTTACAATTGATTATGAGAATGCAAACAAAACCCACAAATGGATACTACAATATTGCTACCAGGGTACACTAAAACACAAAGGCCAACAACTGCAAGAATTGATGAGCATATGCAACCACTAGGCTCCTCGGAATCACCTGGTGTGAATGCAAAAATAAGCCTTCTCGGTAGTCTAATAGTACTAGCCCAAGCTAATTATCTAAGATAGATAAATATACACACAAAAAAGCCTTTGTAAGGTTTTTTAAACAATTTTGTTCACAACAGCTCCAAACTTAATACATTCTGTACCAAAAAGAAAATAAATAATCATATTCTATACATGTATTCATACAATGGAGTACTAAATATCAATGAAGAACAAATTTCTAATATGCTCAATAATATGGAATGATTTCAAAATTGTTACATTAAATGAAAGAGTTAAAACATCAGAGGACTAAGTCTAGGATCCCTTTTATATGAAATCAAAGAACATAACGAAAAATGCAGTCTTCTGGCACATGACAATGTTTTCTATATACAAGAAACAGCAGAAAAGTTCTTATCACCCTTCAAATTGCTGAGACAACTCTTGGCTTGCACATGTAGAATACCCTGGTGTAAGCAAACCAATCATGCTTCTGGTCATATAAAAGTCAAACACACATCTTTATGTACAATATATAACATAACAGTGAAAAATAGTGTATTTACTGCGTGCTAACTTTTATTTCTATATGCAGTACCTTTCTGCTACTTATCAAAAATGTTTACAATATAAGTCTGCCTTGTTTTCACTAGCAAAGCCTTATGTATCTTGTGCTTACTGCATGTCTTAACTGCATCAACAACCCATGTTGAGCGATGGACCTAGGTTTTTGAAACATGCTCTGTGACGTCCACAAAAAGACAGAATTACCCAAGCACACATTTCTCAGCCTGCATCTCCATCACAATATGTCTGTGAAGGAGGAGAAGTGGTTACTACAGGGAGGGAGGAGAAAGAGAGAGCATTAACCAGGGAAAAACACAACAAAGCAACCTGAGGTGATGGAAATTGTCTCAATTCTTCCCTTTTTAGGTATGGGGTTGAACAAATATGTCAAAGGTCATCAAACTATATACCGATATCTGGTGCATTTTCCTGCAGGTAAGTTATACCTCCAGATATACCATTGCCTAAAGTGAATATTCCTGCAGAGAATGCCAAACACAATCAATCTAATCAGCAGGAAGCATTAGAAGAACACAAAATGAAGAACTATCTTTTTAAATGTCAGTATAATAGAATACAAAGAAAGACTGTGGAAATTTCCAGCTTAAAGAAAGCTGTAGAAGCATAACAACAAAATATAATACCTGACTAGAGATTGAATTTGACTCTAGGAAGGACTATAAAGAACATTATTAAGATAGCTGATAGAACTGCAATATAGATAGTAAGTTAGATAAATCTACATTGGTGTAAATTTAGGGAAGTGACAAGGAACTTACGTAAGAGATTATCTCTATTGGTATAACATACCACCTCAAGAATTTAGAGGGAAAGAGCCATAGTGTGCTGCATGCTTTCCTTTAAATGATCCAAAGAGAACAAAAGACAAAGGAATTAGGATAAATGAATTTAGGTGAGATTTTATTCCCTGCTACCATTTTTAATTTTACAAACTTCTGTAAATTTGGAATTCTCTTTGAATGAAGATAAATTAAAATGTTTTAAATAAAAACATTTAAATATGCTATATCATTTTAGGTGCTGATTTTCCTTTTAGAAATATTATGGAATATTCTATACTTAAGAATATGTATACAATATTGAGTGGTTACTTATGTTAGGCTTTTATTTTACCACAGGAGACTATCATTAACTTCTCTATTGTTTGGTATTTTCATATTTTAGCATTATTAAAGGAAAGACAATTTCAATTTTTAAATACAGAATAACCACTGACATGTAGTTGGATCCTCTCTCCTCCACATTATGGCAACTCAGTCTTGAAACAAGTCCAAACCTTAGAGTATTTAAGCCCTATTCAATTTAAAGTGCAGTTCAAAGGTCCCCTTCTCTGGAAAGACTTCCAACTTAGAATTCTTTATGGCTGCCTCTCTACTAATAAATGCCAACTGTGGATTTAAGGAAGGCTTGAGCAAAACACAGGAAGAGGGAAAAGTTACAGCTGGGCTGCAGGAACGATCAAGTACTCTCAGGAACATGGAACAAACCAAGATCTTTCCTGATTCACTCTCATTTTGGTTCCTTCTCTGCCATTGCTGTGGCCCATGACAGGAGGGCTACCTGCTTATAGCTACAGTTCTTTGGAACTTTTCCTGGTTTTTTGTTGTTGGTGGTGGTAGTGGTTTGTTGGTTGGTTTCTTGCTTTGGTTTGTGGGGAAGTACTGGGATTTGAACTCTGAGTCTCATGCTTGCTAGGCAAGGCACTTAAGCCACTTGACCCATGCACCTCTAGCTCTAGAACGTTTTCTCTTGAAACATACTCGTATAAAACCTTTCCATTTTGGGTTAAAATACTTCAATGAAGGAAGCAGATTGGACAAAACAGGTTTATGCTCCTTCCCTAGACCAATCAAACAAAACCTGGATTAAACATCAAGTTGAGTGGCATTTCTGCCATTGAACTAAGTCTTGATATTGTGTACACTTGGAAGAATCTTTGGAAACTCTTAGTCTGTAATTGTCAAATTACCTCTGTGACTAGTGTGGCTATTTATGTACTTGTCATAAATCATTGTTACTTATGGCTAAGGAACTATATTCTTTTCCCCATGAATATTCACTATATTGATAGTATGATGCTTCCACATAACAAATGATGCCTAAGTCCCATGAGTTAAGAGGTGTCTAATATTTGCAATGGACTTTGAACAATTGTTGGTTTATGGTAGACATTCAATAAATATTTGCTGGTAGAGGGAAAATACATGATTCTACAAAGGATTGAAGAAAGGAAGAATGAAAGGACAGAAGGATGGGAAGATGGACAAATTGATGAAAGGATAGATACATGGACAGACATCTGCATTTTCCTGTAAAAAAAAATATACAGTTATCTGCTAGGAACTCATGGCATGCTTTCTGAGTTGATGGCCTGACCTTGTAGTATAGAAAATAAGCACAGTTAATCAGTACATGGAATTATTAGGCCTTGATCCTAACTTTCCTTATTAGCACTTTCTACCTTAAAGCTTTGAGATTATGGTGAACAAGAACTAAGTAAATTTCTTTTCCATATCTAAAAAATAAGAACATACCTGAAAAGAAAGCATAAAAGGATGGATGTAGTATGTATAAATTCAATTAGCAAATATGTAGCTACCAACAGTAGACCCACTGTATTTAAAGCAGGGTTGTGAGGGACCTAACAAAAACAAAGTCAAAATGAATATATTAGCATTGTAAGAGAAAGGTGCAAACTACTCACAAAGCTTTTTGTTTTTAAAATTTCATTCTCTTTATTCATTTAAGCTTTCTCTCTTTTTTTCCCTCTCTATTACAGACAGGTCGGTCTTCAGGTTAGAGGTGGTATGTTACATGATGGTTAGGAACACATGAGTTACAGGCATTTTCCCTAGCTCACTAGAAAGTTAAGTGAGCTAGCATTGCTAACTGAGTCTTGGGGAAGACTTCCTTGGAATAACTGACACTCTAAGATCAGCCTTTGAAGGAATACATAGTGATGAACTAACCAAAGCCTGAAGAGGGCAGAGTGCTCTGAGAAGAAGATGTCACAGCTTGGAATGTCATAATAGGTGAATCAAGTCTGTGTTCAAGGTGTCTCAATAAAGACCTTCATTGTGATCATATTTATAAGAGTGAAAAATACAAGTTCATGTGTCCAAAGATAGGGGAATGTAATTCAATAGTAAGCTATGTAATGTGATACAAGTGTACAAGGATCTATTAAAAAATGTCAGATGAGGCCGGGAGTTTGGCCTAGTGGTAGAGTGCTTGCCTAGCATGCACGAAGACCCAGGTTCGATTCCTCGGTACCACATACATAGAAAAAAGCCAGAAGTGGTGCGGTGGCTCAGGGTAGAATTCTAGCCTTGAGGAAAGCCCAAGGACAGTGCTCAGGCCCTGAGCTCAAGCCCAGGACTGGCAAAAAAAAAAAATGTCAGATGAGGCCAGGCACGGTGGCTCACGCCTGTAATCAATCCTAACTACTCAGGAGACTGAGATCTGAGGATCAAGGTTCAAAGCCAGCCCGGACAAAAAAGGACCTAAAACTCTTATCTCCAGTTAATCTCTAGAAAATGGGAAGTAGGCTTGGCTCAAGGGGTAGGGTGTTAGCCTTGAGCTGAAGAGCTCAGGGACAGCACCCAGGTCGAGTTCAAGCCTCACAACCTCCCCCCCCACACACACACACAAAAAGCCAGATGACAATGTTCAAAATATGTAAATCGTAAAATGGTACAGGAGACCATGTGGTTATACCATTGTTATGACTGTATAGTTCTTTCACATATACATTAAATACCTATGCTAACTTTCCCAAAATTCAGCCTGTAGTCATAGAGAGTACTAGAGAGACAAGTGATAGTTTGAAGTAGGAGGTTCATGAGTTCAGGGCAAACCTTGTCTCAAAAAAAAAATCAAATCATAGATAGATAAAAATCATTTTCAGCGTTGCGCTTTTCACTATTTTATAGTGGTTTTACAATAAAAACATGCTAGACTTATCATTAAAAAAAGAAAATGGAAAGAATAAGGCTTGCATTTTCCAGTCTCTCCCCCACTGTGTTCTAGGTGAAAAGCATCAGTCAGCCCAACAAAGGCCCAGCTGAGCTTGCCCCTGGCTGTGTTGCTGGGCAAAGCTACCCACTTAAGTCCACCACATGGAGCTACCTGGGGATGTGCCTTTCCTGGCAGCCTCTTGTGTGGGAGATTTCCCCTGTAGGAGGGCGTGTTTGACCTTCATTACACAAGTGCTGCCTTTCTGAAAATGCACAGTGAATGTTATATTTAGGGACCTGACTGCTCTGCAAACACCCGAGATGGAGCCACACTGTTCTTAGCAAGTCATTTCAGAAGAACTTCCCACCCCAATTGGCCTCAGCATTCCGAATAATGTGCCTGAATGTCTTCTCCGAGAGACAAGGGGCCACCCATTGCCATCTGCCCACCAGATGCAGAAGCAACACCCTGTGCTTCAAAACAATGGACTTGCTTCCCCCGAGGAAAGGGGGACTTTGTGAGTAAGTAGTGAAGAGAAGGAACAGGAGAACTGGAGTGCATTCATGTTACAGTTCCAAGTACTGGGACCCAGCCTTGATGGAAGAACTTTGAAAACTTTTCCAAACTACTAATGCCCTAAATTCCACGTCCAGAGGTTATGATGCAATTGGCCTGGATTATACCGTGGGAGTGAGAATTTGGGAGACATTGCCTCCTTTGCAAGTACATACCTGCAATGCATTTTCCAAGTAAGAGGATCATTTACGTGAGAATATCTTCCCATTCCACCATTCTGACATGCTCTCTCCTTTCTCCTAAATCTATCCTGAAATCCTTTCCCCAATTTGTTTCTTAATCCCTTAGATCCCTATTTCTTCTGGAAAACATTCAAAAAGATCTGGTCCACAGTTTACTAGCATACAGAGATATTGACCCTAACAATCACCAGCTGCAGACACATAACTTGAGTCTCAACTGTCCCATCTTCCAATCCCTTATCTTGTTCATACTATTCTATAGGGGGAGGGCTTAGACCCTGCTTTCCACAGCTGTCATCTCCTAATTTTGAGAAAGGGTGATTAAAACCTTTCAGCCAAGGCCCAAACAGATGGTAAGCATTTTAAGCGTTCTGACCATAGAGCCTTCGTTGAGACTAATTCTGTCATTATACTATAAGAAATTATTATAAGTAGATGTAAAGAAATGAGAATGGGTATCCTCGATTAAAACAGCTTTTACAGAAACAGCCACAAGCAAGATTTGTTGCAGGGGTTATACTTCCTCTGCTTTCTTGTTATATTCTTACCATTTTAATTACTAGTTAAGAATTTTAAACCTTGTTAAAAATTTAACAGTTCTTCATGTTAAATTGTTGATGTCTAAATTAGTATCTTTATTTGTATGCTGTCCCTGATACAATTTTGCTAATGTACTTTTGTGGGGAATAGGAAGAATATACTCAAGCCAGGCATGGCAGTATGCATCTGTAATCTCATCACTGGTGAAGCTGAGGTAGGAGAATCACAAGATTGAGATTGTTTTAGGCTCCATGGCAAGATTCTGTTTCAAAGAAAATAAAAAGGAATTTTCTTTAAAGATTCTGCTGAATATTTTCATAATCCTATGCTTTTTGAGGGGAAAAACTGTACTGTTTAAAAGTGCACTGTTCTTCTTGTTTTGTTAGAAAAAAGAGAAGATATTTATATGTAAGATGCTTCATTTCATTCAAATTTTCTGAGGATGGAATAGTCGTACTCTTAAAAATATCTCAGCTCATTCCACCTTGAATTTTTGCTCTGAATCTAGTAACACGCGCGCGCGCATGTGTGTGTATGTGTGTGTGTGTGTGTGTGTGTGTGTGTGTGTGTGTGTGGCAGCTAAAGAATAATAATTACATCGTCAGCCCTAGGGTGACTGCAAAAAACAATTAGATAATGGCTGAATGAATGCCTTGAGAAGTTAAAAATGCTGCCCTTATATGAAAGGTGGAAGGAAGAGCAAAACCCTTTCAGCCTTCCTAATAATGACTCTTAATGTACCTTAAAGGAAATATTTAATATATTTACTTCCTTGTTTTTAAGTACAGTTCTCTTCTAAGTAGATATTGGCTGTCCATCATTCTCAGCACCTACACTGTGTCATACAAGAGGATTAGCAGGTGCCAAGACTCCACCTTCAGCCAGCGAATGCCACAGAGCACCGAGCCCTTTGGCAAGTGCCTAGACCAGACAGTTGCCAGGAATTTGGACGCTGACTCTGCTCCTTTTTCCACCCTACCACTTACCTGGAAGTCTTGCATCCTAAAGCAAACCTTGTTAGAGATTTTCATTGAGCAAAAGAAAGTTTTATATTACACCAAGAGCAAAGTTCTCTATCTAGAGTCTACTACTTTGGTTGGACAACAACACTATTTGTAGTCACAAAGGAACAAGTGCAAGCTGTACTTGTGGCTTTCTCAGTCACTGGTGTTTTTTCCTATCACATGGCCATTGTTTGATCTGGAAATCCATCATCTATGCTTATCATGACTTCAAAATTAGTGTAGGCTATTAGACCTCTACAAAATCTATTTTTATAAAATATTTTTATGTACAGTATTAATAATAATGGACAACTAAATTACAGTTAATTAATAATGTTGAACAACTAACTTACCATTTAACAAAATGAACATAGAAAGCTGGAATATATGATGTAATGAAGTGGGAGAGAGAGATGAGTGGAAAGAGAAAGGATGAACAAAAATAGTCATAATAGTCAAGGCATATTTGTGAAAATGCAGTTGAGAGATGGGTAAGGTTGGGAGAGATGAGGGAAAAAGATGAAAAGGGTGACATTAATTAAGATGCCTGCCCACGGCAAATTGAATTTCCTCTGTACAACTGCTTGAAGATAATTTTTAAAGATTGAGAACCAACAAATAGCCACTCACACAGAAAGATAACAGTTATTACTGTATTATGAGTAAATGTATTATGTGAATTTTGAAATTACATTAAATGTAATTTTTTCCTATTAATAAAAGAAAATATGTTAGTCCAAATAATAATAAAGCCTGTATGTTCTTGTCTCTCAAAATTGTTTCTTGTGCTTGCCTAGCATGCATGAAGACCCAGGTTCAATTTCTCAGTGCCACATATATAGAAAAAAGCCGGAAGTGGTGCTGAGGCTCAAGTGGTAGAGCTCTAGCCTTGAGAAAGTCCAAGGACAGTGCTCAGGCCCTGAGCTCAAGCCCAGGACTGGCAAAAAAAAAATGTTTCTTGTTTACATTTTGATAACTATATTTCACTGTCATCAGTTTCCTCTATAATCCTATGATTTTATGTCCTGTGTTTAAAAGGATATATAGACTTTAAAATACAGTCCAGGAATATCCAGCACATTAAAAAAAAATTGCCAGACACCAGTGGCTCTCTCCTGCAATCCTAGCTACTCAAGAATCTGAGATCTGAAGATCATGATTGGAAGCCAGTTCAGGCGGGAAAGTCCACGAGATTTTCACCTCCAATTAATTACAGAAAAAGCTACAAGTGGAACTCTGGGTCAGGTGGTAGAGTTCTAGCTTGAGCAAAAAAAAGCTTAGAGACAGTGCCCAGGCCCAGAATTCAAGCCTTAGGACCTGCAAAAAAAAAAAAAGTTGAGAATCCTATCACAAAATGGTATATTTTCCCTTGGTCTTGGTTTTTGTTGTTTTGCTTTGTGTTTTAGCTTTTGTCAGTTCATGTTTTACTCAAACTATATTTTTATCCTATCTTGTTCTTTCTCATTCTGCTACCAAATTCTTATATACACTCTAACTTCCAATTTCTCACCCCAATCTGCTATACACCTCAGCAACTTTATCAGTATCCTGTCAGCCTGTGAGATTTGTTGGGTGCTTAAAGCATGTACATATCTTTTATATCTATACTAAATACCTTAAATATTAATAGAATCTTCTTCTTTTCATATCCTTAATATTACTAATTGTTTCTGATGCTTATAATTATGGCAAGTTGAATTTTGAACATTTCTTAAAACTTTGTCTGACTTAAAGTCACAATATATTATATAACACTCCTATGAGAAGTAGAACCATAACTTCTAATTAGAAGTGTGTGTGTGTGTGTGTGTGTGCATATGCAGTCATGTTATGCTAAAATTTTTAGCACTTTATATTAACTTTTCCTCATTTTTGCCTTATTTTTGCTTTAACTAACAATAAATTAATTTCATACTAACACTTAATATGTAACAGAACACTATTAAATTAATTTCATCATACTTTTTGGTTATTTTACTCTTCAAAAGCATCCCACTGGGATTGAAGTCTAATTGCTTTAGATTCTTTTGTATTCTGATGTTTCACAAAACTCTTTACATTTACATTAGTTCCTGAGTAGTCTTTGTTTTTTAACTAGTGGTGGTTGAATGTTTTAATGTCTCACTTCCTGTGATTTTTAAAAGTATATATCTGAAGTTTGGTTTCCTATTTTCCTTTCAATTGAAGGGTATTGACATTGTAACAGATACTAGCTGCAAGTTCAGTTCTTTTTTTTAATATTTTTTATTGTAATTAATAAAAGGGTTACATGATATTTGCCAGATAAAAGGTACATTAATTCACATACATTGATACCCTTTCACATGTCTTGGTCCCCATTACCCTCCCCCCTGGCCTAGTGGTTAAAGTGCTTGCCTAGCATGCATGAAGACCCGGGTTGATTCCTCAGTACCACATACATAGAAAAAAGCCGGAAGTGGTGCTGAGGCTCAAGTGGTAGAGCTCTAGTCTTGAGAAAGTCCAAGGACAGTGCTCAGACCCTGAGCTCAAGCCCAGGACTGGCAAAAAAAAAAAAAGGAAAAAAAATAACATATTCTATCTTCATAAAACCAATACAAAACCAATTATTGGATAGGGAAGGGGGGAAAACCAAGCAAGTTCAGTTCTTAAAAGCCAGTAATATTCACTATTCATCTAGTGCAAAGAGTCACTAACATAAATAGAATAACCAATTGCATGTTCTTTTATTGAATATCATTTCCCTCTTCTTTATTTTCTTCAAATAGTTACACAAAAGGATTTCAATGTAAATGTCCATATATATATATATATGCACATATATATAATGCATCTTGAACAATCACCCTCTCCCCTCTAATTCAGGCCACCCTCCCTTCAATTTTCTACTTTAATTTTTCCCATATGTATAATGGATATTATGATTGTATTCATCCAGTATTCCTCTTCCCATTCATGCAACCTGCTCCTTCTAGATCCCCAGTCAATACATGTTTCAGTGTCCTGATACTCATTTTGTTATATTGTCAATTAATAGTTCAAAGAGGGTTACACCATGGAATCTTACTCCTGTGTATGCTTTAGTAGTTTGATTATATAGTATATATACACATATATATGCATATGTCTCTCTATCTGTTTTTATATGTGTTTATATTTTTTCATATATTTTTTATTGTAATTAATAGAAGGGTTACATTATATTTGCCAGATAGATGGTGCATTAATTCCCATACATTGATACCCTTTCACATGTCTTAGTCCCCATTTCCCTACCCCCACCCCCACCCCTCATCTTGTTTTCCCCCCTTCCCTATCCAATTTCAAATAACCAAATACAAATATATCCGATATATCAGGTAACAAAGTGAGATACTGTAACAATATGATATAACCAAGGGACAGCAAAAGAGATGAGATCTAACATAGTACCTTAAGAACAACGATCATTCATTGTATGGCTTATGTTTCTATATCCTAGAGATCCTTTCATTTAGTGTCCTACTATATGGCCTTTTGTATCAAGATTTTGCTCTATTGCAAATCTCTGCTAGGAGAGCCCAAGGTTTCTACTGATTATGAGGGAAACCATTGAGCCTAAGTTGAGTGGATCAACAAGATGTGGTATTTGTACACAATGGAATTCTATGCTGCTGTCAGAAAGAATGACATTGCCCCATTTGTTAGGAAATGGAAAGACTTAGAAAAAATCATATTAAGTGAAATATGTGTTTATATTTTAAATATAATTTCCACATATGGAAGAAAACATGTATTCTTTGACTCTCTGAGTTTGATGATATATTATTTTTTCTGATAGATGGATGAATAAAATTTGAACACAGATACATAAACATCCCACATCCCACATATTCTTGCTCAATCTGTCCATTGTAGGGCATCTAGGCTGTTTCCATGACTTGGCTATAGTGAATAGCAAATCAATAAACAAAAATATACAAGTATCTTTATTATATCCTGACCTGCCTGTAATCATTTGGATAAATGCCCAAGAATGTGTTACTGGGTCCTAGAGTCATTCTACTTTTAGAATCTTCATAGTGGCTGCTCTATTTCACAATCCCAGCAACAATGTATGAGGATTGTTCTTTCCCTGAATTCTTGCCAGCATTTTCTGTTGTTCATCTGCTTGATGATGGCCATACTTACTTAAGTGAGACGAAGTCCCAAAATATATTGATTCAATTTGCAGTTCCTTTATGGCTAGGAATAGTAAGCACTTTTTGTGTACCCATTGGTCTCTAGACCTTCTAAGAAGTGTCTATTTAGCCCATTTATTAATTGGGTTTTTGATTTGAGGAATTTGGTTTTTGAGCTCCTTGTATGTTCCATTTATTAGAGACTTGTTACATATATGAGTGACAAAGAACTTCCATTCTGTAGGTTGTATTTTCAAGTTACTGACTATATCCCTTTGCTGTGCAGAAGCTTTTTAGTTTTCTGTAGTCAGTGTGTTGGGATCTACATGTTCAACAGTGCTCATTTAGAAAAGTTTAGTGTCCTGGCATTTGATGGACACATGTTAAGAATGATGGTATTTTCCTAGTCAGGAACTTGTGGCTCTTGCCAGTAGTCCCAGCTACTCAGGAAGCTAAGCAGTTCCACTTCTGGCTTTTTGGTGGTTAAAATTAGAGTTAAGAGTCTCACGGACTTTCCAACCTAGGCTGGGCTTCAAACCACAATCCTCAGACCTCAGCTTCCTTTGTAGCTAAATTGCAGCATGAGTCATTGACCAGCTACATAGACTAATTTTATCAATAGTCATTTGAGATCAGTGTATGAAGTTTCTTCTACTTTGCTGTTGTTCTAGCACTTTGTTGTATAATTTCTGTTCTTAGAGGTATTATATTTCCTTGGTTTCTCTTATTTCTTACCTTTCTGTGTTTGCTTACTCATGTATGGACCCTTTCTGGTTTGGGTTTCTAGTTACCTAAACTCTTCTTAATGGGTTATTCTCTGTATTTATACTAGAGTGAGTGTTAGCTTAGTTAATGATCCATTTCATACTACTCATGTGGGGGTATATCTCAGCTCTAATAGCTTCTCTAATTCAGAACCCAATAAAATATTTACACAAAGTAAGACATAATTGGTAGTATAGCTATACTCAGTCATGCCATACGTACTGGAGATGGGTTTTCATATAGTACCATAGGGTAGGAAGCTATTAGGAGTAGAAGAGGTGAGGGAAAAGATACAGAGTAAGGAAGATTGTGAGAGGCAAAATGGATGTGGTGAGCATTGGTATCTGATGCTTGTTGTAGGTATCTAGTCCAGTTGTGAGGAGAAGTGTTGACCTCAGTGTTTGGATATGTGTAGAACAATTAAAAACCCTAAAGTAAGGAAAGGGAGAGCTAGTATAGGTTACTAGTGAGAACAAAGAGAAAATAGGGGGGCACACGGAAAGGAAAGAAAAAGTCAAATAAACAAACAAAACAAAACCGCAATAAGTTCTGAAACAGTTTTCCTTCCTGTTGCCTTAGGCTCCTGATTCAAAACACTTCTCCCTTTCTGTTTCAGACCCCTTTCTGCCATCAGGTTTGAACAGCTGTGATTCCTCTGGTGTCAGAAGAAGAACGGTGTCTCTCTTGAGACCCACTCTTTGCCTTGCTTAGATTATGTTGTATGTCCTGGCAGCACCCCAGGATAAGAAAGTATGGGAAGTCTCTAATGTTTGAAGGGAGGAGAAGCTGCCCCTGCCATTTTGCGTCCAGTTTTACTCGAGCTGCAAAGAGCCCACCAATTATACATCACCACTTAGGAATAGGTGCATTTTCCTCTGTCACCAGTGCAATTTCCTTTTGGTCTCTACACTCGGACCCATTTGGGTTGTGTGAGCAGCTACCCTGGGGATTAGAGCAATGTGCAGTTGTGCTTGCCACTTGGACCCACTGAGTCAGGGTGAACTGGCATCCTGCATATGGGCTGTGTTACAGGAAAATTCAGCAGCCCTTTTCCCTGCTTGTGTAGAGCTTGGGATTTCATCACTCATTCCAGTGGTAATGTCTTTGTTGGTCACTTAGGTTAGCTGCTTTTCTCTGGACGCTGCTGTTTTCTTATGTGGTGCCCTCAGGTAATGGCGGCCACAGCATTTCCTACTGAGCTGCAGTTCTGTTCTGCCTTTTCTCCAGTCTACCTCTCAGTTTTCTGTATAGTGAAACTGTTCCTTCCATCCATGTGTCAGACAGGTGGGTCATACCAGTAGATAAAAAACAAAACACACGAAGATCTCTAGGGGATCCACAAAGGATCCGGGTCTTCCGTCTCATCACTTGGCCTGCAGCTTCCACTTCAGAGGACATTATTTATACTGGGGTCTATTTGGGTCAAGTCCTTTGTTGATTTTGTCCCCTTTTAGAAGTTTGAGTCATTGTTTTAAAATTTGCATACACTGGGGGGTGGGCTGCTACTCTGCCTGGTATCCTCACCTACACTGGTTTTCCCAGATTTAACTCTGCATGTCTTGTTGGTCCCATGAATGGTAACTGCTAGCAATCAGCCATTTTTTGCCTTTCCTTTATTATGGAATTTCTAGTAACAGCAGAACTATAGGTCACACCTACAGTCCCAGCAACCTGGGAGGTTGAGCGTGAAGATCATAATTCAAAATTAGCCTGGGCAGAAAAGTCCATTAGACACTCATCTCCAATTAACCAGCTGGAAATGAAGCTGTGGCTTAAGTATTAGAGTGCTAGTCTTAAGGACAGGAGTTCAGGGACAGCACCCAGAACCTGAGTTCATGCTCCAGGACTGGCTGAATGCTGACTTGTAAATAGAACTCTTCTGTATTATCATTATATTTTATCTGATGTAAGAGTCAATATTCTCTTCTTTATATCATAAATTACATTATGTATTTCCATAGCCAAATATGCAACTTATAAACCAGAATTATTCTAATTAGTTATTTGGGCCAGTAGTCACTAACGTCTCTAATTTTCCTTTAGGATATTATTTTTTTAAGTATCTAGTGAATTGGAATTCTGTGTGATTAACAAAGAAGAATGCACAAAACATGGCAGACATGATTATGCAAGGGTGCATTACTTCATGTGCCATATTAGGAATGTATTATTAGGAATCTTACATTCAATTAAACATAATCCTAGTATGGAATGCCAAGTACCCAGAGGCCTTTATAAGCACAAGTGCTCATTACCCTAATGTTATGGAAATTCAAGCTTCTAAGAGCAAATTAAGAATATTAACAAATATAACCAGATAAAATACATGGCTTAATAAACAGAATAGAAAAATGTGACAGATGTTGCATCTTAAAATTTTACTCAGAACAACAAAAGCAACTACAGACAAGCAAAATCCATTTCCTTAATAGAAAGTGTGTAAAACCCTTAGAGAAAAAACTTTAAAATATTCCTGAAAGGCATAAAAGCAAAAATCTGAAAGAAAGTCAAGCCCAACAGTAAGAAATAGCTTGAATCTATCCTGCTATAACTATGCAATAGAGTACTGCACATCTAAAACAAGAAAATGGGGCTGTGTACGAATGACCAAGGAGACACTATAAACAAACAAATCTATGTCCTGAGAAAGCAAAGAAACTCAGGGCCACCTATAATCTTAGCTACTCAAGAGGCTCAAGATATGAAAGTTGAGGATTAAAATCAGCCTAAAGGGATAAATCCCTAGGACTCTTATCCTAATTAATTAGCAAAAAGCCAGAAGTGGAACTGTGGCTCAATTAGTAGAGTACCAAGCAAGAACATGAATCCTTGGGTTCAAACCTGAGTACTAGCACGAAGGTAGGGAAGGAAACAAAGTAACAGTGCCTTTACTATCCTGTTTTATATGAGAGAAAGAACATGGCAGGGGGCCAAGAGGAATGGTCTTTCTAAGAGATGCAGGTAACTGCAATGATGACTAACAGTCATCACCGAATATGAAAGACTGTGAGCCCTAGAACTTTTCACTCTGTGTGCCAAGTCCTTAGCCACTGAGCCTATATTCCCTAATAGTTCTTGATAACTTCATGGTAGGTGCTGGCAAAAATTTCCTATTAAAATCCAGGTAGTGGGCCAGGCACCAATGGCTCACACCTGTAATCATAGTTACTCAGGAGGCTGAGATCTGAGGATCACAGTTCAAAACCAGCCACGAAATCCATGACACTCTTATCTCCAATTAACTACCAGAAAACTGAGAGTGCCTAGTCTTGAGCTGAAGAACTCAGGGACAATGCCCAGGCCCAGAGTTCAAGCCCCACAACCAAAAAAAATTCCAGATAGTTAAGACTTAGGTTTTGTGAGCTACACTGTCTCTGTTGTAGTTATTGAAGTCAGTCATAGACATAGTATAAAACAAGGGCAATAGATGTGTTCTCATAAGGCTTTGTGGAGCATGAAATTTGAATTACATATAATTTTACATATCATAAAGAGTCATTCCTTTATCAACCATTTCCAAATGTTAAACTATTCTGTGGACTTCACAAAAATAATGCACAGGCCAGGTATGCACCTATGCACTAAAGTTTGCCAACTGCTGTTCTTAATCTTGGTGAACCATAACTGGTCCATGATCATCTCCTATCAGTTGTTTTATGATTTGAAATATGAAATGCCCTCCATAGGCTGAAGATATAACTCAGCAGTCTGGATTGTAACAGAATCTCTCCAAATGTCCCCATGTCTACACAAGGAAATTGAGGACCCATATATCTAGGAGAAAGCCTTGGACTTTTCAGAAAAAGACATTACATAATAACGATAGCATTATCTGTAGAGGGTTGATCTATTCAGTTTGCTAGTGAATGGAAAACATCCCCACCTGATTGAACCCTGGGTAGTCTCTGGACTACTTTCCCTATACTACAAATAGAGAGAATATGCAATAACAAGCTCATCTAGACACTCACACAGGCACCACTGGTTTGATCTGTTATCCACCACTACCCCATCTCTTCTAAGTGATATATTGACTACTAGCAGGGACTTAGGAGTCACAGGATGTCCACTGGAGCATAACCAGATTGTAAACAGGAAGAAAAAAAGTAATCTACTATTGTCCTGATGACCTTTTTCCAATCAGGGGCCTCATTCTTTAAGTCACAGAGTTGTTTTATGGCTGGTAAGTGGCAAGAAGAAATAGATGGTCCTTGAGAAAAGCTGCTTTTGCAGCTACAACAGTTCTAGCTATTCCCTGACTAAGCTCATCCACATAATTGATGTGAGCTATTTGTCATGGTAGAAAAAGCAAATGGAATTGGAAATGGCAATGTGTTAGAGAGAAAAATAATGCACAGGCCAGGTAAACAACCAAGAACTGAATTGGGCTCCTGAAGACAATGGGTAGAGGAGTCAGAATACATGAGATGAACAAAGCTGACATACCCATTAAGGTGATACAAATTTTTCACAAAACTGTAGCCCTGTCTGCAATCACAGCTCAAATTTTCTGACCTCTTTATTAGGAATCTAGAGGCATGTGTATTCTGGGTTCAAGCTAAGACATTCTATGTAAGATTATTAATGGAGGCTTAACATCCTTTTGAGAGGATGCTGAGCTTGAACTCCTGCCCTAGGCAATGTCCCTTAGCTATTTTAATCCAAGGCTGGCATTCTACCACCCTAGTCACAGCTCCACTTCCAGTTTCTTCATGATTAATTGTAAATCAGAGTCTTGAAGACTTTCTTCTCCAGGCTGGCTTCCAACCTCGATCCTCAGATCTCAGCCTCCTGAGTAGTTAGGATTACAGGCATGAGCCACTGGTACCTGGCTTTGCTTTTACAAACTTTAACTTGTAGCCTTGTGAGATTATCCTCCTTTTTCTTTAGCGTCTGAATTCATATAAATTGCTGTTAGATGAATTCATTACTCTTCACCTCTCATTGAGGGCTGCATTTTGGATTCCTTCTGAAACACAGATAACAGTTCATAGATAAAAATTTGCAGAGCAATTCTTTTTTAATCCTTGGATTCATTTATTGTTAATGTAACATATGGCTTTGGGAAATATATGCATAATACTTCTGTACCTTTTTAAGCAAACTGTTTTTTTCTCAAGAGCCACTCACTTCTATTAGTCAGAGAATGACCATACATGTGGAATAAGGTTCCTTGCCTCAAAAAGAGACATTCCAGCAGCTCGTCCCCAAGCAAATCACAAGGTTTGAGATGTACATTATTTTCTTTAACTAAAATTTTCTGGTTCTGAAAGAAAACTAATCAGATCTTTAACTTTTTGTAATGAATCTTCAGGAAAATCTTCACCCAACTAGCTTCTTCTCCTCAAATTAGGTCATATCCAAAATAACCTGTGTATAAAGTTCTAGAAGATTTGATGGATTTGAATGTTCTCTCTCTTCTCCACACAAGTACTTCAACTTTTCTAGAGCTTCAGAGGCCCAAATTAAAAAGTTATCACTTTCGCCGGGAGTTTGGCCTAGTGGTTAAAGTGCTTGCCTAGCATGCATGAAGACCCCGGTTCGATTCCTCGGTACCACATATATAGAAAAAAGCCGGAAGTGGTGCTGAGGCTCAAGTGGTAGAGCTCTAGCCTTGAGGAAAGTCCAAGGACAGTGCTCAGGCCCTGAGCTCAAGCCCAGGACTGGCAAAAAAAAAAAAGTTATCACTTTCATCCGCAGCTTTGCTGAGCCACTGAGCCAGGTCTCCGAGCTCTTCCAAACATTTCACCACCAAGGCCACAACAGGTAGCAGCCATGCCCTGCAGAATAATTCTCAAAAGAGTCTTCAACTTCCTCTACTATGAAAAATTGTAGAATTCCCCAATGTGATTAGATGAGAGTCTTCATCTAAGTTTTGCTTATGATCTATTAAATTTTGGATAATGAACTCTAATACAAAACTCATGAATATACTCTCCTTATATCAGGTATTAATTATTTTCTATTCCAAGATAGCCCATCAGAGAACTGAGAAATTTGAAAGCAACCCAAATGCCTCTCATCATGGAGGACAGAATGTGATCAGTCTCAGGAGGAGTCTCAAGGCTACTTCCAGAATCTTCTAACATATTCACAATAAGATCTGCTAAATGAATTGTAAAAATGGGATTTATTATGATATTTGCAACATGTGTATAATGTACTTTGATTAATTCGTCCCATCTATATTACTCCTTAATTGCTTTCCATTCCCCAATTCTCTTACACATGTGCAATTCTTTTATTAAATTCACTCCACATCTACCTCTTCTTTCTCCATCCCTTCACCTGTTGGATTTTCCTAAGAAAATAACAATGCCATTATTACTTTTCAATTCTAGACTCTACATATGAGTGAAAACATGCAGTATTGGTTTTCTGAGTTTGATTTATCTTGATCAAGTGATCTCCAGTTCCATAATTTCATTCTTCCTTATGTCTGAATATATATATATACCCCATCGGATATATATGTACCACATTTTCTTAGTCAATCATTGATAGCAGCTCCTAGGGTTTTCTGAATTTCTTTTCACCTTGTTTGTATCCCAGTTCCTAGCTATGTTTGGGAACTTTTGATCCAAGGTCTCTCCATGATCACCAGCTTAAGAGAGAGAGGATCCTGGAAGATGATGTTTGGATTTGTATAAAGTTGTTCTGGGAGTATAACTTGATCTATAGGATTATTGAAACAAATGTCATTAAGTGGAGTCCTCCACGCCTGGGTAACATACCCAGAAAGGAAACTGGACAGGTGCAAGGGAAGGTTGTGTTTCTGGAGATTCAACTCAGGGGCCTTGCATTGACCAAACAGGAACTCCACAATCGTGATACACATCCCAGCCCTTTTAGCTTTATTTGTTTTTCTGATAAGGTCTCTCATTTTTTTCCCCAGGTCAGTCTGAGCTACAATCCTTTACTTCTGCATCCATTCTTGATGGAATGACAGGCAGGAACCATAACACTCAGCTTATTGTTTGAGAAGAGGTCTTAATATTTTTTACCCAGACTGGCCTTGAATTGTGATCCTCTTGATCTTAAGTATATGGGATTATTGAATATATATATATGTATATGTATATGTATATATATACTTATATATATATAGTGGCACCTGGTCCAAGAAGAAATCTTTATTGTGAAAAATATACTTTCAAGGAAAGCCCAAGAAAATCAGGTTGTCTCCATATAGGTTATGAGGAAAATGTCCACAAGTTCAGTTCTTTCCCAGATGCCAAAGCCAGGAAACAATCATGGAAGTAGACTCTGGTCAATCTGTGGGCAATAAACATTTTGAAAGGCCTTTTTCTGGAAGTATTTCAGGTATCTTAGAAAATAACTTCCTGTGATGACTACAATTCTGCAGACTTCCTAGAATATTTCTGTGGAAGGCATTCCAGCATTATCTTTCATGTAAGCTTTCCTTTCCTCTTTTACCTCAACTCCATCTGCTCAAGATAAACATTTTCAGGTCTGCAACATTACAACCCATCAAAATGAAAGAGAAAATGTGTCTTTCCTGTCATCCTTGTTCCAGATTTTACAAAACTTCCCAAGCCAGCCAATCCAATGGTTTAGAATAAAACCAGCAGTATTGGGGATGCTTGCTTAATCCCTTGACAAAGCAGTGCTCTGAGGGCAATTGCTTTGAATCAGAGATAAAAACAGAATACTGATGTTTTAAGGGATCTTACAGAAAAGATATCATAGGTATAAAAATAGGTGACATTGAGCATAGACAGCCTGCTTTGATGACCTGAAATTGAACTGGAAAAGCCTTCCACAGACAGCTGTATCAACTCTAGACAGTAAAGAGAAACTAAGAAGAGGAACCAAAACTTAGATGGCCCTATGTTTCCCTCTCCTAACTCCAGATGACATCTCTTCTCACCTAGCCACAAAGCTATGCATTGTGACAACTGTGCCAAATCAAGGGGAGAAGAATAAAACAAAACAAAAAAAATTAGTTCTTCTCATTTTTTTTCCACTAAAGTCAAAGAGCAGGAGAAAAAGAGATAGGCTCTTTTTTCATAAAAGTGGTCAACTCTTCAGTCTCATTGACCAGCAAAGTGTTCTGCAAATGATCAGGCAATAAATGCATTGAGCTCTCTGGGAAACTGCCTGGACCATCTGGTCTTCATCACAGCTGTTCAACTCTGCTTCTGTAGGGTGAAAGTAAGCAGGCAATAACTAGGTTTGTGTCTAACAAAACATTACAAAAGACATTAACATTTTAATATCATAGAGTTCTCACAAGGCAGAGAACAATCTTCCCAAAAGTTTTTAGTCATTTAAGTTTTGAAATCTCTGCCACTTCAGTAAGATATTTAAAATGATTCAGGTGGGATTGGGGAGAATTATGGAAGGGCTAACTCTGACCAAGAAGCATGGGACATGTTAAGTTGTAAACCCCTTGTGCAACCTTTTCTATGTCTGTGCTGGTCCTGAGCCTTAAAACTCAGGGCCTAGCTTTTTCTCTCAAGGCTGGAGCTCTACCACTCGAGCCACATGTTCATTTCTGACTTTTTGCTAAATAACGAAGAATAAGAGTCTCACAGACTTTTCTACCCAGACTGACTTGAAATCACCATCCTCAGATCTCTGCCTCCTGAGAAGCTAAGATTCCAGCTGTGAGCCACAGGTACTGGGTTGTACAAACTTTTGAAGTTTTGAAAATTGGGGGAAAAGATTGGTGGTTAATTTTATGTATTGAGAATTACAACTCAATTTTTTTAATTTTTGAAAAAATATTTTAACTTGTGTACTAGAGATGGGGGGCTAGATTCAGACCAGGGGCTACTGTTTACTGGTCCTTGCTTTAAAGAAACATCCTGAGTTCATTTCCTCTTACTATAACTGAATCTCATGAGTGTAATTCATAAATGATTCTGGAGAATGGGAAGTTGAAGATAAGAAGGTGGAGGTCTTTCTTCTGTAGGAACTCTCTATAGAGTCCTTGAGATGATACAGAATTGTAGGCAAGACAAAGCTCTTAACTCAGGTCTTTCTCTCCCTTAGAAATCCACAGACCTATACAGGATGAGACTAAATGAAAGGGTTTCTAGGATATGGAAATAAGAGCTTTATCTTGAGTGATTGTTGTTCTTAATGTACTGTTATTCCTCTTCTCCTTTGTTGCCCTTTGATTAATCTCATACTGTTACTGTATCTGACTTAGTTATCTGGTATATTTTATACATGTTTATTTGTTTATTTGAAATAGGAAAAGGAAGGGGGTAAAACAAGATGGTTGGGAAGGTTGGGAGGAGGGAAATTGGGACAAAAACATAAGAAGGGGTATCACTGTGTGAGAAATAATGCACCTTCTATCTGGCGAATGTAACTATAACCCCTCTATACATTACCTCAATAATAAAGAACATAAAATGAAAAACAAAAAAAAGAATTACAACCCCACCCTTGTGTCCTCTTTTAATCCTAATTACCCTCTTGAAAGTTCTGCATTCCAATACCACAGTCAGATAAACTTTCCATTCTCTTTCTACTTCACCAGGAATCATAGTGGGTACATTCAAATCCTAGCCCAGTTATTATTTTATATAACCTCACCCGGAACTAACTCCATTGTTAGCAAATCACTTTAGTCTACATATAAATATGTATGATAATTTTGTTTTTAGCTATGGAAAAATGAAGCTACACCAATGTGCCCACAATTAGATTGCACAGCCAGTAGATGACAAAACTAAGACTTAAATATTTGAATTTTCCTTTCCACAATGAAAAAAAATTTAAAGTAAATATATTGGGGAGCTGTTGGTGTCATAGTGTAGGGATAGGTGCTTACTGTCATGAACAGGAAGAAACCAGGGATCCTGTAACACACAGGGCAATGCCACCTATAGTGATTTATGCAGATCAATTGCCATCCACAATAAAATGAGGAAGCCCTGCTCAGCTGCAGCACTTCATTCAATTCTCACAGCAACTCTAAGAAGTAAATATTCTTTCCCATGCAGGATTAGTGGAGGCTGGGATGAGTTACCCAGCCAGCAAACTAGATTTGAACACACACACACACTAGCCCTACCACGCCTCAGGACTAAGGCACTACTACAGTTGAGAACTATACTTTTTCTGGTGAGAGTATTTTATTAATCTCATTGCACTAACAATGTCATGAACCATGTATCTTCCTCATTGCATCCCAGCACCTACTACACTGCAATAGACTCTTAGCAAGTAAATGAAGGAGTGAATTTATACTTCCTCATTTCGTACCTAGTACCTTCCATTCTGTCTTCCCTAATCCTGTCTTGACTTATATCTATGTCTATTTCCATATATATATATATATACATACATACATATATATGTATGTATGTGTGTGTGTGTGTGTGTGTGTGTGTGTGTGTGTGTATCTAATGCACAAGTTCACAGAGGAGAATTCTTTAACAAACTGCAAGTCATCTCTTATCCTTCCAACACTCATTTCCTTCAACTTTGGAGAAAACTATTTTTAAATGTTAGTGTACATTCCCATCTCTTTACACACTGAACAGAATAATGAAAGTCAAACATTTATTTAGTGCTTAAGACACACAGAGGACTTTCCATCTATATTATCTTGTCTTCCTAAGGAATCTCTGGTGGGTGTCCTATTATTAGGTCCTTCATCCCCTGTAGACAAATGTAAAACTTAGACACAGAGAAGGCTGGGGACTTACTAAAGGTCACAGGCTGGTTAGTGGTTGAACAAGGACTGATCCTAAATCTTCTGAGTCATCCTCTCATTTCCCTTTCCCCTTGAGGAATGCCACTGCCTCCTCCCAATACTAACCTTCTGTGGAGAAAACGGGATCTCCTTCCTTCTAGGGTTACAGGGTTCAGGTGGGTTACAAAGCTGTGTCAAGTGTTTAGGCCCCATCCCCAGCTCCAGGCACTTCTGCAAAAGCACGTATTGTCTAAGTAGCTCTGGATATCCTTTCCCTTCAGTCTTGCAGTCAGCAGGCTTAACTCAGCATCTAATCAATTTCATCAAAGAAAGACAGCTAATTGCACTTAGCAAAGTCATAGCTTCTATGAGTTAGCAGGCTATCAGTGAAGGTCTGAGCGGCAATCTTTCCAGTAAAGGCTACTTCATTCTGTAACTGAATGCCGAGGATATAAACAGCAAAGTTGGTTATTTACAAGATAGATCTAGAATCAAGGCCACCAGTGATAGTTCTTGACAGAATCTCCTAGGTTGGCCACTGGAACACTGGAAGTTGGTCTGTGTATAAGTTGGTACAGATCACAAAGTTCCATTCAGAAGTGGGAAACATTGTTGTTAACTCTCAGGGTGGGGTCAAGAGGCTTACTAGAAAATGCTTCCTCAAGCATTAAAGAGATGTGGTGTTGCCAGAGGGCTGGCTTACTCATTTGTAGCTTCTCAGAATAGCCACCTTGGATGGGAGGCACAGCTCCAGAGGTAGAAAATCAGCTCTGAGCAAGAACTTGTCACCTTCTACAAAACGGTCCCTGCCTACTGAGATTTAGTTTTCTGTCTACCTGAGCAACCCCTCTCATTTCTTCACTAATGTGCTCCTAGGAGAGGCAGAGGTCTCCCTAAAAGGAACTAGCACAGAATCAGTACAATGCATAGATGGGGTTTGAATGGCTCTGCTATCAGTTAGACTATAATATCAACTAGATGAAATAGTACATATAAAGCACTCAATTCCATTCTTGGACATTTTATAAATGCAGTTATTATCATTATTGCTACGTTTACTGTTATATTATTTACTATTGGATAGCCTATTAAATCTTTGACTGATGACTGTTAACTTCTTGGTAAGTTTCTTCTGTTTACTTAAAAAAGGAAATTAAAGCAGAACTAAGGAAATGGAAAAACCTCCCATGCTCCTGGATTGGAAGAATCAACATTGTGAAAATGACAATCTTGCCAAGGGCTATCTACAAATTCAATGCAATACCCATCAATATCCCAATGGCATTCTTTAAAGAAATAGAAGAGGCAATCCAAAATTTCATATAGAATAATAAAAGACCCCGTGTAGCAACAACACTTCTTAGCAGAAAGAACAGCTCAGGAGGAATTTCAATTCCAAACTTTAGACTCTATTACAGAGCTATAATTATCAAAACAGCTTGGTACTGGCACAAGAACAGGCCTGAAGACCAATGGAATAGAACTGAGGACCCAGATATTAAACCACAGACCTATGGCCACCTAATCTTTGACAAGGGAGCCAAAAAAATAGAATGGAAGAAAGACAGCCTCTTCAACAAGTGGTGCTGGCAGAACTGGTTAAGCACCTGCAGAAAACCAAAGTTGGATCCTTCTTTGTCACCCTGCACTAGAATTAACTCCAAATGGATCAAAGACCTGGAGGTAAAACCTGACACACTGAAAACTTTACAAGAAGGAATAGGAGATACACTAGGCCTCCTTGGCACAGGTAGAAACTTTCTTAATAAGAACCAAGAATCACAACAAATCAGAGAAAGGCTGGATAAGTGGGACTGCATTAAACTGCAGAGCTTTTGTATGGCAAAGGACATAGCTAGTAAATTAATTAGGAAGCCTACAGAGTGGGAGAAGATCTTCACCAACCATACAACAGACAAAGGCCTCATATCTAAAATATATCAACAGCTCAAAAAATTGAATCAATCCAAAACTAATCTCCAAAGTAACAACCATCCCATTAAAAATGGGCCAAAGACTTAAGAGAGTCTTCTCTGAACAAGAAACAAAAATGGCCTATAGACACATGAAGAAATGCTCAACATCTCTGGTCATAAAAGAAATGCAAATCAAAACAACTCTAAGATTCCACCTTACTCCAGTTAGAATGGCCAGGATCAGGAAAACAAATAACAACAGATGCTGGAGGGGATGTGGCCAGGAGGGATCACTACTACACTGTTGGTGGGAGTGCAAACTTGTTCAACCACTATGGAAAGCAGTATGGCAGTGCCTCAAAAGGCTAAACATAGAGCTCCTCTATGACCCAGTTATTCCACTACTTGGCATTTACCAACCATCCAGAAACTAGGGCATACTAAATCCACTAGCACAACAATGTTCATTGCAGCATTATTCACCATAGCAAAAATATGGAACCAACCTAGATGTCCCTCAGTTGATGAGTGGATCAACAAGATGTGGTATTTGTACACAATGGAATTCTATGCTGCTGTTAGAAAGAATGGCATCACCCCATTTGTTAGGAAATGGAAAGTCTTAGAAAAAATCATATTAAGTAAGCCAGACTCAAAGGAACTTAGGCTCAATGGTTTCCCTCATTTGTCATAATCAGTAGAAACCTGGGGCTCTCCTAGCAGAGATCTGCAATAGAGCAAAACCTTCATACATAAGGCCATATAGCATGAAGCTAATTGAAAAGACCTCCAGGATATTGAAACAAAAGCCATACAATGAATGATTGTTGTCCTTAATGTACTATGTTATCTCTCATCTCTTTTGCTGTCCCTTGGTTATCTCATATTGTTACAGTATCTCACCTTGTTATCTGATATATTGGATTCATTTGTATTTGGTTATTTGAAATTGGATAGGGAAGGGGGGAAAACCAAGATGGGGGTGGGGGGGTAGGGAGTGGAGGGGAGGGTAATGGGGACCAAGACATGTGAAAGGGTATCAATATATGTGAATTAATGCACCTTCTAGCTGGCAAATATCATGTAACCCTTTTATTAATTACAATAAAAAATATAAAAAAGAAAAAAGTTTCTTCTGTTTATTTTTCTGTGACATTGTGAATGAGTGGAACATGTGTGTAAATTGCCTTTCTAAATTGTATGTTTGTAATGGGAATTATAAGTATTGTATGTTTCTGACATACTGGGTACTTAATTCATTTAATTAAATTAATGCATTCACTTAATTTAATGCATTAGTTCATATAATATCTACATTGTAAGAAATAGCTATGGGCCGGATACTGGTGGCTCATATCTGTAATACTAGCAACTCAGGAGACTGAGATCTGAGAATGGCAGGAAATGAGCCAGCCCAGGCAGGAAAGTCCTTGAGATTCTTATCTCCAGTTAACCACCAGAAAATCACAAGTGGTGCTGTGGGTTAAAGTGGTAAAGAACTAGCTTTAAGCAAAAGGGCTCAGAGACAGCACCATCTCTGAGTTCAAGCAAGATGGCCAACAAATAAAAGGTAGGTACAACTACAGATTAATGAATTAGAGGCAGTACTAACATACTAATTGCCTACTATATCCTCCTTTTATCCATACACCTCATCCCGCTGTACCCTGCCCTAGGTCAAATCTCAAAGAGATTTTGAGGCCGATTTCTAACAACAACCTCCATCCAACAGACAGTTTCTGATTTCCCTGATGCAATAGTCTCCCTCTTCCTGCCTCTGCATGTGCCTCCAACTTGTCTTTGTTCTGTCACATAGCTATTCATAGTCTTCTCTACATTCCACAATGTTTTCAACTACATTTAGAAAACCAACTAAAGGATACTGAATTAAGTCAGCAGGTCTTCATCAGCATTTCTAAGAATAAAATAGAAGAATAGAATTGAATGGAATTACAGAAAGACTAGGATAAAAGACAGAACAGAATAAAGTAGAATGACAGGATTGTATAAATAATTGAATAGGTGAAGGTGTTCCATATAGTAAGGCAGGTAGTATTTGGCTCATGACATGTTTCTATCCATGGTGTGGTGGTGGTGGTGGTGGTGGTATGTGTGTGTGTATTAGGCTGTGACAGAAAAAAAATGAACCTCTGGTAAAGGAATTACTGTTTGATGAATATAGCAGTTTAGTTTTCCTTAATAGGAAGTAGGAAATCTCTTGTACAACAATGTGAATACAGTCAAAACTATCAAGCTGTCTCCTTAAAATGGCTAAATGGTAAGTTTTTAAATTATTTTCTTTACATAATTAAATATAATTTGATAATAATATATTTGTTATTGTGATCATGATCCAAATACTTGGAGAAATACTGGCCTAGTGGACTGAAGTTATTTAGAGCTTAAGAATTAATGTGATGTCATCTAGGACTCTCCTAGCAGAGGATTACAATAGTGCAGATTCTAGATACATAAGATCATATAGGATGAGACTAAATGAAAGGATCCCTAGGATCCTTTATCTTGAGTGATTGTTGTTCTTAATGTACTATGTTATTTCTTTTCTCCTTTGTTGCCCTTTGGTTAATCTCATATTGTTATGGTATCTGACTTTGTTACCTGGTATATTGTATATACATTTATTTGTTTATTTGAAATAGGAAAGGGAAGGGGGGAAAACAAGATGACTGGGAGGGGTTGGGAGGGAAATGGAGACAAAATCATGAGAAGGTATCACTGTGTAAGAAGTAATGCACCTTCTCTCTGGCAAATGTAATTGTAACCCCTCTATACATTACCTCAATAATAAAAAAATAAAATAAGAATTAATGTGATGTGTCTTTTTCTTTTTTATTATTTTGTTTTATATGCCAGTCTTGGAGCTTGAACTCAATTCTGGGCACTGTTCCTTATGTTTTTTTTTTCTCAGATGTTCTATTACTTGTGCCACAGTTCTATATTTGGCCTTAGGGTGGTTAATTAAAGATAAGAGTCTCATGGATTTTCCTGTCAGGGCTAGTTTCAAATGCAGTCCTCAGATTTCAGCCTCCTGAATAGCTAGGATGCTAGACATGAGCCACTGACTCTCAGAAAATGTGTCTTTATGTCCTCAGCATCATACACCTATCAGCCCCAGCTCCAACTCTTAACTTCTCCTTTGAACTGAATCTATCCCTTATAAGAAGCAACAGTCAGCACTCATCATGTATAATCCACATGCACACACAAGGCCACATATTACACTCTCCAACCCTCCCACAACACCCACAGCTGGGGGGGGGCATACCACCTCTTCCACTAGTCACAGCTGCCACAAATAGGTGGCACAGCAAACACTAGCAAGAACAAGAAGGGCCAAACTGGGATATGTGCATGAAAAGACGGTTTGGATCCTCTACTAAAATCCGTGCATTTCCTGATGATACTCCATTTCCTCTCTGAGTTAAGTTCCTCTGCCTACAAGCCTACAACCCTGGGATGCACACTACACAGTGTTTACTGCTAAGTGGCTTCCCCTGAATCTGTGTTATATCATTCAAGTAGGAGGTTTGAGCTTCCTGTGGCTACAGAGTTCTTCACAGAAAGAAAACACCATAATTCCTCTTAGGTGATGCTACCAGGTGCCTGTCCTCTCCTCTGCACCGCTGAAAAAGGACTAAAGACAATGCCTAGAACCAGCACCATGCATAAACTAGAGAATGAAGGCGAGCTCCCAATGAGTTGCTAAGTTCAGGAAGAAAGCCTCCAAGTGTTTCCCTAACAAGAATGGGAATGTCTAGACCTGGTGTCAGGAGCACAAGCGCTCCACCACTTCTTCGTATTGCCATCAATGGGTAAGTGATCTTATGGCAGCACTCTTCATCCTCATGGACACAGATAAGCCTGCAGAGAAAACTAAACCAGGGAGGGAAATGTTTGACATCGTCATGATATTATAGAAAAGAATATTTCTCACTGGGGGATAGATGATTGTAGGGAAACATATTACTTCACTAATATGGAATACAGAGACTGTACTATCACCATTGGAGGGAATTAGTACACATCTTTGGCAGCTTGGGTATATGAGGCAATAGTCACCTTCAGAACAACAGACCAAAAAAAAAAAAACAACAACAAAAAAAAACCTTTTTGGGTAAACCTAGTAAGTGAATTTGTGAATGAACCTAGTATTGGCAGGAAAATCAAGCTCCAAGGCTGACCACAGAGGGCTGTCCTGCTGTGATTGTATGTCTAATTCTGTGGATGGTTATCTCCAGAGATAGAGAAGAAGGGATGGAGATGAAAGATGATAAGATGAGAGAGAGAGAGAGAGAGAGAGAGAGAGAGAGAGAGAGAGAGAGAGAGAGAGAGAGAGAGAGAGAGAGAGAAGCCCAGATTCTGGGGTCAGGGTGGTGGGCTTGTTCTAAAACTAGCATTTTGTAGGCATTTCTTGCTGGGGCTTTTTGCTAGGGCTGCTGTACTGCACACCAGGAGGAGGTACAATTCTCATGATTCTCCAATCAAAGATGCTCTCAGAGTTGATTAGTGACAGCATTTAGTGAAAATGAGGCTAGCGACCATGGTATATTACCCTCTAGGAAGGACTATCTGCTTTTCTCATGGTTACCATAAACAGACCAATGACAGATCAAGGCAGGTATTCTGATCAAGCACAATTCAAGAAGACCTCCCTCCTACCTCTCCTTTCTCCTCCACCCCTCAGAGAACTCAGAATCTCCCATGGCTGGAAAATGAGTACTGAGAGAAATGAAGGGAAAGAATAGACAGGAATAGGCTTTCTGCATGCTCTTGCCCATAATGACATTTGAAGGATTCCTTGGGTTACCAGAATTGGTGTGGGTTAGGAAGAGCCCAGGTTCTTCTAGAATTGAAGAGGAACATCTTGTATGTCACAGAAAAACACCTAGAGGAGCAATGGGAGACAGACCTCTTCCGTTCCAAATACTCTAGAGGAAGTTGAATCCAGGAAGGAGCAAACACTTGGGAGGGTACATGCCTTTTGGAATAAGGGGAATGAATCTTGTGTTCTCACCTCTTCAGAGCTGTAAAAACTGTCTGGCTTCTGTTCTGAAAAAAACCTTTTATATATGTGTTTTTTTGTCTTTTAATGAGAAAGACCTTTCTTTGAAAGAAAAGAAAATATAAGCTGTCATCTTTTAAATCTTATGAAAAATTATTTTTCCAGCTATTTTCTCTTAAAAACTATTTCCCTTCCCATCCATACTTTATTCCTTTACTCTCTTATGTATGTATAGATAGTGAAAAATTCTTCTAGTTCCCTCCCCCTTGATATGATAACATGAAACCAAAAAAAAAAGAGACTAGATCTCCTCTGGGAGAGTTGACAGTACATACTGCAGGAGAATTGCTATGATTTGAATGTGTCCCCCAAACTACTTCATGTGCTTAATTTCCAACATAAAAGTATTGAGAGGAAGACTCTGGATCTTCAGGAATTAATTAGTGATACTATCGTGGGTGCGCTCTCTCTCTCTCTCTCTCTCTCTCTCTCTCTCTCTCTCTCTCTCTCTCTCTCTCTCTCTCTCTCTCTCATTCTGCTTTCTACTATGGGATAACAGCAATATATAGAATCATGACCATGACACCAAGACTGGAAGAAATAAATTTTTGATATGTCTACCACTAGGAATATGTCTCACTCACCTATTAATGACACTTGCATCAGAGACCTCCATATTATGGTAGGAGAGTTCCAGTCAAAGTCACTAGAAACATCATAACTGCCTTAAAAGCTGCCTTAAAACAGCAAGATACACTTTATATATACTAATTACAACCCAACTATGCCTGGTATTGGTGGTTCAACCCTTTAATCCTAGCTACTCATGAGGCTGAGATCTGAGGATTGCTGTTCAAAGTCAGCCCAGTACTCAAGTCCGTGAGAAAACCAGAAGTGGCTCTGTGGCTCAAAGTGGCAGAGTGGCAGAGTTCAAGCCCCATGACAAAAAAAAAATATAGTAGACTTTTCTCAGGGAAAGGCCAACAAAGGTATCAGTAGAAGCTTGAGATCTGACATTTAGGAAATTTCTGCAGGTCAGTTAAATTAGTGAATACAAAGGTAGGCTACTAGAGGGATAGGAAGAGACAGAGTAGAAAGGGCTAGGTCCCATCCGGGCTTAAAAAGCACAGGAATCTCTCAAGCTTTAAATCAGTTCCTTTAAATAAGCCAATTATGTCTTTCCTTTTTGGGTAATACTAGGTATTCAGCTTCTAGAGAGGAGAGTGGAGAATCTTTCAAAAATATTGAAAGAAATCCATACCTTGACAACTTATTTTGCTATCTGCTGAGCACAAAATTAATTTCCATATTAACACATTATGTGGAGATAAGACGTGACAAATTGAATGACAGAAAATAAGGTGGGTTTCATTGCATTTCCATGGAGTATAGCGTGTGTGTGTGTGTAAGTCAGACGTCGGGAAGCCTAAAGCAAGAGAGGTTTGCAGAGAGCAACTGAACAGAGAGATACATTACCCAGAAAAATAGGTTTGGCTCAAGTGCTGACATTTCCTTTTCTTCTGTGAATGGAATAAGATAAAAAATATTACTTGCAAGAGATAACCATTTCTGGCATAGTCCTTGCCTATCCCTGACACCCTTCTCCCAAGTACTGCCTGGCACCAAGGCCAGCTCTCAGCAGGACTTGAGGAGATAATTACCCAGTCCATGTGATACTTCAATGTGGGCCCTAGAAACCCTTGCAGATAAACTGTGCCTGTCCAGGGGAAAAGGTCAGCTCCCAATTCTCTCTGGCATGGATGTTTTCTTCCATCCAGCTTTGAATGATGAATCTCCCACATGGCTCAAGGTACTTGAGACACCATCACCACTCACCCTACACCTAATGCATTTTTAACATTTCCCCCTTTTAACCAGGCACCAAAGAGAAAAAAGATGGCCTTGAAAAAAAAAGCCCTGGACAGTCTCACACAAGCAGCCAGAAAGATGACTGTCACTTGATTTAAAAGACTGAAATCCCTGAGAGTAAAGGATGTTAAATGGAACCAATACGGGCTCCAGGACCCTATGACTATGAATGAAGCTGCCTTTTTTGTACCTTCCACATAACTTGTGGTCTGCCTAGTCTTGATGTGCTACTGTGGAGAGGAGCTCACCAGGAAGAAGCATGGTATGTGAACTGACCCATCCTACAAAGAAGGAAGCCAAGAACACAGATTTTGATGGACATATCCTTGCTATTTGACCTTGTACAAGTCATGGAATCCTTTCTTTTCTACTTCTTCTTGGTATAAAGTTGAGTACGACTTTTTATATACCTGTGAACGTTAATATCCTTTGTTCTCATTATTCCATCGATTAATAACTACCTTATGCTGGGATCTATTGGCTTATGCCTGTAATCTTGGCTAATCAGGAGGCTGAGATGTGAGAATCAAGGCTCAAAAGTTAGCCCTGGCTGCAAAGTCTGTGAGATGCTTATCTCCAATTAACCAGAAAGAAACTGGAAGTGGAGGTATGGCTCAACTGGTAAAGTACTATCCCTAAGCTTAAAAAATGAAACAACAAGCAAGAGCTTGAGGCCCCAGTACTGGGCATACACTCACACAACACATCATTACTACCTCATGTTTTCACATGGTAGTATACTATGGGATGGGCCTTCCAGAAGACCTACAAATGAAGTCCTTATTGCCCAGCAGTTGATAAAGTCACTGGGAAAATGGCCTCAGCTGCAGACAGCTCCTGGGTCAGCCATTGCACTTCCCAGCATCCTGGGACAGCCACACCAATGGCCATAGGTAGAAAGCTCTGGCCCTTTCTTCCCTACTTAACACTATGCCAATGGGTAATCTAGCCCCATAAATCCCCATGAATTGGCCAAAGCTGCCATTGGGCCTTAACAGCTCAATCTACCCAATGCTGCTTCAGCACCTTCCTCCATCCAGGTTTCCTCAAAGGCTTTGCTTGACAAACAGCCTTCATACCAACCCCTTCTCATAGTCAGCTTCCCAGGGAGGCCACTGGCTACAACCATTTCTATAAACTCTGAGCCATTAAGTGCCCCTGTCTCACTCACCTCCATCTTACAAGTGAAGAAATACAGGCTTAGAAAATGACTTACCATGCTTAAATAGTCAGCATAACTCATGTTAAAGGCTTTAGCTCGCTGGATTCTCAGACATGCCTATTTCACTTACACTTCATCTCCTCCCCCAGCATGCCTTATTTTCCTTACATGGCAAAAAGAGACGAGGAGTCAGAAAAATAAATCGATTCATCCATCCATTTCTACTCAAGGAGAAATAATTAGCAAATATATAAATCCATGAGTTATTTGCTGCTTCCACTTTAAATAGATAAACATTTGGTTTTCATTTGGGGATTATTTTAATCTGTTTGCAGCCTGTATCACATAAAGAGGCAAGCTGAATGCACACATCAGTAAGCCAACCAACTAGGATCAAGGTCCTGCTGCAAAAATGGGATTCTATTCAAAAAATAACTAAGGCAAAAAGGCCTAAGAGGTATGGCTCAAGTATTAAGAAACTGGCTTAGAGCTTGAATCCTGAACTTTCATCCCAGCAACTCATCTTCACATTAAAAACTTGTTGTTCTTCTTTGCTATTAGGCTATGTCAGATTCCAGGCCAGACTTCTGAAGCCCCTGTGGTGGGGTGGAAGGAATTAGTCATGTTGTGATAACCAGTAATGATGGTTTTCTCTATATTTTCATTGGGAAAGCTGGGTAAAGGATTGTTAGGAATTCCATGTTATTTTTGTAAAATTACATGGAATCTGAAAATATTTCTAAAGAAGAAGGGTTAACTGCCCTGTGATCCAGGGCTAACACTGTTGGGTATTTATCTGACAGATTTCAAGTCAGGATAAAATCAAGACACCTAAACATCCACGTTCACTACAGCAATGTTCACAATGGCCAAGTCCAAAACAGCCCAGACAACCTACAGACAATGATAGATTAAGAAAAGGTGAATTATATGTATATAGGGGTGTGTGTGTGTGTGTGTGTGTGTGTGTGTGTGTGTGTGTGTGTGTATCATGGTATTTTATTCATCCATCAGGAAGAATAATAGCAGGTCATTTGTAGGAAAATTGATGGGTCTGGTAAAAATCATACTGAGAGAAGTAAGTTAGACTCAGAGAGATAAAGGGCACAGGTTTTCTGTCATATATGGAAGTTAGATCTAAAATATAAGCATATACAAAAGCACATATAAAGCCATATGTATCTAGTCACTCAAACTGACTAAAGCATGGTAAATAAAGGGGCGGGTGTGTGGTGTAATAATGGTCTCTAACAATGATCTGAGAGGGCTAGGAATGTGGCTTACTGGTAGACTGCTTGCCTAGAATGCACGAAGTCCTGGGTTCAATCATGAATAGAGATTTTAACAAACATAATACCAGGAAGCCAAAACATGACTTGTCTGGGTGCTAAGGACATAAATGGAAAGAGGAATGGAAGACAAGTACGATTATAACACTCAAACAATACACATGAAAATAGAACTAGGCAATTTGAGAAAATGGATGGGGTGGGATGTAGGGGAGGGTACTACAGAATGATGGAAGAGGAGACAGTAATTAAGACACATTGTACACATGAAAAGGCATGTTAAATTGAAGCCCTTTAGTACAACAATTTCATGATAATTCTAAAAAGAGGAAAAAGTAGTTTGAGGTAATAATTTTTAAAACCCCTATGTAATGACATTGCCCCATTCATACGGAAATGGACTTGGAAAAAATTATATTAAGTGAAGTAAGCCATACCCAAAGAAACAGGCTACACGGGTTCCCTCATTTGTAATAATTAGTATATTTCCTAGCTAAGGATCACAATAGCTCAAAAGCTATATGCATATGACCAGATAAAAAGATGCTAAATGAAATGAACTCCAGGATATGGAAACAAGAGGTCTATCTTTGTGGTTGCTCTTTTTAATGTACCATGTGAAGTTATTTCTTTACTCTTTTATTCCCCCTCCCCTCTTTTAAGGCTTACCCCTGCTGTAATTGTATCTGATTTGGGTACGTGATGTATTGTATGTGCATTTATTTGTTTATTTGAATTAGAGAAGGGAAGTGGAGAAAGAAAATGATGAGACAAAAGACAAAGGGTGAAATGACATATTAGCAATAGTCACAAAACAGTATGCTGGAAATGAACTTTACAACTTATGAGGTGGTGGGGGGGAGAGAAAGTGAGAGAAAAACATGGGAAGGGTAATAATTTGCAAGAAGTAAGTCACTCACTACCTTACAAACATAACTGTAACCCCTCCATACAGCACCCTGACAATAAAATAAATTTAAAAAAAAATTACCATGACCCACACTGAACCAAGAAGAACTAACCCAACTAAACAGGCCTATTTCAAGCACTGAAATAGAAATGGCAATAAGAGACCTTCCACCTAAGAAAAGCCCAGGGCCAGATGGATTCATAGCTGAATTCTATAAGGTCTTCAAAGCAGAGCTCACACCAATACTCCTCAAGCTCTTCAACAAAATTAAAAATGAAGGCTCTTTACCAAACTCATTCTATGAAGCCAGTATAACCCTCATCCCCAAACCAGACAGAGATTCATCAAAGAAAGAGAACTATAGACCTATTTCTTTCATGAACATCGATGCAAAACTTCTCAACAAAATACTGGCCAACCATCTAAAACAACTCATCAAAAAGATTATAAACTATGATCAAACAGGATTCATCACAGGGAGGCAAAGCTGGTTCAACATACGCAAATCAATTAATATAATTCAACACATCAACAGGAGCAAGGACAAAAATCACATGATTGTCTCAATAGATGCAGAAAAGGCATTTGACAAGATCCAACACCCCTTTATGTTAAAAGCTCTGGAGAAACTAGGAATCCATGGAACATTCCTCAGTATAATAAAGGCTGTGTATGACAAACCCACAGCTAGTATTATACTTAATGGCGAAAAGCTAAAGCCATTCCCTCTAAAATCAGGAATGAGACAAGGATGCCCACTCTCTCCACTCCTCTTTAACATAGTATTAGAATTCCTAGTCAGTGCAATAAGGTAAGAAGCAAGCATAAAGGGGATCCAAATAGGGAAAGAGGAAGTAAAACTTTCCCTCTTTGCAGATGACATGATTCTGTATTTAAAGAATCCTATAGACTCCACTCCCAAGCTTCTTGAGCTGATTCAAAACTTTAGAATGGTAGCAGGCTATAAAATTAACCCTCAACAATCAACTGCCTTCCTCTATGCCAACAGTGAGAGGAATGAGGCAACTATCAGGAAAGCAACTCCTTTTGCTAGGTACCTAGGAATTATCTTAACTAAGAATGTAAAGGACCTTTTTGATGAAAACTTTAAAACCCTGAAAAAGGAAATTAAATAGTATCTCACTTTGTTATTTGATATATTGAATTTATTTGTATTTGGTTATTTGAAATTTGATAGGGAAGGGGGGAAAACCAAGACGGGTGGGGGGTGTGGGGGGGGGAGGGAAATGGGTACCAAGACATGTGGAAGGGTATCAATGTACGTGAATTAATGCACCTTCTATCTGGCAAATATCATGTAACCCTTTTACTAATTACAATAAAAAAATGCAAAAAAAAAAAAGAAAGAACCTCCAGGATATAGAAACAAAAGCCATATAATGAGTGACTGTTGTCCTTTATGTACTATGTTATTTCTCATCTCTTTTGCTGTTCCTTGGTTATTTCATATTGTTACAGTATTTCACCTGGTTATCTGATATAATGTATATATATATATATATGTATTTGGTTATTTGAAATTGCATAGGGAAGGGAGGAAAACAAGATGAGTGGCAGGGGTGGGAGAAGGGAAATGGAGACCAAGATATGAGAAAGGGTAGCAATGTTTGTGAAGTAATGCATCTTCTATCTGGTGAATATAATGTAACCCTTCCATTAATTATAATAAAAATATATGAAAAAAAGGAAATTAAAGCAGAACTAAGGAAATGGAAAAACCTCCCATGCTCCTGGATTGGAAGAATCAACATTGTGAAAATGACAATCTTGCCAAGGGCTATCTACGAATTCAACGCAATACCCATCATTATCCCAATGGCATTCTTTAAAGAAATAGAAGAAGCAATCCAAAATTTCATATGGAATAATAAAAGACCCCATATAGCAAAAACACTTCTTAGCAGAAAGAACAGCACAGGAGGAATTTCAATACCAAACCTTAGATTCTATTACAGAGCTATAATTATCAAAACAGCTTGGTACTGGCACAAGAACAAGCCTGAAGACCAATGGAATAGAACTGAGGACCCAGATATTAAACCACAGACCTATGGCCACCTAATCTTTGACAAGGGAGCCAAAAAAAATAGAATGGAAGAAAGGCAGCCTCTTCAACAAGTTGTGCTGGCAGAACTGGTTAAGCACCTGCAGAAAACTAAAGTTGGATCCTTCTTTGTCACCCTGCACTAGAATTAACTCCAAATGGATCAAAGACCTGGAGGTAAAACCTGACACACTGAAACTTTTCAAGAAGGAAGAGGAGATACACTAGGCTTCCTTGGCACAGGTCGAAACTTTCTTAATAAGGACCAAGAATCACAACAAATCAGAGAGGCTGGATAAATGGGACTGCATTAAACTGCAGAGCTTTTGTATGGCAAAGGACATAGCTAGTAAATTAATTAGGAAGCCTACAGAATGGGAGAAGATCTTCACCAACCATACAACAGACAAAGGCCTCATATCTAAAATATATCAACAGCTCAAAAAATTGAATCAATCTAAAACTAATCTCCAAAGTAATAACCATCCCATTAAAAATGGGCCAAAGACTTAAAGAGAGTCTTCTCTGAAGAAGAAACAAAAATGGCCTATAGACACATGAAGAAATGCTCAACATCTCTGGTCATAAAAGAAATGCAAATCAAAACAACTCTAAGATTCCACCTCACTCCAGCTAGAATGGCCAGGATCAGGAAAACGAATAACAACAGATGCTGGAGGGGATGTGGCCAGGAGGGATCACTACTACACTGTTGGTGTGAGTGCAAACTCGTTCAACCACTATGGAAAGCAGTATGGCAGTTCCTCAAAAGACTAAACATAGAGCTCCCCTATGACCCAGGAATTCCACTACTAGGCATTTACCCAATTGTCCAGAAACAAGGACATACTATATCCACTAGCACAACAATGTTCATTGCAGCACTATTTACCATAGCAAAGATATGGAACCAACCCAGAAGTCCCTCAGTTGATGAGTGGATCAACAAGATGTGGTATTTGTACACAATGGAATTCTATGCTGCTGTTAGAAAGAATGACATCACCCCATTTGTTAGGAAATGGAAAGACTTAGAAAACATCATATTAAGTGAAGTAAGCCAGACTCAAAGGAACTTAGGCTCAATGGTTTCCCTCATTTGTCATAATCAGTAGAAACCTTGGGCTCTCCTAGCAGAGATTTGCAATAGAGCAAAACCTTGATACATAAGGCCATATGGTAAGACGCTAAATGAAAGGACCTCTAGGATATAGAAACAAAAGCCATATAATGAGTGATTGTTGTCCTTAATTTACTATGTTATCTCTCATCTCTTTTGCTGTCCCTTGGTTATCTCATATTGTTACAGTATCTCACTCACTTTGTTATCTGATATATTGGATATTTTTGTATTTGGTTATTTGAAATTGGATAAAGAAGGGGGAAAACAAGATGAGGGGTGGGGGGGAGGGAAATGGGGACTAAGACATGAGAAAGGGTATCAATGTATGTGAATTAATGCACCTTCTATCTGGCAAATATAATGTAACCCTTCTACTAATTGCAATAAAAATATATGAAAAAAAACTACCATGTGCTCTAAGAAGGAAAGGATAGCTGTTGTGTAGGGGAGAGGAAAAGATACCAAGGTTACAGAATATTTTCTGCAAGTATACTCTGAATGTCACTCAGTGCCTGGAGGGTGGACAAGCATGATGTGTTTTAAAATATTCCCTTCATGGCAGAAAACCCAGAGATTATCACTGCCTAAGCCAAAGCTCTAACAATGTGTTTGCTCCCCTGTGTGGGTTAAATCTCCATAGGTAAGTTTCACTGGTACCACAGTTTTCAGCCAGTCCTTTACTTCACAAGTGAAAAAGCCTGAAACTCCCAGAGGCAAATGACATGTCTAGGTTTTCTAGAGTGGTTGATGTAATAAAAATAGACAATTTCAAGTTCCAGACACCTGGCCAGCAATCTATGAGGCATCTATGCCCTCGTGAGATGGTGCAACAGAGCAACCCTTCCAGCCTCAGGTTCCAGCCAGCCAAGAGCACACCAGCAACTCAGTCACACTGGTTGTCTACAGCATCTCTGGAGAAAATATCCTAAAAGCAGGAGCTGGCCACGAATCACTCAAGACTGACCATTTTATTGCTGAAATTGAAGTACAGTCTAGGGTACCTCCATCTGTAAATCAAAAGTCACCATTTATGAGAGAAAAAGAGAGAGGGGGGGCGGAGGAGAGAGGGGGTAGAGAGAGAGGAGGAGGGAGGGCAAGAGAGAGAGGGGGGAAGAAGAAGAAGAAACCAATCAACTAAATGAAGATTGTTGCCATTTAGCTCAATGCCTAGCAATAAAAAGTCCATTTCTTCTGTTCTTTCTCCTTTCTCCTAGGAAAAGCACAGGTCCTAGATGTTGGAAGAACAGAGTATGAACTAAAATTGCTGCTGATTCAAAATATATGCCTAGTAATTGTTTGTGCCCAAAGAAAATACTAATTACCTCAAGTTCAATTTTCAAAGTCCAAAGTCACAAAGATGTCTGTTACAGAGGTCTTCCACAGCCCTGGAAATTTTGAGAGCATTTTTTTCCATTTCTTTTGGTGAACACATTATATATAATGACAAATATAAAATGGATGAATCTGAGTATACCATGTATCTGGTAACAAACACCCTCACCCACATAGAGGATGTTGTGGGCAACATAGAAAGTTTCTAAAGTGCTCAAATGCTGAAATATCATTTAGATTGAGCGTCATTGTAAGCCTACAGCCTTCCCTACCTGGGTAGTGAGCTTATGGTATCTCTGAGACAACCTCCCCATCCCCACCCATACATATAGACAACCGCCATAGAAAGAAAACTTCATTTTGATAAGAATGCTTTCCCAGAACTGCTCACCATTGGCTCTAACTTCTCAAAGTAGGTTCATGGCCTTGAGGACCTGATCTCTGCAAGAGAAAAGCAATCAAAACAATGATATAAGATGGGCCAAGGGACTGCAAGGGAGGTGAAGCTGAAGGAAACCCTAAAATCAGCAGGCAGAGGAGAGGTAGCAATAAAAGTCCAACTTGTCAATCATTCTTTTCATTAAATAATGATTGTTATAATAAGGATTGTTTAACAGCAAGACCAGTGGGAACATTGTCTTTAATGTAAAAAGGAGATGGCTTTGTACTTTGAAATCTTTAAACTAATGTTTGCAGAGATCTATATTTTCACTCCTCTTGCTTGTTCAGTCAATCACCAAATATTGATTCTCATTCAGTTTTGTTTCCACCAGTGGGAATTTTCCTTCAACTCCAAAGTCAGGGTTTAATAACACGTGGAGCTGCTATCAACCCAGAATTTTGAACCTCACTTTTTGATCTTCTAGAATACATTTACTAGTCCTTCATAATTATAATTTTCTCCTCACAAGACTTCTTCTGTGAGGGATAGAATGCCCTGTTCTCCAAGCTAAAAACATATTTAAAACTTCTAAACTTCAAACTCTACTCCAAAAAGGGGCCCCATAGCTCTAGCCATCTCCAGTGAGCACAGTGTTGGGTCCTTGCCACAGGGGCTTGATTGGGGAAACATGCCAAGCTAGTACAAGATCCTGAGTTAAAAAAATCAGTACAACCAAAAATCACAGACAGAACGTAGGAAAAAGGGAAAGAGCAAAGGAGAGAGAGAGCAAGGGAGGGAGAGAGGGAGGGAGGGAGGGAGGGAGGGAGGGAGGGAGGGAGGGAGGGAGGGAGAAGTATTGTGATAGAGGCTTAAACAGCTTATTTTCATATACTTTATTGTAATTAATACAAGGGTTATATTATATTCACCAGATAGAAGGTGCATTACTTCACAAACATTGATACCCTTTCTCATGTTTTGGTCCCCATTTCCCTCCCCTCACCCCTGCTCCTCATCTATTTCCCCCAAATTCCCTATGCTATTTCAAGTAAACAAATAAACATATATACAATGTATCAGATAACAAGGTAAAATGCTGTAACAACATGTGATAACCATGGAACAGCAAAAGAGATAAGAGATAACATAGCATATTAAGGACAACAATTACTCATTATATGGCTTTTGTTTCTATATCCTGGAGGTCCTTTCATTTAACATTATCCTATATGGCTTTATGTATCTAGGTGTTGCTCTATTGTAAATCTCTGCTAGGAGAGCCCAAGGTTTCTACTGATTATGAAAATGAGGGAAACCATCCCCGCCAGTTGTTATTAGATTTCTTGATCATGGCCATTCTAATTAAACAAACTTTTGTTGTAATTTTGGTAGCTAAAAGTCTGAGGTCAAGATGTCAGCAGAACTGATATCTTTATGATATTTCTCTCAGCTTGTCAGTTTTGTAGGTCATTGCCTCTCTGTGTCTCTACATGGCCTTCCCTCTCTTTGTGCTAATTAATTCAGTTATCTATTGTTATTCTTTTGTATAGCTATATCACAATTTATTCAATTTAGTTCCTTCTCTTAATGTAACATCAGCTTATTCTCAGTCCTTAAACACTAAAGCATACCTGTATCTCAAATCCTTATGCATATTTTTGACTTTGAGAGTCAGAATATGCTTAGTGATACTTGAGCTCCAACAATAAAAAAGAGCTCAGCATAAGCCATGCTGCCATCTTTCTTCCCTAAAGACTTAGGTAGTCCTGAACTGAAAGAATGTCTCTTCAAGAGCACCAACAAAAGATGTAAGACATGAGACAGGTCCCTGGAACTTTCCAGGGTCCACTGGGGAGATTTTGTCCAGATTTGATGTTTCTGCAATCACCTGACAACAGTTTGTACCATCAGTACAAGTCATGGATATTTACATTGAATTAGGGAGGCCCCCATGTTTCCTTTTCTAGATAATAATGTACTTGATTGTTCTGTGGAATTCAAGGGATTTGACACTATATAGAAAGCCTTACAGACACTCTACATTTTGCAAAGCAAGCTAGAGCAGCTTTACATAAAGCAGTTTTATTCCTCCTCAACAGTAAAAGTAAAATAAATCTAGCAGGACAGGGCACTGGGGATATAAATGGCAAGTGTCAGAGTGATAATGATTCCATAAAACATGTGGTATGAATAAAAGAGAAAGGATTTAGTGACTTTATCTACTTTTCCTGCCTCTCATTGAATCTTAATTCTCCTCTTGATTATCACCTATTTAAATTAAATTCCCTATGAGGGATTTCCAGCAGAGGAACTCTGTCCAGGAAACCCTGCCAGGGACCCACTCCACGCAGGCACAGCCATTGCCCGGGCTGGTTCTTAAATTGAAATAGACAGTGGAAGCTGTCTGGGAGCTCAGTCTGTATTACCCGGGTAAATCAGTTACATAATAATTTCTATGGATCGGAGTAGTGTTGCCACCTAATTATACTCTTCTTATACATTCAAGCCATAATTATAACATTGAGATTTCTTTAAAATTCAGAAGCTGGAAGAAAAGATAGGGCACAGTAAAAGAAAGTGAAATAATTAATTTCTGAAGTGGCCACAGATTTTCTGCCCTGTCATCTGTTGTGTGTCTTGGCTATCTCCTTGCAACATGAAACTCAGTTTACATCACTAAAGCTCAATGTGAAGTTCCATTCTCCCTCCTAAGTTTTCACCTGTCCCAATTTTCTAACGCAAACGTCCCCAATTGATTCTTACTGCCTCCCTCTATTGTACACTCACTTGGGCCCTTTCTCAAGTCTGTATTTTCCAACATAAACTCTCAGTCATTCTTGTTGCTCCCCTCTGTTGTCTTTCAGATCCAGCCAAGCCCCACCCCCTCCATGAATGTTTGTAAGAATATAAACTCCACATAAGAAGGGAAATTCTGTCTTTGTGTTCACTGGTATATCTTCATGGTCCTTGACAAGTTCTATCCACTCCTGAGAAAGTCTCCTTGCCAACTACGAAGACATCTGTTGCTCTTATTGCCTTCCTTTAGATTCCTACTCATTGCTCTATTATCTGGCCAGGCAAGAATTGTACGTTTTTCCCATAAGACACTAGATGAACAAAAAAGGACCCTAGAGAATAAGGGTCTTCTCCAAATCAGCTCACCTTTGAACTTTCTATTTATCATCTCATCACTAAATGATGCTATTGGATAATATTTGAATTCCTCCAGCATCAATACTGTAATAAATAAACACATCCATCTTTGTTCTCTCCCATCCCCAGATATAGAGGATTAGTTTGAAATTTCTTATCAGGGATTCACCTATAACAAACTTTTAATTAATTTATATTAAATCCATACCGAAGGGTTTTCTGAGGGCTTAAGGGACACTAGCAAGTTTTTCCATCACTATAGTGCATATTATTGAAGATAGATGGATTACCTACAAACATGGTTCAAGCATCTGAGCCATTGTTTAGACTATCAGCTTATCTGTTTCAGAAACATTGCAACAGCTTCCAAACTTAATTCTGTGACCCTCACTTTCTTGTGTAGTCTGCAAGTCCAGCTCAGCTTACTGTGCAAAGTATATTGCTAAAATGAAGGGCCTCTTAAGACCCTTCAGGGAATGTACAATGTATAATATCTGAGGAGTTCCAATGGTTCTGAAAAATCATCTACTTATCTCTTTAGCTACAACTCCACAGCCATTCCCTTCACATAAACATATATACCACCACCACCATAACAACTATCACCTCTGCCATCACCATCACCATCATTTCTAGCATAATTTATTCCACATGCACTAGCCTCAGACTGTGGGATAAACCATAGGTTTAAGAATTCAAACAAAGGCAATTTTCTGAATTAGACATGGTAAGTTGTGACTGTCTCTGTAAGAAACATCATCTATTTAAAAACAATACTCTGCTAATTTTCCCTGTAGTGATTTCAATAAGACCATGGAGATTCTATTCTATAACATTCACCTCTTAAAATTTTGTTGAACAGAGGGAAAGGCTCAGGACTGACTTTATGTATTTCCTTTGTTGAAAAAAATTCAGTCTTGAGATAAGAATAATACACTAGTCAGAAGATAAACTCTGAAAACATCTTTTCTGGAATCAAATTTTATTTCTATCACCTACTAGCTGTGAGATCTTAGAAACGTTGTTTATTCCTCTGCAGTTTCATTCTGGATCTGTTAAATTGTGTCACTAATAGTAACTCATTCTCTGGACTTCTGTGAGAAGTAAGTAAATGAATATTTGGAGGGCTGGGGCCTAGATCAAATGGTAGAGTCCTACCTACCAAGAACAAGGTTCAAGCCTCATTGTCATTCAATAAGATTAATATTTGAAAAGCACTTAGCATGATGCTTAGAATGCACTAAGAATGCAATAATGCCTTTATTATTATATTACAGTGTATAATTCACAGATCATATTACTAATCATTAATATAGATTACACTACTGTTCTTTAATATGGGTTATGAAGGTAGAGGGTGATGGTATATAGTTGAGGGGCATTGTTTTAAAGACCTGGTTTCTAGTCAGCTCTGCCACTCATTAATTGCATTGTACCAATCCCTCCCTAACTCTGGTACTTAATTTTCCTAATGGGAATATGAACTAAAATATTGTTATTCAAATTTTAGCAGTGAAATCTTCTTTATTTTTCCCCACATTTTTATTAGCACATACTAATTACACAACATGTAGGATTTCATTGTGATATTTCCATATACATGTATAATATACTTTTATCATATTGAACCTTCTTTCTAATATTAAGCTTTCAGACTGAGATTATATAGAACACAGGTAGAAATAATACTAGTTCAAACGGACAGGAGTCAAGTTCCATCTCTTGGAGTTTTTCCTTTCGCCTAGCTTTCCCTATCTACTTCTTCTGAGTTCTGCATAGGCAGCCTCAAGTCTCCTAGATGGGCTCACTAGGCTACATTATTCATGTTAGGCCTTTGGTTTATAAATGCCATTTCGTTTCTAATATGTTTAAGAAAGTTCTGTCCAGCCCAGCACTGGTGGCTCATGCCTGTAATCCTAATCACTTGAGGATCTCAGTTCAAAACCAGCCTGGACATATAAGTCCATGACACTCTTATCTCCAATTAACCACCAAAAGCATGGTGGCTCAAGTAGTAGAACACTAGCCTTGAGCTGAAGAGCTTAGGGATAGGGCCGAGGTCCAGAGTCCAAGCCCCACAATTGACAAAAAAAAAGTTCTAACCACATGGTATATAGTCAATAAAGAGTGGTGTGGTGGTGGTGGTGGTAGTGGTGATGATGATGATGATGATGATGAGACATTCTGGTTGGCCATTTTATTCATGTATGCATTTAACAAGTAATGTTTGGGCAGCCTACTATGTACCCCAGTCTGGAATAGTCTCATATCAGCATGTGGTCATTCACTCTAACAATGGATGCCAGAATCCTTGAAAATGCCAGATCACATATGTATATATATGTATATATATATAAATATGTATATATATGTATATATGTGTATGTGTTTAGTTTGTTCCTATAGATGCTATCTAGGGTACCCTAATTTATAAATTAAGCACAATAAAAGGTTAACAGCCATAACTAATAAATAGATCAATTAGAGCAACATATTGTTATAATAGTTATGAAATCATGGTATGTTTTGTACTCTACAAATACTTTATTGAACTTTTCTCACCCCCTTTCTTCTTGAGATCATGTGAGACAATTCTATACCCGTGTAAAGCTAGATGATGTACTAGGAATGGCACATAATTTAAAATTGACTTTTTCCTGAAAATTTCCATTTATTATTTTGGGGCTATGGTGAAACATGGGTAAGTAAGATCTCAGGAAACTAAATAAGATAAGAAGATATGCATGGTCTTGTCAATCAACCAGCCTCCTAGATAACATAGTCTGAAAATAAACTGACTGCAGGGGCTCACACTGTCAAAAAGAGATATCCCAGTCCTGGGTAAATGAGGTGATTTTAAGCCTCAGAGAACCGAGGTAGCAATGTTGAGGACTGTTTGGTAGGAGACTGTCTAGTGGGAAGAGCAATCCCCTGTGTATTATGATGGCTGTCAGTGGGAAGTGAGAAGAGATGTTTAAAGAGCAGGAGCAGGAATTATCTTTGGGTCACAGGCTCCAGGCAACTCACATGCTTGGACTTCTCTCTTCTCATCCTACTATATAGCCTAGGCAGGTGTTTGGTAAGAAAGCTGGTAGGATTCCCTTATAAAGGCTACACTCTTAATACCTCTCCTACTGCTGTCTCTTCCATACCTACTTCTATATCAGTCTGCACTTTTGGTTGCTGTGCTTCAAATAAAATGTCCACACAGAGGCAAATGGAGTTATGATATTGTCTATCTGTCCTCTTATAGAAGAGATTGATCTCTAAAGTTTTTTGTATAAGTGCCACTATGAACCGAGTTATGTCATCCCTGGACTCAGTTTGTGAATAAGCCTCGCAGGTAATCGATATATAATATATGTATATATGTAAGAAATATATGCATATATTGTATATTATTTTTTCCTGGGGCTTAAACTCAGAGGCTGGGCACTGACCTTGAGTTTTCTCAAGGCAAGATTTTTCTGTGTATGTGATTGCAAGCAATCAAACCCAGGGCTTCATGCATGCTAGATAAGCACTCTACCACGAGGCCACACTCCTGGTCCCTGCAGATACTATTTAAGGTTAAAGGAAGTCATAGTGTTAGCCAATAAGAGTAATGTAGTTATGAGAAGAGAGAGAATTGGTAAGACATAAGCAAAAGCAAGAGAGACGTCAGTTCTTGCTCTCTCCCCACTCAGACTGTAAAAAAGCCATCTGAGGCTATAGCAATAAGGCAAGCCAGAAGAGAAGTCCTCACCAGAAATCATCTCTTTGTCACTCAGATCTTTCACTTCTCAGCCTCTACAACAGTGGCAAAAATAAATCTCTGCACACTGACACTGTGTGGCCTGTGGTATTTTATCATGGAAGCCAGAGCAAAGCAATGCAGAGACATTTGTACGGTTTAAGGTTTGTCTCACAACAAGCTTTGGGCTGCTGAGCTGCCAGAGGAATTGTGTAGGGTACTTTATCATATCCTGGACAGAAGCTTTGTGCTGACAATCACAGCTACCTCCATTTCACTCTACAACTCTCTGGGACCTTTTGAATTCTTTCTGGCAATATGTTTGTTCCTTTGCATGGCAACAAATGGAACTTTGAAAGCCTCTGTGAAGCTGAGCTCTTGAAAATTCAGCTGAGTGTGTGAATAGCTCCAACAGGGCATCTTCTCCATTCCTGCTAACAGCCTCGTAGCAGCCCCAGGCTCCTGCACTGGACAGGTGCCAGAATCAAGAGAAAGGGAGGAGAATGTAGAAACATGACTTCCAGATCAAAGCAAATTCCAAAAAAAATGCACAGGTTTGGTAGTTGTGGGTGCTAAGCATCTACATAGTCTGGTCAGAACTAATATAGAGCTGTAGAAAAATTGAAAGATTTGTTTAAGTATGAGGAAGAAAAATTACATTACTCATAATTCTACACTTAAAAGGTGTTTTCTTCCACTTCTTCCTTTGCATGTGTTTATAGGTATACAGAATTGGGATTATACCATCATATTATACTTAATACTATTATTATTATTTTCTTTTTATTTAGTATCTTACGTCAATAATGTCAGCACACTAGAAGTTCTTCCAAAATACATTATTTTAGTGGCATTTTTAATATATGAGTCTTACTCAAGCCAATCAATCTATTAATGTGAAAATGACAAGGAATGAGAGAAAGGGGATGATCATGGCTTGAGTTCCTTGCATTCTGCTCCACTTGGTGGTTTTAAGGTATGCTAGCCAGGGAAATTGTGAAAGTCACTATCTTCTTACCACAGGCTACCAAGTTCTGGGATTTGGATGGGACTCATCTGTTCCAAACTAGAAAGAAACGACCCCACAATGATAACATTTTCAGGTATATAAAAAGTATAATAAAATAAGACAAATAAAATAACTTTTGGCCCACCATCTAACTTCATATAAACTTATTTTTCCCTTCTTGTGTCCTTCTCTTCCTCTTAGCCTCACTCCCAAATTGTAATTACTAAATGTGCTATTCTTCAGTCCACTGAAGTTTTCATGTATAAAATAAATGGCATGGTTTTTTCACATTTAAACTTTATATACTTGTTGACATTTTGGGCACCTTTGTAAAATTTTCATTTCCTTTCTAGTCAGTACTAAAACACTTAACCTCTTTTAACATCAAGTATATTCCATGCTATGGATATTTCAAAATAGATCTCTTTTTCTCAGGTTTGTGACATTTAGGAAATTTTGCCCATTATGACATGGTTTTCTATTACGACGTTGCTCTGCATGTTCTCTGGGATTTTCCTGTGAAGCCGTGGCCTGTGTTGGGCTGCTCTCCGTAAATGCCCACTGTTCAGTCTTGTCATGACTAAATCTGTGCTTCACCATCCTGGAAAAGGTGGGAAGCCTTAGCAAAATGGAAAAGTTACCCAGAACAACTTGGCAGGGTAAGAAAACCCCCTTCTGGATAGTGAAATTACACCTGCAGGAAACTATGGTTCTATCCATGATCCATTCCTGATCTCCTCACCCTAGAAGACTCGGAGGCCCACGGGAGATACAGTCATACACCCAGATACTTGTTAAGAGAAGGCAAGTTTAGTTTTTTCGTGATTAATTGAGAAGTCTTTTTTTTCCCTTAAGAAAAATAATCTTACTATGTAGCTTAGGCTAAGTTCAAACTCATGATTTTTCTGCTTCAGTCTTCAAGTACTGGAATTGAATAGTTATATTCTTTTTAAAGAATGCTCTTGAAGATCCCAATCAACATGGTCAAGTGATACTTATTCATTGAAAGCTCTCTTTTTACCCTTCCACTATGGTCTGCTTTAGTAACTGCTAAGATTGTTGCCCTAACTTCTGTTTGTTGTTTTTTGTGTGTTTGTTTGTTTTCCCAACAAATGTGACCTTGACCCAATTGGAGAGCCACCTCCTTTATATAATGGTCTCCACCCATATAAGAATCAATCTTATTAATCAGCCATCACTATCAAAATTAAATTTTTGAAGTCTCCATGAAACAATGCCTGCCTTTGGTCCTCCTTAACTAACAAGAATGAAGGATTTAGACACAAGGAAAACAAGAGAGTTGAAATCTAGACTTCGTTCCATCCCAGAATATGCTTGCTATAAAGTAGGTCAGACTATGATGCTACAAATATTAATAATTCTCTTTTTCTCCTTTGGCTATACTTGGGGGTGGGAGGGAGGAGAACTCATCCAATTAATTGAAGAAAAATTGCAGCAGCAAAAGAAGGGTTTCTGAAGTGCTGACAATATCCAACTCCACCCACAATGAGTTCATCAACATGAAAATTATTATCAAAGGAATGACTGGTGATGAGGCAATTATTATACAACTGATGTTGCAGTAGACTGCCCTGCTTGACCACAAACATTTGTTCTCCTTCCTGGAGTCTGAGGAGAATGCTGACACAGCTCTGCAAGAGGCCAAGACAGAGTATCAAGAAGAGAAACCTGGAATGACCCTCAACACTCCCAAACTGACATCCCTCCCCAGAAAGCCAAGGCAAGGGCTTCTCACCTTCAGAATTTTACAGAAACTTGCTAGAAAAGTAGATTTCAAAGTGTGTGTGTGTGTGTGTGTGTGTGTGTGTGTGTGTGTGTTACAAGTCCACTGAAAGTTCTTATATTCTGTAAGTCTGGGTATGCACATACTTTCTGAATTCAAATCTGTTCTCTCTTTTTTTGGCTCTCTCATATTTTTTCACCTTTCTGGCAAGAACAAACTTGCCAGAAAATAAACCATATCACTTTATCATTTCATCAAAATGTTGCCAGTTTGAGACTTTTTCCCCAAAACTTTATAGTTTGAAAATTCTGACTTGTCAGAGACCAACTGAATCTTCAAGGCTTTGAGGAATTTTTAAAGAACCTATGGCTTATTCTTTGCCCATATCTGATTATGCACAAAAATATTTTCTAGAAAGGTGACTCTTACAAAGCTACTCGGAAAAATAAAATGTCCATAAATCCCCAAATCAAACAATCTAGGTTAGTACTGTAACCATCAACAAATTCTTTCTTCCATATATCTGAAAGATAAGGACACTTTTTTCCCAGTCCACCTAGAGAGAGACTGTTTTTGTTAAACTACTGCCTAGTCATTCAGCTATTGCCAAAAATAAGAGACATAGGAAATACTCCCAAAAGCCAGCAGCAAAACAGAAGTATTTTCTGGTTCTTGCCATTTGTGGGTTTTAGGTATTTGACTAAGTTGGGGTGGTTTCTGGTAGGTTAGAAGCAGGTTGACTCTATGATTTCTTATTCTCTTTACATCAGTGGTCTCTGGAAACCATGTCTTCCTGCAGGGGGAAAAAAACTTCAGGCAAACCGGGCAAGGAGGCTCATGCCTGTAATCCTAGCTACTAAGGAGGCTGAGATCTGAGGATCCCAGTTCAAAGCCATCCCGGGCACTTAAGACTGTGAGACTCTTATCTCCAATTAACCACTAGAAAACCAGAAATGGCGCTGTTGCTCAAGGGGTAGAGTGGTAGCTTTTAGCTGAAGAGCTCAGGGACAGCTCCCAGGCCCAGAGTTCAAGTCCACCCAAAAATGAAAAGAAAGAAAGGAAAGAAGAAAAGAAAAAAAAACCATAGGCACACAAGAACAAGTCCAACCCCTTTGCTAGATGGAAAGCTGATGCCTGCCTCATATCACTGACATTCCTTTGGGAGATGCAAATCACATGGCCAGACTCAATACCAACAACTCTCATAGTAGGAGCTGCAAACTCCCATAGCAAACACTGTGACTGGAAGGCAAGTAGAAACAAAGGAACCCATTGCCCAATTTGTGTCTTTCTCATTTCAAAACACAGCAATAATTTGTAACTGTTTTAGAATCCTTAGAAGACACTTCTGGATTTAAATGTTGGCTCCTCCACCAGCTAACTGGGAAACCCTGGGGTCATTATTTGTGTCCCAGGTCAGATCCTAAACCCATAAAGGAGCAGAATGAAATCTCCTCTGAAGATCTGCTAAGGTTATTACTTACATGCAGAACACTTAGCCTAGTTCATTACATATAAAAAACACATTACAAACAGGATCTGCAATTAGCTGTAAATAACAGTTATTCTATAGACATTTATTGAGAGTTAGCTACATGCCAGGCCCTTGTGATATTAAGATATATAATACAGTATATGTAATAATGTCCTTTAGGGAACCACAGTGAGGAGGCACCTAACTCAACCTAAAGCATGGTAAGTCCCCTGGTAGATATGACATATAGGTTCTTGGGGAAAAAGAAATGTAAATTTGTATGGACGCAGGGAGGATATCTAAACACAGGAATGGTGTGTTCAGAGAACTGAGGCATTTTGTGGGTAGGTAGGGACATAGAGGGGCCGATTGGAGGGGTATGGTTGGGATAGGGGACAAGTTCAGTTATTATTTATATGCTTAACCAAAGAGATTTTATGCTGAAGTCCACTGAGTAATGTTCAGGTAAACCAGTGATTTAATGTCACAATCCTGGCCTACAGGAATGCTGCATAATCTTTCATAAGTTTTTAGGAGCTAGTATGCAGAGAGGTCCACCAGAAATGAGACCTTCAGTCACAAGCGGCTGGGAAGACGAGAGGACCCTTGCCTGCACTTTCGACCCCAAGGCTTTCATGGGACATCTGTCTGTGAACACCACTCTACTTACCACTTGGGATGCAGAGTTGGGGTGCAATGGAAAGAGGAATAGACTCAATCTCTGTTTCTGGAAGTTTCCTCTACAGGCTTGGTTCCAGCTAAAAGGCAAACTGTCCCTGTTATGCCCCCTCCTTTCCCAAGAACGGCTGCAGCAGAGAAATGCACCCTCACCTGAATTTCCCATCTCAAACCACATCCTCTTTAGGATTCAGCTTCCCAGCCAAGGAAGCAATGGTCACCTGCAGTAGGCAGGAGGGCCTTGTCTGGTTTGCATAGCAAGCTGGCAGGCCCTTCCTCTCCTCCTGCAGACTCTGTTGTTTTCCAGAGAAGAAAGGCTCTGCAGGTCAGGGTAGAAAAAGAGAGCAGGCTTGGATTCACCGCATGTAGCCTTTTCTATGGGGAAAAAATTAAACAGCTTGTGAAGTCCAATTCTGTAGCTCATGAGCACTGAGGGGAGGAATTTTAAGAAGCTGATTCTACGAATGAATTAGTAATGAGTTTCTGCTGAATTTTTAAAGTTATACTTGTCACACTATTCAATGGTCATTACCCCTTTTGGATTTATCCACAAGATTCTCATTTTATAATTTGCAATAAATTTTGAGTTTCAAGAGAAACTCTGTATGCTTGAGAATCTCTTGGGCCAAAGTTGTTCTTTCTAATCATAAACATTTCCCCCTCTAGGGCACTCTAGCCTCTTGGGAACCCCTCCTCAATGCCTGGGAAGGCACTGTCCTCTGGGATTCTGTTTCCCTGCCTGCTTCTGACTTTCAGGTTGAGCTGGCTCTGTGGCTGTCATTCAGTTTTCTCTATAATGGACACCAACACAGAATGCCAGAACTCTAAGCCAATCTTCCTTTCATATCTTAGGAGGATGGGCAACCTTTCACCTTCTATCCCCCATTATTGGGAGTCAAAGGTTAGAGAGTCTTCAACTCTACCTACTGGCTCATCTCAGAACAAGTGGGTGGGATCCACTTTCATTTCTGGGTAATGATGATGACAGAGCTGATTCCAGAAGTACTGCCTTGCCCTGAGCCAAGTTGGCCCCAATTTCCTCTTTCATTCAATTACTGTTGAGGCTATAACAACTTACCCAAACTTAGCTGGGGGAAAACAAAATGGAGGCTTTTCTGGGTCTGAAGATAAAAAGCTTGCAATGAGTCTCACTGAGCTAATATTCATGTGTCATCAAATCTGCATCCCTTCTGAAGACAATCATGGAGAGGCTTTCTTTCCTTTCCAGGCTCCTACATTCTACCCACAGTCCTGGGCTCATGGCCCATTTCACCTTCATGCCAGCAGATACTGGTTGAATCTACCTCAGGTCACATCTGTTCTTGAGTCTTCCACTTCCACATTTAAGGACAAAGTAACCCCATCGGGCTCAGTTGGACGATAACCTCTTTTAATTAAGCTCCCTTAATCCTTTATCATGTAACAGAACATATTTATAGTGAGGTGGTGGACTATGACAGGGACATGTTTGTGAGGCTATGGCTATCTACCTCAGAAATCAAAGTGATGGAGACATGCAAGACACACATGCCTGCACACACACACACACACACACACACACACACACACACACACACACACCATTTCAAAGCTGGCTTGCAGGTACAGACACAACTAAAGAGAACTTCCTCCAAGCAGAAAGGAAGAGGAAATACTTCAAAACAGCATGTTCATTTCTTCTACTTGACTTCTTTTTTTTATTGTAATTAGTAAAAGGGTTACATGATATTTGCCAGATAGAAGGTGCGTTAATTCACATACATTGACATTCACATGTCTTGGTACCCATTTCCCTCCCTCTACTTGACTTCTTTTATCCTCTCAGCATTTCAAGTTGCCAAAAGTGTGGGGACTTTTCCTTTGGTGTATGGCTGCTGCTGTGACACACTAATGACAGAGAACTTCTCTAGCCATGCAAGAATGGGGAGGAGAGATGACACAGGGGATAAAGCCTGCCTCTCTTCCATCTGCCATGGGCTTATCAGAGCCATCACCCATCTTCCTTGCACAGAGCACTTGCTCGACTATTGCATGATGATGAGGCCATCTGCTTCTCTGTCTGTAATTAGTTGTACACTTGTGTTGCTGCTTCATTCACACTCTGTTATTATGGTCTGTTGTTGTTGTTGTTGTTTTTCCTTCCCCAAAAGTATGATGTATGCTACCCTTACCGGAATCAAGAATTCCTTGGAGAAAGGCAGGTATTTTCAGCTCCCAGGAGGTTGCTCTGTTTAGTGGCCACTCAAGCAGCCTTGCCATTGACTAGTTAAGGTATCTCTGGGGGACAACTGGAGTCCTTGAGTGGCAGTGAGGGAACAAACATGGGCTAATTGCCTGCTAGGAAGAAGGAGGCACAGTAAACAGGAAGTCCATTCTGAGTCCTGGGCAAGCAGTGTGGCTTTGTAATTCAGGAGAGGATGGAAGGGTTGCCTGTTATCCACAGAAGGAAATAGACCAGGAAAGGGGGATCTTAAACAAGAGTGTGTGTTAAGTTCTCAGCAATTTTTCCCTCAGAGATAAACAATGCTACTGCTGTCTGACAGCAGAGGCAGGAAAGATGAGCACTTCATCCCAGAGAGGTCAGCAGAAGGGTGCTGCCCCTGGGCATCTGATAATGGAAGAGAGGACAGGTCTCTTTCTCTCACCAAGACTTTTTATTGTATACTGTTCCTGCTAACTACCTACTGCCAAATTCCCTGACAGCAAAAGAATATTGACAAAGCTCTTCTTTCCAAGAATGTGCTCAAGGAAAGCTGATCTTCTTCCATATATTTGTTCCAGTCCCCTGTTTACTACCTCAAGCTGGAAAGAGAGCAGGTGTCGCAGCTCAGGGTGTGTTCAGGAGGGACATCCTCTTGCAGTGCCGGGAGCCATACTTCCTACAGGAACAAGCATGTACACAACAGAAAAGGATTACTCATACTCCCCAATCCAGGGTGCCAAATCCTATCACTGGAAAGAGCTAATATAATTAATTTCTCATATATCCTACCAGAAGCAGGGTATGTATAAGGAAGCCTGCATAAATATTCTCTCCTCCTTTTATAATTTTATTCTTATTTTTAATCGACTGATTTTTTGAACTCTTTATTTTTTGAGCTCTATATTCACCTTCTCACTATCATGTATTTTCACATTAAAATGGAGCAAATGGAGCAAAATGGAGCAAACATACCCTTATCTGTGTGTAATGTCTACTGTCAATAAATCTAGGCCAGAGCCACACATTTGTTACAATCAGGGTCCTTCACTGACACTTCACTGCTATTCAGAGTTTATAGTTTATATTAATGGTCAGTCCTGTACCATACTAACTGACTTGGATTAATGCATAATGCATTAGTATCTGTCAATGTACCCATTATTATCATATAGAAAATGTTATTGTCCTAAAATTCCTCTGTGCTCTGTCCACTCACCACCCCCTCCTCATTTCATAGCAACCACTGATACTTGTGTTACTTCGTTTGCTTGTGGAGGTGCTGGGGATGGAACCCAGGGCCTCTTACATGAAAGGCAAACACTCTACCACAGAGTTCTACCTCCAGCTTATAACTACTGATCGTTTTCCTGTCGGAGGTTGTGCCTTTTCCAGTCAATCATGCAGTCAGAACCATCCAGTCTGTAGCCTTCTGCCTTTTTGGTTCATAATATGCATTTAAGATTTCCCCACACCTGCCTTCTCTCAGAAGTATTTGCCAAATGCCTGTAGTGCACCACACCAAGTTCTAGGAAGTAGGGTTCTGAGTGTAAAGACAACAAGTTCCCTCATTCCTCGGAGCTTATATCCTAAATGCATGGAAAGAATGACTGAAAGAATAAACAACAAAGAGATTTTGAGATGTGCTATGAGCAAAATAAGATATGACAGTGAGTGGCTGAAAGCAGATCTCGATGAAAGCAGAGAATCAAATGAGTGACCCACTTGGGGTAGGGTGGAGGAGTCTTGCAGGACTGCAAGGAAGGGGTGGAGGCTGTATGTAAACTATCATGTCCACCCTGTGCTAAGGGGAATGCTGGTTGAGAGCAGGGAAGATGTGGTTTGGTGTAACTGTACTCTTGTCTAGATTGGGATCTGGAACAAGAACCTGCAAGAGGCCAGAGGCAAAAGGAGAATCCGACACACCATCCAGTTACATGTCTTCCTCCCTAGCCCTCTATCTGGTCCAGCTGTCAATTTGGACTATAGCATGGTTTCATTTTTATTGACTTCTGTTAATATGCGGTATAAGTGTAATCGTGTACATTTTCATATAAGTGTATGAATAATTATAGTAGCATTCTAAGAGCAGAGCAGCATATCTTTTTACTTAAAAAATATAGATGTGCTGCTCATGAGGCAAGAAGGCCTATGCTGTTGCCAGCTACAGAAAACCCTGGGAGGTGACTGACAGGTTTCTAGTATGGCCAAACTACTTGTGAATCATAGTAGTAGTAATCATTCTGAAGAAAGCAGGACACAACAAGTGGGTTAAGAATATTTCATAGAATTGGGTGCCAGTAGCTCATGCATATAATCCTAGTTACTCAGGAGGCTGAGATCTGTGAATAGAGGTTTGAAGTCAGTACAGACAGATTTTTTAAAAAGACAGAAGTGGAAGCCTGGCTCAAATGATAACATCCAGAGTGATAAAAAAAATAACAAGTAAGAAGATGAGGCTCTGAAATTGTCTCACTCCCAGAGGAGAAAAAAAAGTTTCATATTGCTCTCTCTGTAATGGCATCCCTGCTAGGGTGGTGTGTCCAGGAATCCAGAAGCTTATCAGTAAAGGGGAGATGCAAAAGGGAAAAAATCAGTATCAGCTTCAAAGGAAGCCTTGATGTGAATAAAGTTACATCATTTTACCAAAGATGCATGCTAGCCAGGAGAATAACTAGGTTCTCAACATAGATGTGTATACCGTCCAAGATCTATCACCTTCTAAAGCTTCACTTTGGCCCTGCTGTTCTCAGGGTCCCTGGGTAAATTGCTCAGGGACCCTACAGAGATCAGCAGGCAGACACTAAGTTGTGCTATGTTCTGTCAAGACGTTCTGGAATGCCATCCGACAGCTTCTTTATAGCATGCCATCTTCCTCGGATGCTGCCTACTCTCCACTCTGCAGTCGTTATCCTTAACAAGCAGGACAACCATGGTAGAAATTTGTATTGATCTATACTTGTCTATCCATGAATGGTGCACAACATCCATCTACCAGAAGTTACCTGTCTAGGGGAGAGCAATGGAGGTGACATTGATCAAGACATGTTGTGCCTATTACCTACCTTCTAGAATTGAAACCTCTATAACTACTTGAGAAAAATCAATACATATTTTTTAAAAGTTACTCATCCTGAAGACAGATTGCTGATTGGTTGTTGTTTTTCTTTTAAGGCTAAAAGATGGGGGTAAGAAGCTACTAATAGCTAATTGTACACCTTATATTGGGGATGGAGAGAGTATATAACTTCCTATCCTAGGCCATGAAAGGTATTAGACTTACTTCTGCCCTCTTTTACTAGATCATTCACTCCTGAGGGAAGCCAATAGCCATGAAGACACTCAAACAGGCTATGGAGGACTTACATGATGAGTGGCCGAGACATCTACCACGAGCCACCAGACTGTGATGCCTTGGGAACAGTCCCACCAATCCCAGGGAAGCCTTCAGCTCCCTGCATCCCATCTAGCTCTAATACACCCCCATGAGAGCTCCTCAGCCAGAGCTACCAGCTAAGCTGTTCCAAAGTTCTGAACCTAATATACATTTTTATTGTCTTAAACCACTACGTTTTGGAATGATCTTTACACCTAGCAATAGATAGCATTAAATATTAGATTTTACTGGCTAGCAAGTAGTCAATCTGAGCTAAAATTTGGATCAATACTGGTGGGCTAATGTGTTACTCTTCAAAACAAAATCACCACCTTTCTATTTTAACAAAGGAACCCAGGAGATGCTGTGCCCCAACTCAAAAGTATTATGACATGAGAAGCCTTGCAGTCTTGGGGGTAAGACTGCAGGGAGGTTATTTATGGCCAAGAGTGGAGGAGTTTCTGTGGCTTTTTAATCACCTCATGCAGCAAGCTGCCCATTCTTCCTACCACGTGTCTCTAGTCATTTCTTAAGAGGCCCAGAGAGAGAGAGAGAATCCATGTCAGAGGCAACATGGGCAAGGACTCAATAATGTCCCCACTCTGGGGGCAGGAAAATGCTCTTTTTTCTCTAAGGTTCTCATTCTCTTTTCTTTTCAGCTCCTTTTACTATATCTGGTGTCCCTTGTATAAAGGCCAGTCATTTTCTCCTTTATTTCTTTCACTAAGGGGGTCTTTTCATTCTGGATAAGTTATATCTTTGCTGCCTCCTTTTTCTTTTCTTTTTTAAAAATTTAAAAAAAATTTTTTTTGGTGGGTTATGGGGCTTGTACTAGGCCTAGATGCTGTCCCTGAGCTCTTTAGCTCAAGGACACCCTACCCTTGAACCAAACCCCACTTCCCATTTGCTAGAGGTTAATTGGAGATAAGAGTCTTTTTGTGTGCTGGAGCTGGCTTTGAACCTTGAACCTTCTGAGTAGCTAAGATTATAGACGTGAGCCACCGGGCCCGCCTTAATTTTTTAATTTTTTATTGTAATTAGTAGAAGGGTTACATTATACTCACCAGATAGAAGGTGCATTTCTTAACAATCATTGCTACCCCTTCTCATGTTTGTGTCCCCATTTCCCTCCACACCCCCTTCTTTTCTTTTTTTTAAATTTCTTCTGTCTACTCTGACATTTGTTGCTTCTACAGCACTTTGGAAATAATGGAATTCAACTAAGAATTAACTTAAATGTGAGGATTGGTGTTTGAGAGTGCTAGAGTCTACAGCAATTACTTTTTTGCATTATGCTTGGCTGACAGTAACAAAGAAAATGCATATATATACCACCACCATCAAAACAAGGGAAAGATGGGAATAATGGCTAATTAGATTCAGCTCCACTATCTACAGGCCTGGGAGGTAGGCTGATGATTTCTCTCTAAATCCTTCCTCAACTCAGGAATGGCTCCTCCCACCCAGGCAGGTAATTATTAATAGGTAACAGAAAGCAAAAGCCATGTATGAAATGTTAATGACAATCTCTCAAACACACAATGTCTCCTTTGCTATGATCTTTTCCTTTGAGTACTTCTTTCTCCATCAGCCTTGTGAATGTTTGAGTCTTTTCTGCCCTGTGCTAACAATACAAACAATTAACCTTTTATCCTCAATGACTAATTCTAAGTTTTGAATTTTGTCGTGTCTCTTTTATAGACTACGAACTACATTATGGCCCCCTATTTTACAATTCTGCATTTTGGAAATGCTTCAGTGCATTGATAGGGAACCCTCTGGGGGGTCCCCATAATATTCATTTTCAAGGAAAATGGACAATAGCTGATATTGACGGCTAGTAGTTCATAGTTAACTCAGAGTTTCACATTGAGCCAACTATATGCTCTGTGAATAGCCTCCTGTTTTTGCAAAGCTGAGGTTTTGGTGGTCACTATGATAAAAGGGAAGTGTCATGCAAATTTCAATGAGGAATAGAAAATGTAGGCAGCAGTATTTAATCTGGTTCAAAGTTTGATAAGTTGTGCAGTGTCCAATAGCATATGTGTCCTCTTAGTAAGTCATTGTGCCTCATTTGAAATAATGATGTAGAATAATAATGTTAGCTTTGCTTTCAAAAGGCTATAATTGTTAGGACATAAATACCTATTAGGCTTCTTGGACCCAACTACTCAATAAATAGAACTGTAAGATAATTTCTTTGGCTTCAGAAAATGAAAAAAATAACCACACACTAAGAAAGTAATTAGAATGCCTGTTGTGCCCTTTTGTGAGGTGGCCTTATCCCATCCCTCTCACATGCCATTGTGCCCCAATGCTGTGTGTTCCCATGGTTACTGGATGCTGTTCGCCCAACTTACCGTGTGTATTCACCCACAGCACTTCACAAATGCTCTTTTCTGTGGGAATGGCCCCTTGTTTCTCTTCAAGGTACACTCTCAGATCACCAACAACAGTACTTGTCACCCTGGATTACATTGCTTTGCTCATGAACTAATTCTTCCACTAAGCTATGAGCTTCTTGAGAGCAAGGAGTAGATAGATCTTGTTCACTTCTGTGTATCAGCATTGATTTCTAGAGTCTTTATCTACATTTATGTTAGCTATCTCTGCCTCTTTCCTTCTCCACAGACACTGTGGTTACCTCTTCCTTCAGCTGCATCCTGTATATTTAAAGTACAGGTCAGGTAGGCTTCCTCCCTCCTAAAAATAACCCTTGGTCAATAGTTATCTATGAGACCTAGAGGTTTTGCTTGTGCTATTCTGGCCATGTTTTAGGAAATGCAGTGCTGAGGCTGGATCTGGGATGGGATTCTAGAGTACAGAACCAGGTCAGACACAATTGTGAGACACAGAGACTCCTAAAAGGTTGCTTTTGTTATGTGTTGTTCTGATTCATTTCAATTCTGTTTGATCTGTTAGTTTGTTTGATTGGCTGGTTAGAGCCGGAGTTTTATGCTGTGTTTCTGCTATATCAGGAATCATATCAGCAAAGAATCTTAGTGTGAGGGTCTCACCAGATCTGGGACTCTCCAAGAGATCAAAACTGGTTCTGAGACCAAAGCAAAAGTAGTTCTCAGATTATAATGAATCTCACCCCACTGCTCCATTGTTGTGGTGACCAAAATTCCTTCCTCTTCTCTCCAGGACCCCTCTTCCATGGACAGATAATTAAGTTCTCTAATCAGTCCCAGTTCAAAGTTCAAATAAAGGCAAGAGGCTTGGTGCAGATGATCAGTGAAGTCTGTTGATGCATGATTTTGTAGTAGCCTTCACCACGGCTGTTGGTGGAGCAGATGTCTGCTCATTATCTATCTAATCAGCTGAGGGGACAAGGAAGAGAAGCTCAGAGGGCATCAGTATGCTAACTTGCTGGGAGAAAGTTTTCACAAGGCAGGTTTAAGTATAGCCAAATGTCTTGGGAATTTGCCTGTCTGGTCCATATGGTCTTTATTGTTGCTCAATTCTAACTAGCTGTTTTCTCAACAACATTACTTTCTCTATTTTAGGATTGTCATCCTTAAGCTGTCAGTTATGTTTTACAGTGCTCAGATATCTCATTGTGAAGCTATTGGCATCAAGACCATTATTTAATTTATTTTTTTAAAAAAGATAATTCTTGTCTCTTCTGAGCAAGTCTTCCTTTTTCAGGGAGAAGTTAGATGTGTTACCTGTGAATGTGAACAGAACCTCACCTTTCTTGCCCCAAAAGAGAGCAGAGACCAGTTCATTTCTTAATATACTGGCTCCCACCAGGAAACTAAGATTCTACAGTGATTTATGAACCTAGAGTTTCCAGACCACTCACTGGGATCAGTGTACATGATAAATGAATCAGTGAGGTGAAAAGAGAGCTTCTTTAATTTGAGCAATGGAATTCATTAAATAAAGAAGAAAAAAACCTTTTAGTTGGTATATCCAAGTATGTCCAAATAATTGAGGACTATGTACTTTATCCTTGGCTTAAATGGTAGATATTTTGCAAGAGAGTAGGGCCAGGCCTGAATGTTCAGTGAAACCTTCCGAGAATTCATGGTCAATCTCTGATCTGACTGAACTCAAATAATGAAGTCTCTTCTGCCTCTATAACTCTGCACATCAATCTTATAATGACCACAACCACTGGATTCTATGTCTTAGGTTGTTTATGCATGAATTCCACTTTCATCTCAACTGCTTCTCACTTCTAGACCTTCTCCTTCTCCCTTTTGTAGCTTCTTAGCTTTACTCTAACTGGCCCTTTGGCCACACATAGTCAAACCTTTTCCAAAAATAAATTAATTAATTACCTTTCTTGCATCCTACATGTTTTTCTAGTTCTTACTTCATTGTTTACACCCAAGGAACAAGTGGTGTGTACTCACAGTTTCCATTTATACCACCTCCAACTAGGTCAAATGACTTCTGCTTCCTGCACATACCTAACCTTGACATTACTGGGGATACTAGAAATATTTTCATATTCCACTCAGGCCAACTATGTGTGTCCCTAGCCACAGCATTATTATTTCCACAATTCTGCCCTGCTCACTGGAACTTGTAGTTCTCAAACTTTTGCAAGCATCAAAATTGCCAGGAAATGCTTGATTAAACAAACCTTGCAAGGTTTCTGTCTGACTTACTAGGAGTGGTTTAGGGCCATAGATTTTGCATTTTACAAAGCATCTGCTGAGGCTCGCAAATCACATGTGCGAAGCAGAGCTGTGAGTGATTTCACATGATTATACCCTGAACACATGACAATGCGCCAAGGCATTTTTTGTTGTTGTTGTTACAATTAGATTGTGAGGAGAGAAGATTCTAGAATCCAGTGATAGGAACAAGGGACAATATCAACATCCTACAATGTGCAAGGAAGTCCTATTTCTCTCCCCAAAATCTGGGCCAAAAGATCTGTAGTGCTGAGTCTTAGAAGCGCTTCTCTGAAGACACTTCTCCTGGCTAGCTCTAGTTTTCTCTTCCACCACACTGGTCTAATAGATCTCATGACCTGATGGCTTTACCCCTTATATCTGTCACATCTGTCCTCACTTCTTTACTCCCACTGAAATTTCAGGTCTGATGCATACTTTCTGTGTGACCCAGGGTCATCCACTTAGCCATCTGTGCCTCACCTGTTTTATCTAGAAAATGGAGTTGATATGCTGCCTGCCTCATTAAGTCAGAAGAACTAAGTAAGCTATCTAAACAGAAAGCACTTAGAACGGGTCTTGATAACAATAAAGAGTTGACCAATGTTATTACTTATTTGTTTCTATATATTGCAGCAACAGCAATATATCTAACATTTCTGTATCTCCTGAGTCCATAACAGACACCTGATACATGCATAGCTAATTAAAATCTGAGTCTGGTGGGGTAGGAACATCTGTTGCAAGGATTACCTTCTCTTTCTCAATGATTTTCTATTAACAAAGGTCCCATCACACTGGGCAGAATTTCCTTTCATACCAACTGATTTATTTTTTGGTCATGGGGCTTGAACTCTGGACCTGGGCACTCTCCCTGAGCTCTTCAGCTCAAGTCTTCCTCCTTATTCATTGAGCCACAGTGCCCGGCCACTTCCAGTTTTCTAGTTAATTGGAAATAAGAGTCTCATGGACTTTAGTTCCCAGGCTGGCTTTGAACCATGACCCTCAAATCTCAGCCTCCTGAATTACAGGCATGAGCCAGACCACTTGGCTCTGATTTTTCTTTTTGTCCTAAATAGATGAGATGCCACCAAGGAGAGACTAGTACAGAGAGGGCAGATCCAGACATAGCCTTTTATTCTTAGCCAGAGTCAAGCAACAACCTTAAGCAGACTGGAGATGTCTACTTTGCTTTTGGGAGATGCCAACCTTGTCTTTTCAATCAAAAAAGATGTTCAGAGAAATTCTTTAATGGCTTCTGAGCTGTTCTCAGGCCCAAGCCCAGGACACATTGTTTTTGTAACTGAGATGTTGGGGCATTTGGCAGTGTCATGTTCTTATTTGGCTGGGTATAACTCTTTATTTATTAAAGCCACGGGCTCTTTAGGCCAAGTTCAGTGTATTAATTTATGCAGCTTGCCTCCCTAGACACACCAATTTGAATACTCCCAGCTTCAGGATGACCCAGTTTGCAGCCAAGGTATTAACTCTGAAGTTTTTCTTCTCTCATATTGTCCATAAAAGAGATGTGAGGCCCATAGTGGAAAAAGGTTAAGATCCAACACTTGGTTCCTCCTCTTTCTACTCTTTCCTTTACTACCTCAACATAAGTTGTATTTTCAGTTTAATTCAACGAGCCAGTAGTTCTTCAGTGCTAACTATACATGTCCTGTATGTTTACACAAATTGACTAAATCCCAGTACGTGTTTACTGGAGGCTAGAATAGTCCTAGGGAGATGAATGCACCAAGAGAGTGTGGCATGTTCAAATCTCAAGGCACATAAAAAGGACCATGTATGGACGTGGCATTGCTACTTGGAAGCTCGGTAGGAAATTGCTGGGAAAATTCCCTTGTGTTACATAGCTTTCTATAACTATAACAAATACCCAAGACAAACTGTTTAAAGTGGGGGGAGATTTCTTTTGACCCATAGTTTCAGCCCATAGTCTGGCTCTGCTGCCTTTGGGCCTGTAGCAGCACAGGAGATTGTTGCTAGAGCTCATGGTAAAGGACCTGACTCATTTCATGGGAAACGGGAAAATAGAAAAGGGCCACGGTGCCATTGTCCTCTTCAAGGACACGTCCCATTGATCTAACTTCTTTCTACTAGGCACAACTGTCTAAGGCTCAACCACCGCCCAATAGCATCATGTTCTAAACCTCAATTCTTTAATACATGGGCCTTCTGGGGGTTATCTAAGAACTAAAGCATAGAGCCTCTTAACTTGAGTACTGAAAGATAGATGAAAATTTGACAGATATAAGTGCAGGATTTGGGACAATGGGGGTAAAAGCATTTTAACCCCAGCCTAAACCAAAGAAAATGGGATAATAATGATATTACATGTTTAAAGAACTTCAAATACTTTCTGCTGGCTTGAATATGGAATAAATTAGAAGTGATCAAAGAAAGGGGCTAGAGTATAGCTGGCCTTGTTCTGTGAAAATAAAATAAGCCATTGTCCTTACCAGTTGTATACAGAGAATAGATTTCTCTAGACAAAAATGTCTCCCAAGAAAGTCTTGGAAAAAAATCATATTAAGTGAGTTAAGCCAGACCCGAAGGAACATAGGCTCCATGGTTTCCCTCATTTGTAATAATTAGCACACATCTAGAACTCTCCTAGCAAAGGATCACAATAGCTCAAAAGCTATGTATGTATGGTCATATAGGATGAGATGAAACAAAATGAACTCTAGGATATGGAAACAAGAGGCCTATCTTTGTGATTGTTGTTCTTAATGTACTATGTGCAGTTATTTCTTTTCTCTTTTTCCCCTAATGTTTAATCTCATGTGGTCAGTATATCTGATTTTGTTACCTGGTATATTGTATATATGTTTATTCGTTTATTTGAAATAGGGAAGGGAAGGGGGGAAACTAGATGATTTGGTGGGGGGGTAGAGCTGGGGGAGGGAAAGGGGGACAAAAACATGAGAAGGGGTATCAATGTGTGAGAATTAATGTACCCACTACCTGATGAATATAATTGTAACCCCTCTATACATTACCCCAATGACAATATTTTTTAAATGTCTTCAAGGCCATAAAATAAGCTTCACTGGCATCAGTGAAGATCTCAACAGAAAACAGCATACTCGGGGTAGAATTAAGTAAGGATGTGTGATTTACCAATGGATTACTAATAGAAGTTTGATTCAGCAAGCTACAAGGGAAAGTACAATGCTTAGAGGTCAGAGGCAGAAGTGGCATTAAAGAGTGGACACCAGGGAGGATTTTGGAGAAACTCAGCAGGAAACAACTATGTAGAAGAGAGTTGGATAGGGAAATAGCAAAGGGAAACACATAGAAATCAAGAACACAAAATTCTGAACTTCCATTTCTTCTCTCCCTTGAATTTCCTGTCTAATCTCCCTTGAAGGCCTAACTCAGCAAGACACCAGATCTCATAGACATTCCCCATAAAGATCAGGAGACTGAGAAGGACACATGGTAGCTCCATAGCAATGTATTGCTGCTGGCATTGTTGACAGTGCTGCTGGCCAGAGATACTTATGGCTAGACTTCTTCTCCATTATCCACACAATATTCCCTCTTTCTTCATAACCGTTTATTCAACATTCCAGGCATGATGGACTTTAACTTCCTTAGCAGCTAGAACCTGCTATTTCATGACCTATGAAAGACAATATGCACCCAGCAACTGAAGAGATCATTTTCTCCTGCTGTTGCAACAAAGAGAACACTTATTAGTAAGGAATGCTCAAAAGACAGACAAACAACAACTTGAGAGCTTAACAGAAGCAAATGACAAGAGATGACCGAAGGTGAGTCTTATGTGTGTCATATGAGGAAGAATGATGGTTTGATGTGAGTCACTTCCTGAGACACAAAAGTTTCTTTCTTTTCTTTTTGAAGTCCTGGGCTTGAATTCACAGTCTGAACACTGTCCTTGGACTTTCACAAGGCTAGAGCTCTACCACTTGAGCCTCAACACCACTTCTGGCTTTTTTCTATGTATGTGGTACTGAGAAATGGAACCCAGGTCTTCGTGCAAGCTAGGCAAGCACTCTATCACTCAGCAAAACTCCCGGCCCGACATAAAAGTTTCTTAACTGTCACTTTTTTTTTTCCTAGAAGCACAGGGATTAGGTGAAGTTCAATAGCATCAGTTCCCATTTGTTCAAGACAAGTGAATATTATTCAGTCCTGAACAAATGAACACTAATCTCTGAATGAGGAGAAGCAGAATCTGAGCCAGGGAATCATAAAAGTGAACAGTCTGATGGATCTGTAGAATCTTTTGATTCTACAACACTGTACATTTAGCTTCTTCAGGTTGGGATACTGAGATTCACAGGACTTCCTTCCTTGGTGGTCCAGACAGGAAAAATATCAATCGCATGAGGCATCTATTGCAGTGATGGATTTTTTTTCAAGGCATATATCAATTAACTGTATTTAACTCTCAGATCTTCTTCAGGTCCTCGATAAAAGGACCAGAACAAGGAAACTTGGAATCATAACCAGCAGACTTTGGTCTTTGGTATCAAGTCTGATGGACGGAAAGAAACAGTTGTATGGTTTGTATGGAGTGTTACAGCTGGATATAGAAGTGTTACAGCTGGATATGGTAAAGATGCATATTTGATATGTCTTAGCAGTTTGGGCAAGATGACAGGATCTAGTCTAATTTGCTAGTAGATACTGCCAAATGTCTGTTATAGAGGAGTGCGTAGCCAGGTATGATGATATACACATGTAATCCCAGTACTTCAGAGGCTGAAGCAGAAAGATTATGAATCTGAGACAGCCTGAGCTACATAGGCCTTAGATTCAAAAAAAATAATATAAAGGAAAAAAGGGGGAAGGGAATGAACAAGGAGGGGAGGGAAAATGAAGAGAGGAACTGGGAGTTTGAGTACACATCAGTAACTTCCAATTCACATAGAAGTGCAAAATAGCTAAAAGTAATGGATAGGACCAAGCACTAAGAACTAGAAGGGGTAAGCTTGAGACAATGCAGTTTTCCACTGACACTCAAGATCTTTTACTAGACACCTTCCTCTTGTTCAAATTAATCTCAAAGAGAGGTTATTCTTGAATACAAAGTAAGGGTGGGTTTGTCAGACTTGGCTTGATTATTTTCATAGTTGCTGCAAGATAGTAATTTTACTGTATTATAGTCTTAGAAAGTCTGTTTTTACAGAGAATGTTTTATGAGGAAGTGCAACTTGAAATTAAAAATAAACATTTTGAGCCAAATTAAAAAAAAAAGAATCACCACATTATATCTGAAGTTGGGTGAATTCTGCCCTTGTAGGGTTCTCAAAATATAATTCTAAGTTTCTTAAGCCTCCCAGTAAGTGAGCTTTCATATGCAGTACCAAGAGTCCTGTAAGCCAGATAGGCAATTTCAACAGGTTTCCCAAGATGAGAAAGTCAATCTTTCACAAGAGACTTGGTCACATCTGATTAAGGAAGTATCAGGCTCAAATACAACACCACAGACAAGGCCACAGTTGCATAAGCAACCTTTCTGATTCTGGTTTGCTATCAAGGAAGACACATTACTGAACTTAGTCAAGTAAGAATGTTGCCACATGTTTATAACACCAAAATCTACCCAATTGCCATGACTTACAGAAAACTTAAGAGGAAAAAAGAAGCTAATTTAAGGGGTTCTTTATAACAAGAAAGTAGAAAATTCAAACAATCATCCATGTTCTCAACAAAAATCACAAGTATTTCCCCTCCATTCATTCAGTGCAATGAAATTAGTTCTTCTTCCTTCCTATCTGGAATTAGCAATCTCATGAAGAGGCTTTTTAAGTAAATCCATTGATAATCAGGATATACCCTTCAGAAACTTTTGCCTTTCAAAGGTCTTTGCCATGCAGCTCCGACTTGGTAATTAGTCAGAGAACATCCATAGAAGCAATGCCTGAGACAGCCATCAGGTAAAAACAAAACTTACCTATGCAGGGACTTCGTGAGGCCTTGAATTCAAGCTCCAGTACCAGTACACACACACACACACACACACACACACACACACACACACACATCTATCTATCTATCTATCTTTCTATCTATCCCAACTGGAAAGATCCAATGAGTCAGAAGCCAGTCCTGCACATCTACACAATATGTGTGTATTAATAACACTCATATGTAAGAGACTGTATGTTCCAATTTGAAAACTATTGATTCAAAAGATGCTAGAATAATGCTAAATTTGTAAACAAGTTAGCATTTTAAAAAATGATGATGAACAACATTTTGCCACTATTGTCTTATATCAAAGAAGCACACAGACACTGTTATGTGGAATTCCATTTTACAGTGAGGACACTGAAAATTCTCTCGGAACTTTCTGGATACCATGTCTTTTCAAGATATTTTTGCTAATGACATTTTACCCATACAAATTTAACCTAGAAAAGTTAACAGTGCTTTCTATGGAATTCATCAATGCATTAGTAACATACCCAACAAACCTAATTATGTCTAGACTTTGTCTTTTTACAAGATAAGAGAACAAAGTCCTTCTCCTTTTCCAGGAGCCCCTGGGAAATTTCTAGGATAGTCATAATTGTCAAAAATAATTTAAATTCAACTTAAGATAGATAAATTGTGAAAAATTGCCAGAAGATGTGAGCACTGATCAATACAAAATGAGGGGTTACTGAAAACAAAATTTGGCTACTGGCATGATCAAAGTGACACTAAGTGATAGATATTTAAAGTAAATACAAGGTGTGCACTAATATCTCATGCCTTTAACCCTAGATACTCGGGAGGCTGAGATTTAAGTATTGAGGTTTGGATCTAGCCTGAGAAGACAAATCCAAGAGACCCATCTTTAATCAGCAGCAAAAAGCCAGAAATAGAGTCTGGCTCAAGTGGGAGAGTACCATCCTTAAGCAAAAGCCTAAGCAAGACCTTAGGTTCAAGTTCCAGTATACACCACACACACACACACACACACACACACACACACACACACACACACACACACACACACACTGAATCACTAAACACAGCAGGTGCAGAACTTTAACTCTGCCTTTGTTCTCTTAAGTAATGCAGACATGGAAAGTCAACACAAAGCACAGAATACTATTGTTATAACACAAAATCTTTATTAAATAGGCATGTTCTCACATGGAAGGCAAGAACAATGTTCTGTCATCTCACTCAGACTCAGAGAAACATAGGTGGCTCACTTTGACTCATTTGTGGTAGTGAAAATGTGTCTGTAAGTCTACAAGTAAACCGAGTAGGTAGTAAGCAATGGGTTACAAATGAACTAAATGAAGTATAACAGATTCTAGGGAGCATGCAAATAGTTTAATTCTTTAAAAAGAAATAAGTCAAAGGCCAACTAATAAGTCCAGGAAATGGGTGCTTATAAGAGCAGAGAGTGAACTATGGAAAGCAGTAAAGAGATTCCTCAAAGGATTAAACATAAAGCTCCCCTATAACCCAGAAATTCCAACCCTTGGCATTTACCCAAATGCCCAGAAACAAGAATATACTAAAGCCACTAGCACAACGATGTTCATTGCAGCACTATTTACCAACCCAGATGCCCCCTCAGCAAATGACTGGATCAAGATGTGGTATTTATACACAATGGAATTATATGCTGCCATCAGAAAAAATGACATCGCCTCATTTTTAAGGAAATGGAAAGACTTGGAAAAAAATCCTATTAAGTCAAGTAAGCCAGATCCAAAGGAACATAGGCTCAATGGTTTCCCTCATTTGTAATAATTAATACACATCTAGGATTCTTCTAGCAGAGGATTACAATAGCTCAAACCTAGGTACATAAGGTCATATAGGATGAGACTAAAAGAAAGGAACTCTAGGATATGGAAACAAGAGCTTTATCTTGTGTGATTGTTGTTCTTAATGTACATGTTATTTTTGTTCTCATTTTTGTCTTTTGTTTAATCTCATATTGTTACAGTATCTAATTTTGTTACCTGGTATCTTGTATATATTTATTTGTTTATTTGAAATAGGAAAGGGAATGGGAAAAACAAGATGATTGGGAGGGGGTGGCAGAGGAAAATGGGGACAAAAACATGAGAAGGGGTATCAATGTGTGAGAAGTAATGCAACTACTATCTGGCAAATGTAACTGTAACCCCTCTACACATTATCCCAACAATAAAATTAAATAAATAAAAATTTTAAAAAGAATTCATTGAATATACCACAGAACTGAGAAATATAAGGGAAGTAGTAGGTCAAAGTGGGATGGTGAAGATATTGAAGTGATGACGTAGATCAAGATGTATTGCACACATATAGTGCTTTGTTAACAGACATAAATACATACATGTATACATACACACAAGCACACATACGTACCATAAAGTTAAAAAAGGGAAAGGGGAGGTTGGGAGGAATGGATGAGAATGTTGCAAGGGATGGCATGGATCAAAATACATTGTAAGCATAAACTGCTTTGGTGAATGGCAGTTCCTTTGCACAAATAAAAATAATGAAAGTATTCAAAAAGGAAAAGGAAAAGAAGACTTGAGTAAAGGGTATGTAAATGACTTACAATGTGAATCCAGGAAATTTCCTTGACATCAGTCTGAGGGCTCCTGTTTAAACTGATACAGGCCAAGTGTGGAAAACAGGGAAAGGCGCCAACAGTCTAAATACATCTGAAACTTGGAATGCAGAGAAAGTCACAAAGCCAAGGCAAAGATTGAGTATGATTGTCAAAATATATGCTATCTAAATGTGGGAAATTCAGGGCATTATCTTATCCTACTCAAGAGAATGGAGACATTGAGGGTATTGTCAGATTCTTGTCTGACTCAGAGGTTGTTCCAGCCTTCAACAATGCTAATTTGATTTGCTTCTAATTTGTAGCCCAGATGAGCTGGTGATTTTTTTTTCCCAAAGTATAAGATCTCTTAAATGTCCACGCAAATGTATGCTGGCTGAAGATAAGGGGCTACCACCGTGCCCTTTAGTATGTTCAAGGTCAGCTCACTCAAGAATGGCATTGCAGAGGCATGGGTCATGTCTGAAAACAGGGTAGCAGAAACACCCTCCATGTTTTGAAATCATGCAAAATACTCATTCTTTTCCTGCCCCTGATGTAAATTTCAATTCAAAGCCTGAAATATTAGAATGAAATCTCATCCTCTTGCACTCTTCCTACCTCCAGTTTGCTAGAGGACAGAGAATACAGAGATATGAATAGTTGTGGAGGAAGTATCCTTAGAAGAATTTACTCCAGATCGGAGATATAAAGTCATTGTTTACTTAGCTACAGTTTCAAGCTTTTCTTCAGGGGCAGGAAGATTTTAAGCAAATAGGTTGTTTCTATTATTATTGTGTAACAATCTGTTATACAAATAGATTGATACTATTATAGATATGATTAAATGGAGAATATTGATGGGGAGAGATTATCCTAAATATTTTGAGTGAGCCTAGAATGAAGTTTACTCAATCATTCAGATGACTCTCAGAGCTTCAGGCCATCACCTGGTATAAGAAATAGGTTTCTGGTTCAGCCCATGTGTACATCTATATAACTGGATCACCACTTTGTAGTGGAAATATTCCCAACAAGGCTAGCTAGCATCTATCAGCCTGATGTCACCAAACCACAGTGAACCTGAGTTTGGGAGAAATGCACACCATCAGCTTTCAGTACTACAATTACTACACTTGCACAAGAGCACACCAATTAAGAAACTGCTGAAACAGTTATCCAAGACTCAGATTTTAGAGCCCTTTTCTAAATTACAAGTTTTGAAAATCAGGGGAAAAGTTGACTTGCTTATTCTCTGTAGAACTTGAAGGTGTTTCAACAAATATGGTCCATCATAATCTCATCTTCTGTTGATGGTATTCCAAGAAAGGTGGTTCCTTTAAATTACTGCCTTTGGAATTTTTTTTTTCTGTAGTTCAGGAAAAGGTTACTTCATCCAAATTATATATATATATATATATATATATAAAATATATATTTGTGGGGGGGGGGTTCGTAGGGCTTGAACTCTTGGCCTGGGCACTGTTCCATAGCTGTTCTGCTCAAGGCTACACCCTACCCTGAAAGCCACAGCCCTACTTCCCGTTTTCTAGTGAGTAATTGGAGATAAGCATCTCATGTGCCTGGGCTGGCTTTAAGCATCTCATGTGCCTGGGCTGGCTTTGAACCAAGATCCTCAGATCTCAGCCGCCTGAGTAGCTAGGATTTCAGGTGTGAGCCACCTCGCCTGGCTCAAAATGAGATTTTCTTAAGAAGCAGTCTTTATAAGCACTACAAAAATAAAGTCTTATACAATATAAAATAAAATATCTGTTTATGTGTGTAAATTTACATGTCGTTGGGTGTTTTGAACAATTAAATGGACATTAGTAGTTGTCTAGTAGGCCTTAAAGTCATTGTGCGGATGAGATAATTACCCTAATGCCAAGAGATTAGGTAATGTGTTTCTTTCTCACACAGCTTAGGTTAGGTGCTCTTACCTGGTCTTATTCTTCTGTCTGCAAAAATGCTGGAGCTTTGCTCTGAACTAGGATTAGCTGAGGCAACTTTGCTCTCTATACCCTCAGCATTTCATAGGGACACTGATGGGAGCCTCCTTTGTTATTTAAGCAAAGCAAATCACAAGGCCAAGACCAGAATCCAAGAGTGCCACACCAAAGCCACAAAATCATAAAACTGCATTGACTCTGAGAGGGGGAAGAGGTAATTGGAGCCTGAGATAGGGCAAATGGCATTCCTGAATAGTCTAATTCCTGGAATCTGTAAATACTACACTGGAAAGCTAAAAAAAAAAAAGAAAGAAAGAAACTTTGTAAATAAGATTAAATATAAAATATTGATGTGGAGAGATTATACTGGATATTCTAGGAGAACCCAATGTAACCAAAGGGATAATTATAAGAGGAAGTTTCATGTTAAAGTTAGAAACAGCATACCTGAATACTGAAGCACAGAGAAGAGAAGTGTGAACCTTGAGCCAAGGACTGAGAACAGGCACCAGAAAACAGTAAAGCAAGGAAACAATTTCCTCAAGAAATCCAGCCCCTGGATTTCATACTTCTAACCTCTGAGCAGCAAAAGAATAAATGTGTGTGGTTTTAAGCCACTAAATTGGTGGTGATTTGTTACAACATTAAAAAAAACTCACATAGATTTGTTTTCATATTATGAAGTGCTAGGGTAACAAATGTAGTAGTGACTTTAAAAGAAGTTTAAGCAGCATGATAGAAAAGCTTGCCTTGCCTTGAATGGATGGAGTAGAATGATGAAAGTTAAGATCCTGTTGATGAGGACTCAGGAGGGAATAAGTAATATATCAGTAGAAAGTAGAAGAAAAGGTATCCTGTCATACCGTAGCATACATTCTAGGTGAATTTGTCTTCTTTGTTTTTTTTATTGTATTTTATTGTCAGGGTAATGATAGAAGGGTTACAGTTACATTTGTCAGGTAGCGGGTACATTGTTTGTTGAACATTGATATCCCTTCTCATACTTTTGTCCCACTTTCTGTCCTTCCCCCATCCCCCTCAATGTCTTCTATGTTTCTGTGGAAAGAAAAACTTGTCAAAATGTACTTGAATACTTATCTGAAGAGAGTTTCAAGTACAGTGTTGCATGTGCAACTTGATTTTATTTATTTTATAGAATAAATATGATACAAATGAGATGAACTGAGGAAAGGACAATTCAACAAAAGGAACAAGGACTTAATGAGTCTGGAGATAATCGACCTATATTTTGAAAGGGGGGGGGAGAGAGAGAGAGAGAGAGAGAGAGAGAGAGAGAGAGAGAGAGAGAGAGAGAGAGAGAGAGAGAGAGAGAGAGAGAGAGAGAGAGAGAGAGAGGGAGAGGGAGAGCGAGCGTGAGAGCGAGAGCAAGAGAATACATTAGGATATTTGCTGTCAAGAAATTTTGCTCTGGAAAGAAAATGTGCTCTGGAAAGAATGTGGCTAGACAATCTTTTGCTAGAGACTAGGAAGAAGCAAAATGTCACAGCATTCTGTCACACACAGGACTTTCAGCAATCTCTTAGGTTGATCCATGAAAGATCTGTAGAGACAAGGCCTCCGTAGTATGAAACCCTATAAACATGCTTGGATAATCTACACAGTTCTTGTTCGTATCACGATGAACACGTTGCCATCTGAGACCAAAAGGGAGAGAGAGGAGATAAAAATTATGCTTTTCATAGACAGCCAACCAACTGGGAAAAGGTATTTACCAATAATACATCAGACAAATGCTTGATATCCAGTATCTACAGGGAACTCAAGAAACTAATCCTTGTCCCCCGCCCCATCCCCGGAGCAAATCACTCGATAAATTGGCAAGGGAACCAAAGAAAGACTTATCAGAAAAAGAGGTAAAAATGGCAAAGAAACATGAGAAAATGCTCATCATCCATGGTCATAAAAGAAATGCAAATAAAAACAACCCTAAATACCACCTTACCCCAATTGGAATGGTCAACATTCTGAACTCAGACAACGACAAATGCTGCAGAGGAACCCTACTGCACTGCTGGTGGGAATGTAAACTAGTACAGCCACTCTGGAAGGTAGTTTGGAGGTTCCTGAAAAAACTAAAAATAGACCTTCCCTACGATCCAGCCATACCACTCCTGGGCATCTACCCTGGGCATCATAACCCAGGATATGATAAGGACACCTGCTCAGCTATGTTCATTGCTGCATAGCCAAGTCATGGAAACAATTCAGATGCCATACTACAGATGTATGGATACAAAAAATGTGGTACATATATATAATGGAATTCTACATAGTCACCAGACAAGATAAAATAATGGCATTCGATGGGAAGTGGATGAAACTAGAGCAAATCATGTTGAGTGAGATAAGCCAAGACCAAGGAACTAAAGGCGCATGGTCTCCTTGACATGCAGATATTAGATCCAAATAGTACAAGAACAGTGACTCAAGACCTGGCTAACTCAAGGTCATTAACATGAACTTGGAGACATAACTATAACTATATAGACATATAAATCTATGATGGGATATATATTCTATAGACATATTGATATATAGACATGTATCTATGACATACAAACTCACAGCTTAATTTTAATTTTGTTCTTAAATTTATGTGTCAGTGATTGCAGAGAGAGAGAGAGAGAGAGAGAGAGAGAGAGAGAGAGAGAGAGAGAGAGAGAGGGAGAGAACATGCACTAGTAAGGTTTAAACTCAAAGCCTCAAACTTGGATTACTTAACTCAGCTAATGCTCTTGCACTTGAACCACTCCTATAGACTATATTTTAGTTATTAGTTTGAAAAGTCTCAGGGACTTTTCTGCCTAGCTGGCTTTGAACTTCTAAAACAGCTGGGTACAGACTCAAGGAAGTAACTTCACTTTAAAAATTATAGTGAATAATAGGATTTAAACACAGAACTGTTCCTTATGAATAACTTATAAACAGTTTAAAAATTAAAATGATACAGAATAGAACATAATTTTAATGTGAGTTTTAGGAGTCACCAAAGAGACTTTTGCCATTTATAAGTACTTCATTAAGTGACTGAGTCACATACAAGTATTTGGATATATAGGAGTTATTATTAGAGGTTAGAAAAGGTGGAAGGAAATGGGGGGTTGTGTGTTTCCAAATAAAGTTCTATAGAAATAATAATTTCTGGTGTTTTACAGCATTGGCACTTAGAGCTCATAGTAACCTTTACATATTTTATGAAGAAGAAACGGTCTTCAAAGCTTCAAACACAAAGAAATGATAAGGAAGAAGAATGTTCATTATCCCGATTTGATTGCTACCTATTGTATTCATGTATTGAAATGTCACAGTGTATCCCATAAATATGTATAACTATTTTATGCTCATCAAAGCTTTTTAGAAAATATGTAAGAAATGAAATGTTAACTAGTTTGATGGCTTCATATATGCATACCAACTTATCATGTCACCTCATAAAGTTGTACAATTAAAACAATCATCAACAATGAAATATATATTAAAGAAAAAGCACTTATTCATCTTTGCTGGTGAGAACCCAGGGAGACTATATTATGGAGATTTAAACAGCAGGAAAGCAGGAGGAGGAGAGAAAGGAGTCTTCTGGCCTATGGAGCAAGGAGCTCAGCAGCAGCTGGACCGTTCAATCAAAATGGAGAAAAGGATTTTTAAAACTGTATCACTCTAAATTATGTATATCTATATTTGGATCCCATTCAAAATTCTCACAAAACACAGGGTAAGGACATGGGCCATGTTGGGATTTCTTCTGATGGCCAGAAGAAATACACATCATTTATGTCAGAGATGTCACCTGGAGTTCTTTCTCAGAATTATGTTATCATTTAGAAATGTTTTAGTATATAGATGTTAATCAGCAATTCTGTAACACAGTGGAATTTGTTTCCCTCATCTAATAAGCAGCCTGAGAATGGCTCTTCAAAGAACCTGGGTCTTTTCATCTTTCTGAGCTTCATCATTCACGTGGCTTTTTAGTTTAGGTTTATGCTGCAGATTTGACTGATGGCTACTATGGATCCAGGCTTCATGACTTTGTTGGAAGGCATGATACCTAAGGTATCCATGGTAAGACTCTAACACCTTAAATTCCTCTTAAAAAGAAAGCAAGAATGAGAGATGTAACCTAGTGATAGAGAACTTCACCCCCTAGACTCTAGGTTTGATCCCTAGTACTCACAGTAAACAAAGAGGGAGCAAACATTCACAATAACCATACAGACACATCAATACACAGGATCTTTCTCAGAACTCCTCCTCATATTTTTCCTTCAATCTCACTGGCCAGAACTGAATCCCATGCTCCTCCCCTACCTCCCAGCACTAGCAGAGTAAGGAGCTGAGACACCCACTATCAGACTGTTTGGTCTATAGAGGAATGTAGCTGCAGAGGAAAACCGACTGGAGATGGCTTTAGGATGGTCATCTTATTGTGTATGCTGCAAGTATCCATTCTCTTTCACTCAAAAGGCTGAAGCTCTGTCAGAGTGAATGTAGGAACTTAAGCTTGGCGTTCAGAGAGAAACCAGTGAAGTGTTCCCGAAACGCACTGCCATTTCCCCCATCTTAGGGGAATGGTTTTGAGACACTTAAGTAGACCACACTCGAAAAAAAAAAATCTATTAAATCATCTCCCTAAATTCCTGGATTCCTTTATCTACATAATACCAAAGTACTTGCGGCATCTCACTTTTGTATAGAAAACAATCTTTCACATAGATCTTAAAAGCTCAAAAACTAGAACCAATCCATCCAATTTGAATCCCACTTGGACTATTTATAGGCCACATGCCAGAATGGTTGCACTTCTCTGTGCTTTGATTTCATCTTTTGTAAAAGGGGATGACAGTACACATCTCATAAGTTTATTATTAGGCTTCAATAACTTAATGTAGGAAAGTACTTTAAATAGTGCTTGGCTGTAAGATCTGCATGTGTACCAGCTAGCACTATTATTTACACCAGCCCCCATGAGTCTAGATTTTAGCAGCCAACAGAGCAGATGATTAACACTACACCCAACTGCTCAAGTTGAGCACATTGAGTCTAGAAGCTTTGGAAACTCCTCCATCTCAATAATTTTAGCCCAATCTAAAGCTGGTTTTCTTTCCTTGATCTGGCATTCTCAGTATCAGTCTCCATATGTGTTTTTGAGTTTTTGCTTTTGCAAATTAGCAAGATCTCCCAACACCTGCAATGGGTAAGTCTCTTTCCTTTGAAATTTTTCTCTTCGATGGCCTTTGAGGCATGCTGGGGCCTTACTCAGCAGGGAGAGAAAGAAAGTGAGGATTTGGTATGAAGTGTGAGGTTTCAAGGCAATACATACAATCCAAGTCATTCCAGGATCTTAATGAACGTAACAAGAGCTGCCTTGTTCCTTTCTTTTAGCAAGCAAAGCCATTGTAAAGTTTGCGGCTTATGGAGTGCATTAATTCATTTGAATTCTCTGATGACTCTCCATTCAGTCCTCAAGATTCTGTTCTGGGGCTGGGAGTTTGGCTTAGTGGTAGAGTGTTTGCCTAGCATGCATGAAGACCCGGGTTCGATTCCTTGGTACCACATACATAGCAAAAAGCCAGAAGTGGTGCTGAGGCTCAAGTGGTAGAGCTCTAGCCTTGAGAAAGTTCAAGGACAGTGCTCAGGCCCTGAGCTCAAGCCCAGGACTGGCAAAAAAAAAAAAAGATTCTATTCTGTTCTAATCAATGATTTTGATGTCAAATAAGAGTTTTTAACTTGTGAACAAAGGTGACTTTGTAAGTCAGTAAGTCACTAGAGAAAAGTTCCTTTTGTGGTTTTCATATATCTTTGGATGCTAGCTGCTAAAATTATATCACATTTTGCTGTCTTTATTGTTGTTAGTTGTGTGTGTATGTGGATACATGTTGTGTGTTAATTGTAGAAGTCAGAAAATTCATATTCTATATGTACTTTGTCCTGAGAATTTAAGACATTTAACTCCATTGTTCTTTTTTTTTCAATTAACTCCATTAAAGCATCCATCTTACTCTCACACTTCTATACTCCTTAGCTATTGATTTGTCTCCTTAATACTTGATTTTGATGGATACTTACATTCTTGATGCATACAGTTTATAACTTAATAAACCTAGTCTTGCATGATCGCTACCACAATCTATATTCCCAGTCCAGAACTTAATCAAACCTTTAAACTCATTGTTTTCAACCGTCAGCCTTAATCAAACTAGAGAGCCCACACTAGATAACCTTTCGCTTTCTACAGACATTATACCTCTTGGTTTTAATTTGGATTTTGTATTGCTCTAGCTATCTAACTACAAACAGAAATTCACTAAGACTAATTTAATAAGAAAGGTTTCTTTAAAGAAAAGGTGGAGAGTCAGGTTCAGAAACATGCATCTGGAAATAACTGCTAAAAGCATGTCATTGAACAGGTAGGGTAAAGATACTTACCATATTTCCCAGTATTTGCCAGGCATCATAGCTCACATTAGCACACCCTGGGTCAGTCATAGGGTGCCAATGCCACCACCTTGACCATGAGAGGCTTTGGCTTCCACCAGCATTACATAATGGATAATTCCTCCAGTCACTGAAGACAGATCTTGGCAAGAAACAAAACAGTCATGGGTTTGTTTCACATAATCCTGAACTGAGATTAACTCACATGGGGCCCAGATTGATCAAGTTGACAAGTATAATTGAACATCTGTAACAATTTGCATACAGTTTGAATGGGCGAATTAATGTGGTATGTATAGTACCTTAAATATCTTCTTTAGTATTTCAGGTATTTGATAGAATACTATCTGGATTTTCATTTCTTCTTGGTTGTCTGAAGTGGGTAATATAGTGTCGAAGAAGATTCTGGGCTTTGTTGTCAGGCAGGTTTCAGATTCAATCCTGGTTCTGACCTTTATAAATCAATAATACTTGTTGGAGAATGTATAATATTTAACTTTCCAAGATTTCTGTATTTTTCAAAGAGGAATATAGTAATATCTACCTCATAGGCTGTCGTAAAAATTAAAAGAATACCCAGAGAGATTATGGGGCACAATGGACTTGATTGTGTTGACAAACATGTGTTTTCTGTACTTAAAACTGGGCAATTTTCTAACACATGGTACCTGGGACAATTACACAAACAGACATGGGCCAATCCTGTAGAGCAGGCTTAGCAATCTAACAATACAAGAAGACACCAAAGTAATGTAATGACATAATTCCAAACACTCTTCTTTTCATCTAGTACTTATTGTTCATAAGTGATGGAAATGTTACAAAGGAATCTCCCTTCTCCAGTATGAATGAGCTTGCCTATCAGCGGCTCACGCATAAACATGCAATACTCTCAATATTAAAATGCCACTGTGTTATCTTCTTCCAGCATCTGTAGTGAGCTTTCACTTGAGAGGTCATGATAAGATAGTTAACTCCATCCTAGGGAACATCTTTCTGCCTACCAGGCAGTGTCTACTCACAAATATTAGTACAATGTATTAAAATCTTTACTCTGAGAAAAAATAGTCGTACTATTAATTCAAAAGCAGGAAAGTATATATTATTTATATAAATAAGCTGAGCACACAATACAAAAATGCATATCTGTATATACACGTGACCCTTATACTTTGTTTCTATACATACATGCATTTTCTTGGTTAAAAAAATCTTAGAATAGCTGGGCACTGGTGGTTCACTTTTTAATCTTAGCTACTCAGGAGGATAAGGTCATGGCTTGAAGCCAGTCTAGGCAGGAAAGTCTGTGACACTGTTATCTCCAATTAACCACCAGAAAGTCAGAAGGGGAGCTGTGACTCAAGTGGTAGAGCCCTGAGCAAAAAAGCTAAGAGACAGAGCCCAGGCCCTGAGTTTAATCCTAGTACAACAACAAGAACAACAAGAACAACAACAACAACAACAACAACAACACAGAAATAACTATCCGTAACTTCCTCTACACCAGTGGATCAATACAGTTTAAATGATTGGTGTCTTTCAGTAGTCTTTAGGTCACCAGACTGAAAAGTTTAGTAACCACTCCTGGGAACTTGGCTTCAAAGTGAATCTATTATGATTAAAATCTGTTATGATCCATATCCGGCACAGAAAGTCCTGGCCACCAGATGTCACCATTCTTCTATTTCCCTCCTGCTGCTGGAGGAGAGAAAGATTTTCTTCTAAGGGACTGAGGGAAATACATGCCTCTACATCTTCAGGATGGGGGGTGTGCCACATGAAGTCTTTTCTTAGAAGGGTAATATTATACTCTCCCAGATTTCCTTGTGGTCCCAGAACCCGGATGGGTTCTGACAGCAGAGGATCCAATCTGCTGATGTTTGGGGACTCCTTTGGTCAGGAGGCATTTGGGCTATTAACTCCAGGTTGAGGTTAAAGATAAGACTGATTTCAGATGCTTAGGTCCCAGGCTCATTTGATGTCAGAGAAGCCACAGACATGTTCTACTAAGATCCTGAAGCTAGGAGATTGTCTGGAGTCAGTCATGATCCTGACAACTCACAAAATGAGGAAGACAAACTAAATTCTTTATGGAATTTACAAATTCTATCATTTTTTTTTCCCAGTTCTGGGGCTTGAACAGAGGGCCTGAGCACTGTCCTTGGGCTTTCTTAAGGCTACAGCTCTACCACTTGAGCCACTGCACTTTTGACTTTTTTTGTGTATGTGATACAGGGGAATTGAACCCAGGGGCTTCATGCATGGTAGGCAAATGCTCTACCACCAGGCCAAACTTCCAGCCTATCCTCAGATTTTAAAAATGACTTTGCTAGAGAGGGTAGGCAACAGGGTAGGGTGATTTTAGTCAGGGATGACAGTCAGGGATGAAGGTAGCACAATACTGCATGTAAGGTCAGGGACATTTGAATGTGTGAACCCTGTGATTGGTTGCAGGGCATGGAGCTTGTTGGAGTTACAGACTTTGTGTTTTCACTCCAAGGTAATTCACTAGTCTAATCCAGAGAGTACTTAACCACAATCCATAATACTTGGCAAAGACAATATATGGCATTCTCTCCTGAGAATTGGTTGGATTTAATATTTCATGCCACTCAACGTTCTTCGTGGCACCTTCAAGGCATGGGATGTGAAATATTCTTTTCTTACTTATTTAAAAAAAATTAACAGTACAATATTCAGTTTCCTAAAATCCGGAGGCTGAGAGCAAGGCCTAGGAAGAAGCCCAATTCACTCGTTGTGTTTCTGATAGGTATCAGTTATTGCTGAATACGACGATTTCATCTTTACAATAACCCCAGGAGGTAGTATATATTATACTTATAGATAAAACAGCTGAATTTCGATGATCCAATGGCTTGGTAAACCAAACGACACGGCAAGGTTTCACAAGGCATTCTAGCCAGAGCACTTGCTAAGGAAGCCTTTCATAGTTGAGTCCACAGACTTCACGGCTGGAAGGTCCCTCTGGTCATTAGAGACTTGACCATCACACAAGAGATGGTATCGTCCTTCATCAGCAATTAAACACTGCCTGCCTCCGACCTGGTACATTATTTACGGGGCCGCAGGCGAACCCCGCGGCTGGCTCGCGTCTCCCTGTGGGCTGCGGAACTGAGAGGCTAAGGCGAAGTGCTCTTCGACCGAGTTGAGAATTTACCGACAGCCCCTGAGAAGCTGGGGGCGTTCCGAATTGGCTGAGCGCTCGGCGGGGAAGGGCGGGGAGTTTGCCGAACGTCCCTGCCTCCGGGAGCCGCGAGCGCAGTAGCCAAGAGAAGTTGGAGAAGGTCGGGTAGGAGAGCGTTGGGAGAAATTGCGACCCGATTCCCCTCTCCCCACCCCCGCCCTACCCACCACCTCCTCTCCCGCCGTGATCTTACCGGACCCGGGAGGAGCGGCTCTCCTGCGTCTGGGTAGAGTGTGGACGCGCCGTGCGCGGCCCCGCCAGGGCTGAGAGTTTGCAGACCGTCCCTGCCGCGGCCCGCTCGGCGGCGGCCCTGCGGCTCCCGCGGCAGCGGCGGCGGCCCCGGCCCCGGGCTCCGGGCGCGATTCTGCCCAGGTAGCCGCGCCGCGGGCTCCGGGCGCCGCCGACCTCGCGCGCGGACGCGCCTCGGGCTCCGCGAGCACGGCGGCCGGCGAGCCATCCTGGCTGCTGCTGAGGCGGCGGCTGCTGCTGTCGCCGCCCGAGCGAGCGCGGAGGTAAGATCTGGGGGTTCGGGGCCACCCCCCGCACACCGCCCCGGAGGTGCCCGCCGTGGGGACGCGGGGACGCGGGGACTCTGGGGATCCCGCACTCGCAGTGCTGCAGCCGGGGGGCTGCGTGGGTGCCCTGGCCGCCGTGGCTCCGCGGGACCCGGGGCGCGCGCCCCGCCAGCTCCCACCTGCCCGGGGCCGCTCCTCCCGGGGACGGCGTGGGGATGGGGGGGGTGGCGCCCGCCTGAGAACTGTGGAGAGGCGGCTCCGGGGGCGCGGACGGCGGGGAGGATTGGAAGATGGAGTCCCGGGAGTCGCGCCGCGGGTGTGGGCCAGGCTGGGCTCCCGGGGACGGGGGCGGGGGCGAGGACCCCGCGCGCGAAGGGCGGGCGCGCCCGGGGACCCCCCCCCACCTCCCCCGCCGCCACAAGAGGAGGAGAGGGGGGAGAGCGGCTGGACGGAGGCCGGGCTGACGCTCCGGGCCGGGGGGGAGGCCCCTCCAGTCCCCGGCACCCCCAGCCCCCGGAGACGACGACGTGGCTGGACGGCGGCGGGGGTCGCCCGGGCGGCCGCGGGAGCCGAGAGCCCGCACCCGCGCGCACACTCCCCGAGAGCATGCTCAGTGCGGTCCGGGGAACTTCCTGCCGAGTCGCCGGCCTCCCTGCCCCCCCCCTTCCCGGTCCGCGGCTCGCAAAGTTGGGGGCAGGGGGGTCGCGAGTGCCACCCAGTCCTTGGAGGCTCTTCGCCTCCCTCCCCCCGGGCCCCGGCTTCTCCGTCCCCCTCCCCACACGCCCCCTCTCCGCCCTCCCCGCCCTCTCGGCGCCGGTCGCCGCTTTTCCCCCTCCCCGGCACTCCTGCGGCTGCGAACGGGGGCGTGGATGTCATTCCCTGCCGGCCGAGGCCGGGCGACCCGGGGCCTGGTGGACCGGCTCGCCGCCCACCAGCGGCGCACACACCGGGGACCCGGCGCGGCCGGGCGGGCTGGTGGAAGGGGGTGTGTGAGCTCGGGGAGGCTCGCGCGCTCCGGGAGCTGTCACACTCACACTCACACACACACAAAGCCTCGGCTTTCCCAGCCCAGGCGCGGAAGAGGGAAGGGGTGGCGCTTCCCGTGCAACCCAGTCTGTGGGGGCATCGTGGGAGCGGGGCGCCTGCTGGCTGCCCGGGGACCAGGCGACGGTACCTAGGGTTTTCTGAGATGCTGGAGCCAGGAGGTTCCAGGGCCAAGGGCTCCTGGCATTGGTTGCCAAGCCGGTGGCTCAGTGAATGCTGTTGTTTGCACTGAGCCCCAGTGAGGGGAGGCTGAACAGTTTCGGAGCTGTGAAGTTGGGGAGGTGGGGGGGAGGTACACTGAGCTTTGTATGGCCTTCCAGCAGGAAGGCAACGTCGTCCTCTGAAACCCACCCAGGTCACGCTCCAGTGTGCATGTGGAAAGCAAGTGCATTATACTGAACTCACCCCAGGTCATTGTCAGTAGCTGAGAGACGCCTTGGGTTTTAGTCTGAGCCCCTCACTTACATTGGCCTCAGGGTCATGCACATTTTGAGGCTGGGTCAGGACTCCCTTGTCTGATCCACCTCTCCTTGAAGAGGAAACAGTGTCAACTCTATCTTGAATGAATTTCTCCTCCTTCCCCTCTTTTTCTATAAATTATTTTGTTGCTATTCAGGGTTAGGATGAACTCCCTGTAAATTTGCTTGACAGGATCAGAGCAAACAAAGCTCTCCTCTCTAGAGGACTGCTAAGCTCCCTCCTGTAATCAACTTAATGTTTATGGTCAACTCTTTAAACAGAAGAGCCCTGACAACTGAGATGAGGGGTGGAGGTGGGGGGAGAATGATGTCTGCCCAGCAGTTGTCTGGGATAGAGCTTGGTGTCTGGGCAGCGATATTAGACACTTCCTTTCTTTTCCTTCCATCCAGGATCTGGTACACTTATAACTGGGGTTACTAGGGAAGTGTATAAAGGTAGTCTGCAGTTTTGTAGGGGTTGCACCTAAGTGGTCACTGGTTGGTTTTATGCTAAAGTGTTATGGCAGGATGGCAGGGAGGCTCTGCCTAGACCTTTTTGTGTTAGCTGTGTGGTACCTGATGCAGGGCGTTTTCATCTCAGCAGTGTGCATTTGATGTGCTTTGTGTTTGGAAGTGTGAATACTGTGCTCACATATATATATATATGTATATATTCACACATCCATGTGCATTTTTATAAAGAAACATGTGCATATGCATGTGCATATGCAGAGTTCTTGGGGAGAATCTGGAAGCTGGAAGGGACCTCGAGAGATCATAGGAATTCTAATTTTCTCTCTTCCCATTCAGCTTTCTCAGTTTAAAAATAACCAGCCAGTCTTCTGCCCAGCTGGTCTCTCAAAGCATTGAAATGCTGGAATCTCCCCTATGATCCTAGCTGGAGGAACTTGGGGAGGCCTTTGGCTCCTCCTCTGAGAAGTGTGGCTGCTCAGGATTCTTTCTAGATGTCACTGTGACATCCATCACCACTACTTTTTTCCTAATGTCCCAATTGTTTAAGAGTCCAGGTCTCTTGCAGAGTCACTGGGGAATAGATAGTAGTAAGTGTGCCCTGAAATGATAACTGGAAAATAACAAAGACAAGTCATCATTCTGGGTTGGGAAGTGCCTGTCCTCCATCACTGACCATTCTGAGAAGTAGTTCTCCTTCCCAAGAAGCTTGAAGAACAGCCAGGATCCTCTTCTTCCTTCTTCCCATTCATCCTGGCCTTCTCAGCTCTAGAAGGGTTAGAGGGGTGGCGGTTGGGGTGGCATTCTGTGTGGCCCCCTACTGAAAGTCAGTGCCTTCAGCTTTGTTTCTGGTGCTGCTATGGTAATTATCAAAGTTTGAGGTAGGGTCCTGGTGCCAGGTGAACAGAATGATCAGTCATTTTGACAGAATCCAGGGATTTAAAAGGGAGGGAAACACTTTTATACAAGGGGTAAGGGAATGGAGTTGCCATGTGGGTGACAGTTGAGAAGTTTGGGTTGAAAATAAATACTCATTTGGAACTTGTCAGTGCAAGTTTTACCATGCTGCTTTTAAAGTTAATAATTGCTTTGAAGTAGAGTCCCTCTTAATAGCCAGAAGATGGCTGTCCTTTTTTTTTAATTTCTGTTTGAAATTGAGTAAAGACCATCCCAACCTTTGAAGTTTTGCAAGTTTTTAATCGAAGCTACACCCCAATACTTGTTTTGCATCCTGTGGCCACATTGCTAACCTGAATACGGTTGCAACTGAGCCAACTACAGGTGTACTTACAGAGAGCTTCTGTGGATTATCTACTGGGCATCATGACAGGTGCTGCTGCTGAGTATGAAGTTGTCCTTCCTCTGAATCACTTTCTCACTTTTAATCCATCTGACCTTCTCTTTCAGTGTGCTAATGCAAACTAATAGCTATTGGGATGTTGCCAAGGGTAAGTCCCAAGAGCTTTACTACTGTGACCATGTGCTTAGCTGGGAGAGAGTGGGGCCTTACGCTGTGTATTTTGCTATTCAAAACCCCAAAACATTGTCATAGTTCAGTGCATCCTTCCCTTAGTCCTTAAAAGCTGTGTGTGTGTGTGTGTGTGTGTGTGTGTGTGTGTGTGTGTGTGTGTGTGTGTGTAAGATGGCCCAGGAAAAAAAACAATACAAAACATTGTATTTCTTCAAAATCCTGCAATGAGAACAGGGAAAGAGTATAAGCTATTGTGTCTGGGTATGATGGGGGAAGTTTTCCTTGTAAAATGGCACTGTCATTTGTTATTTCCACTGTCAGGGTGTTTTGCCAGTTGAACCTTGGCTGCTACTGAGGTGACTATTTAGGAGGGTTAAGAAGTATTCTCTCACTCTGCTGCCCTTGAACTCAGGAAGGAGGTGTGTCTTAAGTATTTTCTTGCTAGTAACAGTTAAGTACCGCTGTTTGCAATGATTTACTTAAAAAAAAAATTTAGTCCTCAGTGGTTCTATGCTTGCCAAATAAGCCCCAGGCTGTAGGTTCCATTCTCAGCACTACCAAAACAAAATATAGAACACACAAAAAATGTTTCCATAAGGTATATTAAAATAATAAGAGCCTTCCTTACTTTCTTCCTTCTGTGATTTTTGTGGCTTGAGAGGAAGCATGTATTCTTATCGCTCAGTCCTCAGCCCTTTAGTTTTGCACATAGCTTATAGCCCTTGCCAATCTTTGCTGTTATAAAATGCTTTTTCTGTTTCCCACACAAAGAATCTTCCACTCGTAATAATTTTTGGTTTCTTCCTTTTAGGAGTTTGTTGTATTGATTATTGTCATGGAGATTCTATGTTTTGGTGGAAACATACCAAGACCAAGCAAAAAGGGATGATGGTGATGAAAGAATCTATCTTCTATAATTTCTATTATTCCACATGCTTCTTTCACACTATTTCATTTGATCCTCAGTACAACCCTGATACAGTTTCACTGGGAGTTTATGAGATTTGGTTAGTGTCACTGATAGGTAGCTCTAATTGGCAGAGTGAGATTTAAACTCAGAGTCCAGTGATCACATTGAGTTGTTATCTGATGACAGTGATGTCCTGGGGTAGGCAGAGCCTTCTTTCCAACCCATGCCTGGGAAGTCTTACTCAGGAGGTAATTTGGAGAGGCCTGCAGGGATCTCTTTTCTTTTTAGGTGAGGAGAAGTTGAAGGACTTTTCACAGTCTCACCAGCAGGCGGCAATGGCAAAACAGAGCCTGCATTCTGAATCTTGGTCCCAGTGGAGCAGTTGGTAACAACTGATAACAGATTTGTGCCACTTTTGTTTGGAACTGTTCCAGGAAGTGAATGTGATCGTCTTTGAGGTCTGTTTCTTCCTACAGCCTCAGATACATCTTTGCTCACCTTAGAGTATACAGGGAGTGAGTGGAGGTGACAGTTTCTTTTCCATTTCCAATTGGGAATATCTCAGTAACCTTACATGTTCCCTTCCTCATGTCACCTGTTAAGTTTGCCATCTTATGGAAAATCTGGGTTGGGCACTAGCGGCTCAAACTTGTAATCCTAGCTACTCAGGAGGGGAACATCAAGATGATCATGGTTCAAAGCCAACCTGGGCATAAAAAGTCCAAAAGGCCTCATCTCTTTTTAACCAGAAAAGGCTAGGCTGTGAGCATGGCTCAAGTGATAGAATGTCACCCTTTAGTGAGAAAGCTGAGCATGTTGAGCAAGTATAAGGCGTTGAATTAATAAACCTTGGGCTGTATGTTTCACTCATGTCTTTCTGTGGGCTCCTGATGTCTTGCTTTCCATTGAAGTGACAAGGCAGAGGGATAGGGTATTGGTTGACAGTCTAGTCAACAGTTCCCATGAATACACTCCACAGTGTAGGGAAGGCTGAAAAGAGCAGCGACCCAGCAAGAGATCCCCATGATTACTGAGATAGACTTGCTAGCATGCTCTCATTGGACACATCTGTAAGCACCATCTCCTTCCCTTCTGTTCCTTCACCTGCCCAAGGACCACACCATACCAGACACATCTGTGCCTCACCTGATCCTGATTTGAAATGCTTTTGCTTAGTATAGCAAACTGCTCAAAGGGTATAAAGTGCAGGCAGAATCAGGGTCCATAGCATTCAATTCAGTCATAAAGACAATTGCAAGTGAAGAGCACATGACACATTACAACACTTTGGGCCTCAAGGTTGTTGTTGTTTGTTTTTTTAAATAGGCTGGGTGCGAATCTCATTATCGTACTGATCTTGAACCTGTGGGCTTAAGTAATGCTTCTTCTACTACAGATTTTCAGATAGTTGGGACTTCATATGTCTCACCATCATACACACTATTGGGCCTCAGCTGTTACATTGAAAAGTAAGAGGCGATTAAATGAGCTGCAGAGATTTGTTCAGTCCTGATGTTGTCAGATCCTATCTGTCCATGTGGTGAAGGAACGGTGAAATAAGGAAATTCAGTGAAATTCACTGAACTGCATTCAAAGAAAGGGAGAAAGAAAGAAAGAAAGAAAGAAGGAAAAAAGAAAGAAAGAAAAAAGAAAGAAAGAAAAGAAAAGAAGAAAGGTGGAGGAAACATTTAGGTGGGTTTTGCCCTAGTCAGCAGACTACCTTTGTAGGAAGTAAGATACTTACCTGAGAACTGGTCTTTTATCATCAACATCATTTGGTGTGTTTATCTTAGTTTACATAAAAATGAAAAAAAAAACCTAGGTCCTGACTCCCAGCCAAGAAATAATCTACTTTCCTCTAATGGAACTATTTTCCCCCTCCTTGGGAAATTGAGAGCCAAAGAGCAGATGATGAGCAGAGGCATGAGAACTTCATGGCCCAGCAGCGTGGGGAATGAGGCTCAGAATTGACACTGCCCTTAGTTGGTTACATCTTATCTCATGGCTTCCTCTGTGCTCCCAGCAAAACACACACACTGAAGGACGGGTAATGACAGGTAAGAGAGCTACATATCAGCCTCAATGCAGCCATTTTTATTTATTTATTTTTAAAACTATCTGTTATTTTCAGCTCTGATTTTTAAAAATTTATTTACTACTGTTCATACCAATGAGGAGTTTTCTAAATGACCAATTCTTCATTTTTCCTTGCCTAGAGAAGACTATCTGGTGCCTTCTGCTAATAGAATCTTCCTGTTTTCCTTTGGTACCTTTCTTAGTATTTCCATTTGATATGATTTGATATGAGTAAAAAAAAATCCCCCTCTCTTGTAATCTTTTCAGTTTAAGCAAGAGATAGCAGAGGCAGACCTAGGTGGTGGTAAGAAGGGGAGGGGAGCTTTCTACTGTTCCCTCTCCTGATAAACTACATTATGAGGCATCTATAGGTTGCTCTAAAACCTTTGTGAACACAGGGAAGCCCCTTTGTCTATCTGAGTGGTCTTTCCCTTTAAGGAAATTCCCATGTCCACTAAGAAGGAAATGCCCTTCTACATTTATTTGACTGACACCTGTTAAATCTGCCAGATTTAAAGGTGATTTTGTTAGGTGGGCAGTCTTGGCTGGATATTCTTCTGTATATACAAATGTCATTCTGTAGTGTAAACACTATCATCTTTCTTTTATAAGATTGCTAGTCTTTATTTGCAATTCTAATTTTTAAGAACTTAGAAAGTTATTTTCCCTAGGCTTTTTTTTTTTTTAAATATGTCTGGCTCCAAGAAACACTCAGGAAAGAATGTGGAGCTCTAATAGGCTCAGATTGGAAGCCCTATTGCCTGGTACAGGGTGTCATACAGGAATCATGAGAACAGCTAGTAGGGTTCACGAGTAAAGTTTCCAAACCCACTGGAGAGACTCTGCAGCTGAGAGCCTGTCTACACATGGGCTGGCTTTAGGCTCTGGGATCCCTATTTCTTATTTGCCAAGTGACATCTCAAAGTCTCCTGTACTTGAGGGTTCTTCTACTGTTCATAGTTGATGGGATTCAGTATACCTGCCTTTCTAGCTTCTTTAATCTGTGCTTACGAATTTTTGTAGTTAAGTATGCTCCTGTTTGGTCTTTTTTTTTTTTTTTTGCCTTTTTAGAATTCTGTGTTTTAAATCAGTCAGTGGATTTTATAGACATATTACAGTCAAAGTAATTCATGGGCTCGAACTGGGCATTAGGACTGTGTATGTGCATGTGTGTGCATGCATGCATGCATGCACATCTGCATTTGTCTACATGCCACATGAATTACAGTCTTATTTTCACATTATTTCAAAATGTTGAGAGTGATAAAAGGTCAGGGCTAGAATAGCCATTGATTAAGTGAAACTTCTGGAGAGTTCTATGCAGGGATTCTGCTAATAGATTCCCCTGATACTTGCATCTGGAGCCTGTGATAAATATTTGGAGTTACTGAGGATACTGAGGATCTTGTTGTTTCCTATAAATTGCAGTCAAGTTTTTCCATGACAGTTTTGCCATTTCCATAGTACTGATTTTATAGCCAGATAAGATTCAGCTTTCTGTTTTTGATGGCTTGCCTCCTAGTCTCTAAGTTCTAGAAATTCTAGAAGCCACATATAGTAATTACAAGAGGAACTTGTCCTTGTCCTCATTGTCAGTCTCTAGTAATGTTATCTAATCACCATTACCTGGCCTCCCGGTACTACGTTGACACTCACTATCCATTAGCTTAACCAAGTGCACCATGTCTTAATTCTGTTGGTGAGCCCCCTCCACTGTCTCTAGGAACAGTGAGATGAGACTTTATTCCTCTCATTCCAAGTTGTTTCTCTGAATAGAATCCAAAACATTCTCTGCTTTTAGGGATCCATGTGATTAGATTAGATTAACTGGGATAATCCAGGATAATCTCTCCATCTCAAGGTCCTTAATTTAATCACATCTGCCCTATGTGTAGCATAATCATAGGTTCCAGGGATTAGATATGAACATCTTTAGGGGCCATTTTTTTCCCCTGCTATCACCATTCTCAACATTCTGTGAAAGGAAATGTTAATTTATTCTTTATGAATGCAAGCTATTCGTTCTTCATAAAGGACATTTTCCAAGACATTTACCTGTTTCTTTATTCCTGTCTTTTTGAATATATTCACACTAACTCTTTGCTAAATACATTGGTATCTAAATAAGATTTGAGTTCTGCTAAGGCCAGACGTGGAGTCAGGTAAAAACTTGTGCAAGTTCTATGTAATTGTACAGGTTTTAAGCATTGTGTAATTGCCAGCAGCCCTGTTATTATGATGAGGAAATTGAGATGTGCAGAAAACTTATCCAGGGTCACATTATCTAGAAGTGGGAAAGCCTGGGCAAAAAAGCTTCCGCTTTTCTACCGTGTAATTGGCAGTGTTAAAACGAAATGAGCAGTAGTCATGGAAAAACTGAAAAGAATATAAAATCTCTCTGCTTCTGCCAAGGTGATGATGAACAGCAAATATTGCTGAGGTAGATTGATTCTGCTAATGGTCCAGTATAATGGCCTTTCTGTACTTACATTCTTTGCCTCTGTAGCTTTGTAGTTCTGACTCCCCATCCCCACCCCATGGGATTGGCCATGTGACTTTCTTTGGCCAGTAGGTTGTAACAGATGTGTATAAACTGTTACTGTTATTGTGGTGTGTGGTGTGTGTGTGTGTGTGTGTGTGTGTGTGTGTGTGTGTGTTTGTACTGGTACTGGGGCTTGGCTGTGGCCAGACTATTCCTTTTGTTCAGGGCAAGCAGCTCTGCCACTTGAACCACATCTCCATTTCTGGCTTTTTGGTGATCAATTGATAAGAGTCTCATGGACTTTTCTGCCTCAGATTCTCAGCCTCTGAGATATAGGATTTGTGATGTGAACCACTTGTGCCTGACTAGAAACTTTTTTTGGGGGGGGGGGTTGAGGCTTGAACTCAGCCTGGGTACTGTCCCTGAGTTTTTCAGCTCAAAGTTACCATCCTACCCTTGAGCCACAGCCTCACTTCCTGTTTTCTAAAGGTTAATTGGAGATAAGAGTCCCAGGTCCTTTAGTGCCTGGGATGTATTGAACCTTGATCCTCAGATCTTGGCCTCCTGAGATCATGCCTGATTACAGGCATGAGCCACCAAGCCTGGCCTAGTAACCATTTTTTTATATTAAAGAATTTATTAACATTGACTTTTACATCATATTTCAAATGATGTATTTAACAAACAAGTATTCAAGAAGGGAATTTCTTTTTTTTTTTCTCTTGTTTTTTTTTATTGTAATTAGTAAAAGGGTTACATGATATTTGCCAGATAGAAGGTGCATTAATTCACATACATTAATACCCTTTCACATGTCTTGGTACCCGTTTCCCTCCCCCCCCCACACTCCCCGCCCGTCTTGGTTTTCCCCCCTTCCCTATCAAGAAGGGAATTTCTATATACAATCACTGGCACTTAGATTTTAGAACATAAAATTAGGCTGAGGGTTTGTATGTCATAGATACATATTAATCCATGTAATAAAACATATCTATAGAGTCATCGATTTTTATGTCTGTGTAGTTGTGTTTATGTTTCCAATACTATGTCCATAGCATTAGGTATGCAAATATTGAGTCCTCGCTCTTGTACTCTTTGGATCTAATAGCCACATATTAAGGATACTATGTGCCTTTTGTTCCTTTGGTCTTGACTTGTCTCACTCAACATGATTCACTCTAGATTCATCCACTTCCCTGCAAATGCTATGTAGAATTCCATTGTGTATATATACCACATTTTCTGTATCCATTCATCTGCAGTAGGGCATCTGGATTGTTTCCATCTCCTGACTATTGTGGATAGTGCAGAGATGAACATAGCTGAGCGGGTGTCCTTGTCATATCCTGGGTTATGATGTTCAGGATAGATGCCCAGGAGTGGTATGGCAGGATCGTAGGGAAGTCAATTTTCAGTTTTTTAAGAAACCTCCACACTGCTTTCCTAGAAACCATTTTTTAAAGCACCTGTGGGCTGGGAGTTGGGCCTAGCATGCAGGAAGACCGACCCGGGTTTGATTCCTTGGTATCACATATGTAGAAAGCCAGAAATGGTGCTGTGGCTCAAGTGGTAGAGCACTTGCCTTTAGGAAAGCCCAAAAGACAGTGCTCAGGCCCTGAGTTCAAGCCCAGGACTGACAGGGAAAAAAAAAAAGCACCTATGTGTTTCTGCTTCTTCTTGTCACCACTGCTTTGTTCTCTTAGACCTGTGGTTTGTGCCATGAGAGCTTGGCTTGCCTAGGCTGGCTCACTGAGGTAAACAGGTTGTATCTCATGTTTTTACCCTAGGGCAGGCAGCTTCCTGACCCCTGCACTGCTTAGCCTAGCTGAGGTCACTGGAACCACCCAGCTATGGGTACATATGTGCAAATAGTGTCTGATGATTTGGGCAACTAAGTTCTAGGAAAGTTTCCTCTCTATTAGTGACATTAGTAGCATTGAGTAGTTTTAGCTGGGTGCTGGTGGCTCATGCCTGTAATCCTACCTACTCAGGAGGCTGAGAGATGAAGGTCAGGGTTCAAAGCCAGCCCAGGCACAATAGACTGAGAAACTCTTATCTCCAGTTAATCACTAGAAAACAGGAAGTGGGACTATGGCTCCAGGGGTAGGGCGGCAGCCTTGAGTTGAAGAGCTCAGGACAGTGCCCAGGCCCAGAGTTCAAGCCCCATTTGTCAAAAGACAAATAAGTAGCCTCCATTTTGTTAATAAAGTTTTATTGGCCCACAGTCATGCCCTCAGGTTCTTACTTTGCTTCTAGCTGTTTTCACCTTGCAGTAGCCAAGGTGAGTACTTGTAGCTGCTGAGCTGACCTGCAATGCCTGAAGTGTTTACTCTCTGAACCTTAAGCTTCTGACTTTCACATTGTACTGATTTCATAACCCGTCAGTTAGTTGTGACCCTTTCTTTGGAAATGACTCTGACCTGTCTGCTGTCCTGTTGGAAATTACAATGGCATATGTGAAACCAACCCCTTTCCTAGGTTTTACTCAAACTTTCTGCTCTTTATTTAGATCTAGTAGTTAAGTTTTTGCTATTTAGCGTTACTCCTGATGGGTTTGCATAGGAACCTTTTTAAGCTTTTCTGAAGTGTTTCATTATAAGTAGTGTTATACCTCCCCCCTTTTAATTTAAATAAGGCTTTCTAGTGGAAACTAATTGGAATTAAAATGGTCACAAATTCCATTCAAGTGCTAGTTATTTATTCATTAGATTCCAGCAGTGCTTTTTTGTGATATAATGGAGTCCATTAGTGGAAGAGGTAGAGAAAAACCGTGATCCTGGCTTCTTTTTAGAATACCTCTCTGGCAACTAGTCCTTATTGCCACATTTCTAAATTAAGGTGGTATTATTGCTGAGTATAAGGCAATTTAGAGACATTAAATCATGAACTTTGGTGGTTGTGTTAGGGTCCGTGATCAAAGGAACGAGTCTGACACAAAGCGGAAGTTGGAAGTTAAGTTAAAAAGAGTTTTATTCCACGCCTAGCATCGAGAATCATACTGACCTATCAGGGCCGCCTCTAAGATGTGAGCAAGAGAGTGACCCCGCCTGATCTTACAGATCACTTTTATAAGCCCCAGCCATGTGGTTGGGCTGGCCATACACAGGTGGCCAATGGAATTCAGCATGGTTGATTGATGGCTGGGGCAACCACTGACACCTTTGCTGTTTGAACGGACCTATCATCTCGGTGGGCTTCTGGTGCACTGCTCTGACAACAAAGGAAGGGGAGAGAATTCCCTGGCAGGCCAAGGGGGGTGGGGTGAGGAGGAATTCTGGTAACTCCACCTGGTTTAACTGCTCTTGTAATCTGAGCTGTTATCAGGGATTCTGCAGCCCCTGAATTAGGTCAAGTCCTCCTTTGTCATAAAGATGGGAAATGCCTATAAGGAATGGATTTTGGGGAAGTCAAGAAAGGGGTCCCTTCAGTTGAAAAGAGACTTTGGAAGAAAAGTTTTTCCTTTTTTTCTTTTTAGCTTTTCCTTACTCTCTGAGCAAATTGGGCCCTTATAGGCCAAATTTCTTTAATTCTAAGCCTGTCAAGTAAAGGCAGCATTGTGTGTGTGTGTTTTTTTTTTTTTATGTTAGGTGGCTCACAGGATTGATGAATAAGAGCTGAAGCAGAGAAGACCAGAGTGATCTGAATATGCCTTTTTAGATTCTGAAATGCCAAATGAGCAATAGCCACTGACCCATTTACTTATTAGCGGTGACAGTAGAATCAAAATAAATGAACTTAGACTATAGCATGAGGAGCTTAGGTTAGGCTCTGTATCTCTTTCTTTGTTTCTGTCTTTTTGGACATATCTCACCAACTCTTTCCCTGAGAATTTTTGGTATTGGGCTGCCAACTTAGTGTAGGTAGGTGGCAGCCCCTCTCAATGGTTGGGTGTGATTAATTAATAATTCTTTTGAGAGCTAGAGCTTGCAGGAACCAAGATGCAAAATTCACATCAGGGTCCAGGAGAGGGTCCTGAAGCCATCTGCAATCTGGAACAGAGACTCTGGGAACCTCAGAGTTTTTTCCTCCTGTTCTTTCTACCAGTCTAGCTACTTAATTCTCTTCATTGCCATCTATTTTTCTTGCCTCAAGGGTAAAACTGTGGATAACGGTACCTGCTACTTGGTAAACTACAGAAGCCTGATCTTCCTCTTATGATGACTCTTCCAAAGTGCTAGGAAGTACCCTTTTTGTGCCAGCTTAAGATCACTCAGAGGTAGACAGCAGGTGGGGAGATCTGGAGATAAGACTCTGGTCCCAGATGGGATATTTCAGAAATCCATAGGAATAGTTTTGGTACTAAAGATTGAGAGTGGCTATTGCATTTATTGGATACAGAACAGGATTATTAAACAGCTATGTAATCGGTAGAGAAGTTGTTCACTAAAACTTGCATCCTATGGCTAAATGAGTGTGAACAAGCAAAACTTGGATAGAGACCTCACTTGTATATAAACAAATCATTTTGGCAAATTCAAATGAGCATCAGTCTTTCCAGTTAATAAAAAGATGGTTCTTTCTTTTGTTTGAGAAAGTTGTCATTTTTTGTATACTCAGACAACTCAGAGGTCTTGGTTTAGATTGGTCTGTACCACTTGAGTCTCACCTTCAGTGCAGCTTTTTTCTGACTAATTCTTGATGAAGTTAGGTGCACTTTTCTGTCTGAGCTCATTTTGAATCTCTTTCTAGGTCACAGTCTCCTTATTAATGGATTAGGGACATGAGACACTGGCTACCTAGCTACTGTGTGTGTGTGTGTATCTATATCTATGTATATGATGCATGTAGATACATACATGTACACATAGGTATATACATAGCTATACATACACATATACATCTGTATATCTACTAATCTGGAAGTTGTAATAAAGTCATTTGAGCATATAATAAAGTCTATCTGTATATATGTATATTTGTAGGGTATATACATACATATATGTATATATATAGTAGGATGTATATATGCATATATAAACATGTATACACATATATATGCATATACCCAGATATGTGTACAAATATACAAACATGTGACTTAATTACCTGTTTCAATGACTTTATTACAACTTCTAGTCTTACTGAGCTAATTGCACATTGAAATACATCAAGTTTATCATAAACAACTTTCCTTTTATTCCCACTTAGATTACTCTTACAACACTTAGTATGTGTGTTTGAAATTTTTGTCTGGACAGATTATATAAGAATTTGATTTCTGATAGTACAGTGTTACAAGTGTTACAAACTTGTTAGAAGTTTTCAGCCTCGGGGCTGGTAGAATTTAGAGAACAGTGTAACCATGTAGACCCTCTATCCAAGTGGGCACCTAAATGTGTAACCATTTGATGAGTCTGAGTTAGAAAAATATACACATAACCCAGTGCACCCAGTATGCTACCAAATAGCTTAGGGCAGGTTCTTGGTGCTTGCATCTGGCAAGGGTAGAATTCAGTCAACAAACTAACATAGTAAAAGTGATAGCAAGATTTATTAGAAGAGAAATATGATGGAGAAAGAGGGCATGAGGCATAGACATGCAATGAGGAAGATGACACTTTTAGCCTCTATCTGCTATATTGGGCTGTCTTTCTCCTTACTGAGTCAATTTGGATAGCTTTCGGATTAATGGTCTTTGCAACTCCCTTCCTTCCTTCCTTCCTTCCTTCCTTCCTTCCTTCCTTCCTTCCTTCCTTCCTTCCTTCCTTCGTTCCTTCCTCTCTTCCTTCCTCCCTCCCTCCCTCCCTTCTTTCCTCCCTTCCTTCCTCCCTTCCTTCCTCCCTCCCACATTCCCTCCCTCCTCCCTCCTTCCCTTTCTTCTTTCTTCTTCTTTATCTTCTTCTTCTTTTTTTTTTTTTTTTTCCAGTCCTGGGACTTGAATTCAGGGCCTGGGCCCTGTCCTTGAGCCTCTCTGTGCTCAAGGCTAACCTACCACTGGAGCCAAAGGGCCACTTCTGGCCTTTTCTCTTTATGTAGTACTGAGAAATCAAACCCAGGGCTTCATGCATGCTGTGCAAGCACTCTACCACTGAGCCACATTCCCAGCCCATTTCTGTTTCCTGTGAGATTTTAGTGCCAAAGATGGACCTTCTTATCTCTACTTCCTCACTTTCTTTTGTTCTTTTTATTTTCCTCATTCTTTTATAGACCTCTATTCCCATTTCATTGTCAGGTTAGTTTTGGATTATCTGCTTATTTTGCTATCTGTAATCTCTACAGTTTGAAATTCCTGGCCCACTTTTCTACTAATTCTTTATCAATAGTAGGTAAAAATAATTGTAAATAATTTCCCCACTCTGGTCTAATCATTCAATTGAATTAGTACTCCTAATACCATATAAATAAAAAAGCAAAATGGGCCCTATTTAAAATGTATCAGTAAAACAGTCTAGAGAAAACTTTGCTTTTTCTTATACTGCTCCAGATTCTGCCACACCCGCTCCCTTTAATTCGTCTTATTGAACTTAGACTCCCTTTTTGGCTGTCTATCATTCTGGAAAAAAATGCAGAAGGTAATCTTAGCCCATTCTTACATGACTATAAAAAATAATCAGCATTCAGTAATGTGTAAAAAGAGAAAAAAAGGAGAAGCATATTTGGCTCAATTCTAGTGCCTGGGAAGTCCAGACACTATTGTCCAAGCTTGTGACAAGGATCCCCAGGCTACTTCACAGTGTGGAAGGCAGATGGCATCACATGGTGGGGTACACATGAGAGAGCTCATATGCTGAGAAAGGAAACAGCTGAAAAAGCCTCATTTTCCTTCTACAAACACATTCTCTTGGGGAACTAATCTGGTCCTGACCCCTTCCTGAGAAACAGTATTATCCATTCATGAGGGTGGAAAGTCTCACACTCCATTACCTTCAAGTAGGCCCCCACATCTTAAAGGTTCCCTTAATCCCACATCACTGTACTGCAGGCCAGTCTTTCTGCCATGGCCTAGGGGGACAGACCACATTGAAGCTACCTCAGGGGTGAAACCGAGATGTCACATGAATTTCATAGGAACTGCTGCTGACCGTTTTGTAAGACTTCAAGGGAAAATATACCTATAACTCCCCTGACCTCTAGCTAGCATTTAGCAATCCCTTTGCTTTTGAATGCAGGTTTGCAAATTGAAGTTGTATGGGTGTTATTTGTAACTTGATCACCAGGAGATAGGCAATATTTCTATATCACATTACAGATAGTTTAGAAGATACATAAAATATCAATACTCATTGCCACTTGGAATTTATGGTGATAGTTAAACCTGCTGTTAGAGAGTGTTACTTAATGTGTAAATCAACAAACACATGTGTTAAAGTATCACAAGTTAAAAATATTTTGGTAACTAAATATAATTGATTTCTTTGCAGTCCAATTCATATGTTTAACTAACCTGACTATGAAAGGGTCCCTGTGGCTTTTCAGGCCATTGGGGTACAGCAATCATAAGATTGTGCAGTGCTCTGAGCACTGTACAGCCCACTGTTCCCCTGTCCCTTCCTGTCATCAGGCATTTGACCTTCACCTTGACCTTCCTCAAGACAGGAAGGTGAGGGGATGAGCTTTTCTCCAGTTGGCCTATTTTCATCTTATGTCTAAATAATCCACATATTATTATTTTTTGTATGAATAGTGGGGATTGAACTCAGGGACTCTTGCTCTCACTTGGCACTCTCTCTCTTTCTCTTTTTCTCAAAGTTGACCTTCCACTTGATCTCACATATGGAGAGACAGATTTGTCAAAAAGCATTCTTTCAGCAAGGTTCTAGTAGTGATCACAATCTACACCAAAAGCCAGAAACATATTATTTTCGGAATCCTACATAGAAGTGTGACTTCGGCTTCAGATTTGCAAGTTGAGAAAAACCACACACATTCTGCTAGAAAATCTCCCATATACAGACCAACCTCATTATTTTCTAGTACAGAGAGTTGCATCATTGAGTCTAAGAAGTACCCCATTGCTCAAGAAAGATATATTACAAAGAGTTGCATTGTGAGAGTGTGGGTTTGTTTTCTCCATATCTCTGTTTCATGGCTTAGAGGGGCAGGCCATTCCCTAAAAGAGCTTTGGGTGGAGGTTGACATAGCTCCGCAGGTCTGAATTCTAATCTGATTGCTAGTGCTACACGGAGATGAGTCTGGACTCAAGGTGCTGCTACACTGCAATTGTAACTGGAGTTCCAGGAGTAGACTCAGCCTGTTTCTCTTTGTAGAAGGTCCCGTTGGTAGGAATTGACTTTTCCACCAAAGAGCTTACTACACTGTTGCTTGTTTCTGTCTGGGTACAAAGCCATGGTTGTGCGGTGTCCTGTATCTTTTACCTCTCCTAAGGTTGAAGGCTATATTTAGAGTATGGAAATGCTGAACACTTCCTTTCTAATTCTTCACAAGTTATGGTGGGGAGAGATTTTTCACATTTTCAACAGCAGTACTTTGAACAAGCATATTAAATGATAGGATGATAATTTTTCTTCTTAAATATTTTCAAACAACATTACGCTGAAATTGGCATTGAATAGTTGCACATTCTCCCCTTCATTTTTCTATGGCTTTACTGATTACATTTCTCTTCAAGTCACTCCCTTAAGAAAATAGAAGCAGTCCCACTTTGCATTATATTATTAGTGTTCATTTAAGACATAAAGAGAATGTGTGTGTATTTAACAAGCTTATCAGTGAAGTGACAGCATCTCATCTTTATCCTGAGAGAAAAGTGAAAATAGCTTTCTAAGCTGGTGATGGTGTTATTTGGAGTGTGTGTGTGTGTGTGTGTGTGTGTGTGTGTGTGTATCCTGGGAATTGAGTTCAGGGCCTGTGTGTTTTCCTGTGACTTTTTTGCTCAAGGCTAGCACTGTACTACTTGAACCACAGCTTGGCTTTCACATTTTTTTTTTTTTTTAATAGTGAATTAGAGATACGAGTCTCAGGAACTTTCTTGCCCAGGCTGGTATAGAACCACAATCCTCAGATCTCAGATCTCTAGGTAGGATTAAACATGAGTCACTCCTAGCTAGGGCCTACTTTTTTTTTTTTTTTATTGTGGGCCATAGAGTTTGAACTGGCCTGGGTGGGCGCTGTTCCTGAGCTCTTCAGCTCAAGGCTACCCCTGGCCCTACCCCTGGATCTGGGTGTTGTCCCTGAGATCTTCAACTCAAGGCTACCCTATCCTTACCCTTATGCCAAGCCCCACTTCCCATTTTCTAGAGTTTAATTGGAGATAAGTGTCTCCGGTCCTTTTGTGCCTGGGCTGGCTTTGAACTTTGATCCTCAGATCTCAGCCTCCTGAGTAGCTAGGATTACAGGCGTGAGCCACCGTGCTCAGTTTAAGGCCTGCATTTTAAAGTGAAATATCTAAGAAGCTATTCGTTTATCATGGGATATATAAGGACAGCTTTTGGGGGCACAGGGGTATCTTTAGGTAAGCAAGAAATTCATCGAATTCGTTTGCGTGGTAATTTTATTTACCGTAAATGAACAGTTATACCCATTTCTGTCCCATTATTCATAACTGTGTTTGCTTCCCCCCCCCCGACTCGTGGATATTTGATTTGGGGTAAATTTTGATCGTATTCTCTCTTTATGGGTAGTATAAAATCCAGAAGCCCTAGAATATAGGATTTTAAATATCCATGAGTGATCTAGCTTCTGATAAGATGGATGACAGAGTTAATTGCAACCCACTGAGCACAGATAGGTCAAACTCCTACCTTGCTGACATTATAGTAAGAAGTGGGGAGTATAATTTCTGTCTTAAAGTTGACAGTAAAATGATATATCCTGTATAGATAAACACATTTTTTCGAGCACTGTGTTCTACTGTTTTGTTTTTGTTTGTTTGTTGATGTTTTCTAGGACTAAAGCTTGAATTCAGATCCTGGGCTCACTTCCCTTTAGCTTTTGCTCTCAAAAACTGGGGATTTACCATTTGAGCCACAGCTCCCCGTGAATTTTTGCTGGTTAATTGGAGATAAGAGTCTCAGACTTTGCTGCTGAGGCTGAGTTGGAATTGTGGTCCTTAGGTCTGAGCTTCCTAAACAGCTAGGGTTAGAGCCACTCATGCTCAGCTAATGAGATGGCTGCCTTAGTGAGCAGAGTGTTAGCTGGTACTAGAGGCTACTAGGTATGACCCACCAGGCCTTTTCCTCACTGTAACTTCATGCTCAGAGCAGCTTTGTAAATTAGGGTCTGTAAACCTCATGGAACCAACATGAAGTCCTTGTATCTAGAGTGAAGAAACTTGTCTGCAGATATTCCCATAATAAACAAGGTGACCCAATCATATTTCACCCAAGCCTGGGCTCTTGTGAGGGTAAAAAAGAGTGCCATTAATGAGTATGTTGGAATTGCAGACGTACATAGAGATGTGTGGTCCTCCTAAATCAAGTCTGGTTTGGGATTTGGTTTTGTTCTCTGATTCCAAAGCCTGCCTGCTCTCCATCACAGACTATCAGCTCAGGATGCTCTGTCTCCAAACTCATCAGGCAGGTATGAAATGATATGGCACCTAAATCCTGTGCGAGGTGCAGAGTCTAAGAGAAACCTCTCCAAGGCTACTAGAGATCTTTCGTGCAGAAATGTAGAACGTTGGGAAGGCTGGTTGTTCCAGTCTTTCTTAAAAATGATATTCTGTTTTTAAAAATGAATCTGCTTTAGCACTGATAGGGAAAACAAAGCAAGAGCTTAGCATCTCATATTGAGGACAGACTCCTTCACAGCCCATAGCTGTTGAGATTCAGTGATAGACAGCTGTCCCTGGCTACCCACAGGGTACCAATTAGGATGACAAATATGTGGATTCTCAAGTTCTTTAGAGAAAAGAGTAACATTTCTACATTACTTATATACTTTCTCTTTTGTACTTTAAATCATCTCTAAGTCATCGTTATTATTATATATGATTATTATTATAAATAACACAGTGTAAATGCTATGTTAATAGCCATGTGACTTATGGAATAATGATACAAAAAGCTTTACATACTCTGTACATTTTTTCTCGAGACATATTTTTTGGGGTAATGGTTGGCTGAATCCACATGCAGAAACCATGGACTTGGAGGACTGACTGTAATACATTCTTCAAGAAGAAGGTGTGTACATGCAAATTTACCACTCTGGTTTTAGCTGTGTCCATAATGTTATTGTCAAGATAGGTTTCTGTGATATTCTTATTCCTATGAGAATTATAAGATAAAAATCCCAGCCCTCCAATATGTTACATCCCCAGTCTCTTCATATTCTGACAGGTGACAAGCTTCTTTGCCCCTGTGTCAGACACACAGGTGTAAACATGCTTGGCAGAGATGGGCTCAGAGATGCATGAAGGATGAGCCCAACCACAAAAGGAGAAAAGAAGCACTTCACAGTGCCCCTCCCCCACCCCCCGATTTATTTGCTCATGGTGTCATGTGTTCTGGCTGCCATCTAAGCCAGTTGGAGGTGTTGAAACAAGTTTTAGAACAGAGCAGTTATGTAAATACCACAGCCTGTGTAAAAGGAAGTCTTGCTATATTGCCATTTGTCATCAAGCCTGCAGTGCCAAAGAATGACAGATCTTTTAGAATCCACTGTTGGGAATGCATAGCCAGCAGTTGGACTATGAGATTTATGTGCTTGGGTTTAGACACTGGCTATCCAACTTTGAATTGAGGGCTGTGACACCCAGATTATATTGGGGACCCACCTTATGAACTTTGGATCACCCCAAAAGGACCATATTCCAAAGGAGAAAAATCTAACTTTCTGGTGAAGAAAAATAAAGCTCCTTCCTAGTAGGAGTCACCCATAGGACTTGGAGAGAGCCTAGACCTGGGATTATATATCTCTTGAGCTTTCCTTGGAAGTAGAAACAATGGATGAAGAAACAGGGAGAAAAAGAAAGCAGGTGTGAGGAAGAGGAAGAAAAGGAAGAGTTTTCTTTGTGATTGTTCTTAATGTATTTCTTTTCTCTTTTTTCCCCTAATGGTTACTCTCATGTGGTTACTGTATCTGACTGTGTTACCTGGTATATTGTCTGTGTGTGTGTGTGTGTGTGTGTGTGTGTGTGTGTGTGTGTGTGTGTGTGTGTGTATTTATTTATTTGTTTATTTGAAATAGGGAAGGGAAGCGGGGGGAAATAAGATGATTGGGAGAGAATGGGGGGAGGAAAATGGGGGCAAAAACATGAGAAGGGGTATCATTTCTGTGAGAAGTAATGCACCTACTGCCTGACGAATGTAACTGTAACCCCTCTATACATTATCCCTGCAATAAAAAAAGAAAAGAAAGAGATGGAGGGAAAGGCAACCTGGGTGGTAAGGGGAAACTCCAAGATGCTTATGTTGTAGATAAGCAATGAGAAGGCTACTTGGACTGGGCCACAAGGTACCCTCAGGAAATCAGGAGGCCTAGGACTGCTGTGTTCCTTGTAAGTCTCTGTCTTTTCCACCCAAGCTGGGGAGTGGGGTCAAATGTTAATCCCTTATGACTTATGGCTATGAGAGTCTTTAATGTGTACCCAATGAGCCATCCTAGGGCTTGTCAGCATGGTTCAATAAACATTTACCTGAAGATTATATGTCAGGAACTGGGCACAAAGTGGCCAACACTTGATCCCATATCCAGGGTGGGGCCTGTTATAATAAATATTCTTATAGTTCCAGCAGTAGAAAAGGCATCTGGCTCTGCAAGCGTTATGAATTACCAGATAGTTATTATGAACCATTTTCATTTGTTAGCTCTAGAACGAATAGCCAGAGGTACTCCTGTTCTATTTTATTGTTTTTTAGAGATGAGGAAATTGACGTATAGAGGCAGAACTATTTGCCTCAGGTTTCACAACCAGCAAGTTGGTAGAGCCATGATTTCAATTCAAGCAGCAGTGTAGTTGCTATGAGAAGTATCTCTTAGTCCCATGTGTTTTTCTGTCTCTACTGAAGGTAGCCACCATATCTTCTTAACTATTTTTTCCCTAGGGATTGATTCTACATAAACTCTAAGGACATTATTGTTGAATGAATAGGTAAATAGATGGATGAGTAGGTGGATGGATAGATGTATGTAGATGGGCACATAGGTGGATAGATGGATAGGTGAATGGATGGATGGATAGGTGATGGATGAATGGATGGATGAAATGAGATGAATAGGATCTTCAGGAAGCTTATAGTCTAAAGGAGAAAACAGACATGCGAACAGCTAAGTCTGTGAGATTGGGATAGAAGAAGTATTAGTCCAAATCAGGGCATCAGGAAGGTTTTGTGTCAGACTTGTATAATATATATAATTTGACAGACTCCAGTAAGGAAGGTTTTGGCCGCAGAGGGCTGGCTGGTATCGTAACTCTTGCATTGTTTTAGGATTCCAGAACACCAAGGGGCAGGTGGAGAAAAGCATCCCTGTGAAGATATTTGGGCTTTCTCTTAAGTACAGTTGAGGGTACCTGAAAGAGTTTATGGTGGAGTAAAGTAGAATGTGTGGCTTTGGATTTCTGACCTGAATTCTGGCCACAGTATGAAAAAAGGAGGGAAAAAATTGAGGAAGGGGGGAGGGGTGGATTACTATCATGGTCTTGCTAAGAGATCACTTGCACTGGGGTTGGGGTCGGGGGGAGATGAGTGGGGGGAAGGCAGAGGATGCTAGGTTAAAGGCACAGTAGGAGTGCAGATATGGTGTGCAGTGTTCCCAATGTGGTTCCATTCTGAGCTCTTTAAGGTAAAGACCAACACACCTGTCAATTTATGCCATGCCAGCTGCAGTTCAAGTCAGGAGAGAGAAATACCACGTTAAAAATGCATAACTGGGGGACCGGGAGTTTGGCCTAGTGGTAGATTGCTTGCCTAGCATGCACAAAGACTGGGGTTCAATTTCTCGGTATCACATACATAAAAAAAAGCTGGAAGTGGTGCTGTGGCTCAAGTGGTAGAGCTCTAGCCTTGAGAAAGCCCAAGGACTGTGCTTAGGCTCTGCTTTCAAGGCCCAGGACTGGCAAAAAGAAAAAGAAAAAAGAAAGAAAGAAAAAAAAAAGCATATCTGGGAAAGACTGTACCTTTGAAAAATTACTGCACCTTTAGGCCGGGCTACAAAGAGTTTCTAGTGGGATGCATAAAGGCCTGGTCTGCCTGAGCAAGCTGGGTCATGGTTTCATGGAACATAATCCAGACTGTGGTGATAGGTGCTAACGGTTTTGAGCCCTTACAGTGTGCCTGGCATATTTATGAGCACATTAGGTGCCTATGATACTCATTTGCACTTCATAAAAATCCTATGAGGTGTTGTACTGATCCTCATTTACCGATAGGAAAGCAGACACAGAGACGCTGAGTCACTAATTATCCCAGGTCACATGTGCTATGGGACCAGAGACACCAGGGAGATAAGGCCTTCTAAGTTATTATTGCTTTTGTGGATTTGGAAGTCTTTGCAAATCCCACTGAATGATTCAGAGGCAGAGAAGGGAAAGAAGATGTTAGGGCTGTCCTGATTGGAGAAAGAAGGGTCAAGGGAAGTATATATCTTTAAAAAAAATGATGAGATAAATACTGGCTTAGAACAAGGCAAGTTCAGAGGCAGATTTTATTTTTAAATTAATCGTTGTTGACAATACTGGGCTTGAAATCAGATTCTGGGCATTGTCTTCTGTCTATATTGCTCAAGGATGGCACTCTGCTACTTGAGCTATACCTCCATTTCTGGCATTTTGGTCAATTGCAGATGTGTCTCATAGACTTTCTTGCTTAGGGTGGCTTGAATCCAGGTCCTCAGATCTCAGCCTCCTGAGTAGCTGGTATTACAAGAATGAGCCACTGGTGCCTGGGTCAGAGGCAGATTTTAAAGATGCAGGGCAGGAGGGAGCTGAAGGTGGGTGTGAGTGTGCATGTGGCATGTCTTAGGATATATAGAAGATGTGGAATAAAAGCATGAGGGAGGAAGGGGCAGGCACAGCCTTAAGAGGCTTGCCTGATCTCATTGATATGAAACTTAGAGACAGTTCCTGGGTCTTGGGTGAAGCAGACTGCTTATATGAGTCCAAGTTTTCTTTTTAGGGTGATAGATATGGAACTAGAAAGAGGACATGATTGTACAACATGGTTAATGTAACTACCACCAAAATGCTCACTGTGTGAGTGTGAGTGTGTGTGTGTGTGTGTGTGTGTGTGTGTGTGTGTGTGTGTGTGTGTGTAGTGCTGAGGATTGAACCCAAGGCTTTGTGAAGGTAAGGAGTATTCTTTGCCACTGAACTACCCCAACCTTGACTTCTTTAACGGTTAATTCCATGTGTATGAATTTTACTATAAACTAAAAACCAAAGCAACAACGACCTCAGGGAGCCAAATAGTTTCTGATCTCTGCTTGCACCCTATGACGTGAGCAGCTTAAAAAAATTTTTTAAAAGAAAATAATAATTTGTTATGTGCCAGTACTGGGTCTTGAAATCAGCACCTCCAACTATTTCTTAGCTTTTTTTTCTTAAGGCTAGTGCTCTGCCATTGGGGTTATATCTCCATTTCCAGCTTTTTAGTGGTTAACTGGAGATAAGGATCTTTTGGCTATGTCTGCCCAGACTGGCTTTGAACTCAGATCCTCAGCTCTCAGTCTCCTGACCAGCTAAGATTAAAAACATGAACCACAAGCATTGGGTCAACATGACTAGCTTTCTTTTCATCCTCTTGCATCCCATGATGTTTTCTTGTTTAGGAGAATGGAAGCACTGGGAGATCTAGTTCTCTGGGCATAGTGAGTGCTCAGGAGGTGCCAGAAGGGACAATGGTTGAATTTTCTGAGGAGGTAAATCCAGAGAAGGGTGGAAGGGTGGTACTGGCACTGAGACATTGACTATGAAGAAAGTGAAACAAAGTTGGCTGAGAAGAAGGAAAACCCTGTGTTGTTACTATGTTTAATGATCTGCTTAAACCAGGGCAAGTGAACTAGAGTCATTCATTATTGACATTGTTTATGTGTTTATGTGCTGTTTGTCTATCCTTGATGCTGTTGAACTGCTTGAGTACAGAAAATAAAGCAGAATGAAATGAAGTGCAATTGTTGTTGAAAGTGTTTGTAACAAATGGTGGGAGGCTGAAGACCAGGGAAAAATGGAAAGAGTGCTTCTAAAACTCACAAGTGAAGGCTGAGACCAGGACTAGGTATATCTGGCTCAAGGAGAAGAATGAAGGGAAAAGTCATTGGGCCCCAAGTAAGCCTATGACAGTGAGTTGTAAAACTTTAGTGCCTAGGGCAGTCTTTTGAGATAAAGAAAATACAAAAATGTAGTTGTTCTCCCCTAAAAAATAATATTTTAAGTTTTACTTTAATGTTGATCATGTTGATGTTTTTTCATTATTAATATAAGCTAGCACATGTAAGATAAGGATGTATGGTTTGTTGTTTTTATTTTAATTTTCTGTATGGAGATTGTATGAATGAATTCTTCATGTCCATAGGGCCTTGTGTCAATGATAACTGGTTGTTGAAATAAAAGCAGTGAATCACTGCCTTTTGGTTGGCCAATTAAGGGTCCTTTCCAGAATGAATATGAGGCAACCCTAGCATGTCTGACTCTTTGCAAGCTCATTCTTTGTACCAGCCATTCTTTCATTGATTCACCTATTCATTCATTTTTGCTGTTCTAAGGATTGAAACCAGGGCCTCTGGCATGCTACATGTAGTAGGTTCTCTACTTTTGAGCTATGCATAACTATTTCTCTTTATCTAGGGAAGGTTTTGTTTGATTTGATTTTTTTTTTTCAGTTTAGGAACATAGGGTACATACTTTGACTGGAAAGTAGTTAAAAACCCAGTGTGGTGAGAGGCAACCTGACTCTGCCATTACTAGCAGTGTGCTTCTGGGTCAGTTGCTTAGCTTCTGTCACTTATAGTTTCATTTTACATTTGTGGAGGTGATTGTCTTCTGCTAAGGTGGTGGTGATGGTGGTGGTGAAACAACATCAACTAAGGGAGTTAATGACATATGTGAAATCGCTTCTATTCCTGGGATGGAATATAGTAAATCTCAGCTCTTTCTCACTCTTCCCCATCACCCCCTCCTCCCCACACCCCATGTTTCTTCCATTCTAGTCTCTGTACAGTTTCACTCTGGTGGAAACACAGGATTGAAGGAGAACAATTGGGCTGTTTTAAGTGTTGCTCTTATAGCCAGGTCTTTTCCATGCAATCCTTCCTAGTCTTTAGCCTGCTTCAAGCCCAGTGGTGTCTGGCTACTGTTGAAACAACTCATTAATGATGTGCCTCCCTGCCACCCATGAAATGTGTTAATGAAGTACTCTCAGAGGAGGCAGAAAGCAAAATAAAATCATGCCACTGCACTCCGCCTGCCTCTTTTCATATATCAACTTGAAGGCCATGACGTCTGAGAAAGCCTCTTAGTGTTGAATGAGAACTTTCTATTGCAGATAAGGCTGTCCTTTTTATCACTAGCGGATATGAGATGGCATTGGGAACCTCCTCAGCTTGTTCCCAACACAAGTACTGCCTCCTGGATTGCTGGCTGTCACTGTCTGCAGCTGTATTTCTTTTGTCCTACAACTGGCCACTGCTGTTTGACGGTCATAAGCCTGCAGGTTGACCCTGGTCTTGCCTTTCTCTCCTGTGTTTCCTGGGAATGTTCTGTTACTTCTCAAGAAAAATGTAAAGCTTCTTCACTCTTTAGGAAAGTTTAACTCTGAAGAAAAGTAGACCTTCAAGTAACTCAGCTAAGTCTATGTGGTGGCTAATCCCCCATCTTAGGAAAATAATTTTAAAATTAAAAGTAATACCATGTATGTATGTATGTATGTATGTATGTATGTATGTATGTATGTATTTTTGCCTAGTTCTGGGACTTGAACTCAGGGCCTGGAACCTGTCTTTGGACAGTTTTTGCTCAAGGCAAGCACTCTATCACTTGAGCTCCAGCACCACTTTTGACTTTTTGTGTATGTGGTACCAAGGAATGGATCCCAGGGCTATGTGCATGCTAGGTGAGTACTCCTTCACTAGGCTATGCTCCTGGCCACCTTATTTATTTATTTATTATTTTTTTTTCCAGTCCTGGGGTGTAGAATTCTACCACTTGAGCCACAGCACCACTTGTGGTTCTTTCTATGTATGTGGTACTAAGGATCAAACCAGGGTCTTTGTGCATGCGAGGCAAGCACTCTATCACTAGGCCAAACTCCTGCGCCCCCCTCCTTTTCTTAACTGGACTTTCAACACAGATGTTAATGTAATTTGGTCTCTCTCTCTCTCTCTCTCTCTCTCTTTCTCTCTTTCTTTCTGACTCCAACTTCCTATCCCAAATGATTTTGTAAAAATCATGTGAGTAATGGTATAATTTAAGAAAAGATCCAAAGCACAATAACCATTCAGTATTTGGTAAATGGGGTTTTAAATTCAGATTAAAGAAAAAAGTATTCAGGTTCCAGACAGGCAGCCTAGTACTATGTGCAAAGGTGCCTATTGATGAAACATTTAGAACGTTCTTTCAATTCCCCCTTTAAGTCCCAGGGTATTGGAACTCAGTTGATGGATGTCTCTAGGCAGATAAAATACTTGAGTCTTTTTAGTGGAAGACACTGGGATCTTTTCACACGACTTGGCACTTGGAAAATATGGCTATAATTAACATATACACTGTAGTTAGTTTTCAGAAAATGTACATTTTTCATGTCTTAAGGAAACTTTATAGAGTTACTTAAAAAGTAGTAACAGTCTACTAGAAGTGCACACATAGAGAAGAAGCTATTGGGTTTTCTTCCTTTCTGTCTGAGGTCTTGTACATGGTGGTAGAATTGATGGTAGGCTGAGCCCATTCCACAACTCTAGAATTCTCCCCTCCTCTTCTCTTCTATACCAGAAAAGAAAATAAGCTTAGGTAGGGAGAAAAAAAGTACCTCCTCTTTATATACCCTGAATTCTAACTGAAATTTATTTTTTAAAGTTATGGATAAAGGCAAAGTAGAATACCTATCCTTGGGGGCAATTGGTTCTTAGACTTCCATGGATGCCAAAATTTGAAGATCCACAAGTTCCTTATTGGGCTATATTTGCATATAGCCCTGTGTACTTTAAGTCATCTCTGGGTTACTTATAATGCCTAACCCAATATAAATAATTGTTATGTAACATTTTAGGGAATAATAACAAAAGAAAAAAGTCTGAATATGTTTAGCATCAAAGCAGCATTTCCACCAAATATTTTAAATCTGTGGTTGATTGAATCTGTCCATGCTATATTCCTGTACACAGAGATATTAGTGTATTGGAAATCCCTTGACCTTCATCATCAGGAAATACATATCACTTTACATATGTATATACACATGCATATACATGTACACATACATGTATATACATACACACACGTATGCATGAATACAAATACACATATACATACAGATATGCATGTATTTGTGTGTATGTATGTATATATGCACTCCTCATTACTTCCAAATGGTGGTAGGTAACAGATCCACTTTTATATCTTATAACTTGGTATATTAATAAAGAGGCACTCATTACTACAACACCATTCAAACAGATTATGGTTGCAAGTCCAAGTGTACTTTCTAATAGTTTGTATTTTATGTATTGAAAAACATAATTTGCACGAAGCATCCATGGTCTTCACTAGCTTGTGAGTGGGGTCCAGGACATGGAAAAGATTAAGGCCTCTGCTGTTCCCTTTGATCTCTGTTTTATTCTATTAAATAATAAACTGATAGCTAACTGGCATGTTATCATGATGATTGTTGGCCTTGGATGCCCAATATCAACTCCTGGGGGAATTGAAGAAATCCCAGTGTGCCAGCTATACCCTAGACATTACAGTCCAGCGGGAGTCATTTACTAACAAGGACATGTTTTGAGAAATGCACTGTCAAATGCTTTTTTTTTTTTTGTCCTCCTAGATAGCGTTTACACAAACCTAGGGGATATAAGTCAGGTGATATAAGCCTGCTTGGGCAATCCAGAAATAAGGGTAAATACAAGATATAGGAGGTTCCTGCTTGTATAACATGGTATACTGTTTTAATAGGAGTACACTAAAGTAACAATCTGAAGCAAATACATATATCAGGAACCCATTCATTTATTGTCAATGCTGTTCATATTATATGTGCTGTACTTTTATATGACTGTGGGGTGGTAGGTTTGTTTCTTCAAGCCTCATCATAGACAGCTCTGGGATGCATCATACTACAGTCTTACAAAGTCTCGACAGTACTAGATGATAGAAATTTTCTAGCTGCTTTACTATCTGGTACCACCTTCTTGGTGGAAGCATCCTTAGGTGATGTGTGACCTCTAGGATGGCCATGGGAACCCCAATTTTTAGCTGAATTAGAGACCATTGGTTTAAAGGATCCAAACTGAAGTTCTTTCATCTTTCTGGAGATAGTAGTGGCTGACAAATTTTGTGCATACGCAATTGTTATAGCCAGCCACCCCCATAGTATTCTGTGATGCGATTATACTATGTGTGTTATACTGTATGGGCATACGGAATGCATTCTAGTCATTTACAACATTGGCTGATTCATAGCTACTTTATGATTTAAAAGATAAAAGTTAAAAATTCTCTTTTATTAGTATTTCAATTTGCCTAAAACGGAAGGGTCTGATTCTTCTAGGCTCAGTACAGGAGTAACTTTATTTTTATTTTTTGTCAGTCATGGGGCTTGAACTCTGGGCCTCGGTGTTATCCCTGAGCTCTTCAGCTCAAGGTACTGGCATACCCTTGAGCCCACAGTGCCACTTCTGATTTTCTAGTGATTAATTGGAGATAAGAGTCTCATGGGCTTTTAGTGCCCAGGTTGGCTTTGAACTGAGATCCTCAGATCTCAGCCTTCTGAGTAGCTATTGTTTCTCACTTTTAAGGAGTGGTGTAAATAGGAGGGGAAATGGTGGTATGTGAGACTTGCAGAGCAATGGATCATCCATGTCAATCCTCTGAATTTGTTTGCTCATCAGTTAGAGATAACCAGTACAGGACATCCAGGCTCAGTGACAGGTGTTTTTACCCTTGCAATTCTTGAGGATTGTAGTTCCTCATGTAGCTTGAAATGATCCATAATCTAATCCCTCAGAGTTCCTTTTCCTAGTAATAAAGATGTAGTCAAAAGTGAGGTCAACTGAAAACGAATTATGCGTGCATCTACTAAATACCCAAAGTATGTACCTTAAGCCCATACTGTCTCTCTTGGGATTTCTGTTAGCATCCAGTTGAATTTGGTGTTGAGTTCAAAGCCATATGGATATTAAATTAGCATTATAAACTCCCATAAACCTACTACTTAGAAGAGGTTGAAAAACTCTTAGGAAAATTCCCATATACTTACAGATCCACATTCACTCATTTTTATCTCTCTTGCAAAAAAAAATAGAGTCAAATCTCCTGTCAGGAAACAGAATCTACCCAGAAAAATTTAATGAAGACTAATAAAAAAATAGTTGCAGGATTGCTGATGAGAATGAGGGAGTGCCTAAGACACCTTGAGTACCAACATTAGGGCTGAGGAGCCAGGGATGGAAGTATACGGTCTGTGGAGCATGGGAGATTTGGAACCAGGAAGGAGGGGTTTCAGTAAAGAAAGAAGCACAGGCTGCATCTATAGCTCCTGAGGAGGGAGATGGGGCCCACAGCAATACCCTGACCTTGCTCCTTCTTGCAGTAATCCTCCCTGGGACTCTAGTTGGCTGAAACAATGGAAAACTAGCAAGCAGGAGAATCTAGGTGATGAAGGGCTCGGCAGAATAACCAGGTTGTCCTGCATCAGGAAGCTGCCTGATGTCAGGAATGTGAGAAGCACCAGGCAGAGGGCAAGAGCACAGAAGTAGGACACAGCACATATTTTCTCTCCCCTGTCTTCCAGGACTTGGATAACTCCATGTTCACTCTTAAAGATACATCAAGACCATTGAGGCAGAGAGATTCAAAATTGTATCACATACTAAAAAGCAAAACCACTGTATTATGATTTCATACCTGTGGCCTCACTGCTGCTGGGTGAGGATCAACCTCCATTCTACAGAGATTAAGAGATGAATGAGCTGCTGCCATTTCAGGATGTTTAAAAATGAGACTATGAACAACTCAGGATTAGCAAACACAATGACCTTTCAATGTTTACATGTAAGAGCTGGAAACACAAAACTAAATACAATATAAACATGCTTTCATAATATAACCACAGATGTTACACAAGTATGACGGGATAGAATGTAGTAGTTGGTGTGGTCTGATAATGGGCAAGTCTGTCCAAGTTCTGTGATGAATGTCTTCCTTCAACTCCATGTTATGTGAATCTCCAAGAGGCTGTGTGGCCCCTGTTAGAGAAAGTCTGAAGAGTAAACATGAGGCTGTGGGATATGGGGTTCTAACTAACCTAACCTTACCTTTCCATGCACTGTATATAAGTTACCTCTAGTATGAAAATACTAAAGAGAAAAAAGTTCCAAACTTGGAAACTTTAAGAGCATCAACATGATGTCACCAGTAAAAATTCCACACCTGACCTTCTAAACTAGATCACAGAAGGCAGGCGTATACAGTTCCTGTCAGACTAAATGTGTGAGGTTTGTAGGAAGCCTATATTAATTCTATGTTAAGATTAGTCCCAAATTCCGAGATGTTCCAAAATCTCAAACAGTTCTGCCCAAGTATTTTGGATAAAAGATACTCTACTCTTCACCTGGGTATCACATTTCAGTTGCCTCTAGGCCTTCTCAGATCCAGATTTAGAAAGACTCGTAGGTTGGGGTGTGCCTGAGATTAGGGTAATTTTGAAGAAGAGCACATGTGAGTGACATGGCGCCTCTCAGCCTATTGTTGAGCAGAGAAGTCCAACTGTGTATCACAGTGACCCCTGTCAGCAAATGTTGACTTCTTTAGGGCACTGCTCATTTATGGAGACTAAACCCAAGACAAGAAAGAACATGGGTTAGCTAGATTTTCATCACTATGAGAACGTAACTGAGGAAATCACCTTTAAAGGTGGAAGGATTTATTTTGTCTTAGAGTTTCATAGGTTTTGGTCTATTGTTGGCTAGATCTGTTGCTTTTTAGGTCTGGTGTGATGGGGGAGGGGCACATGGAGTAAAGCTGCTCACATCATGGTGGCAGGAAGCATAGAGAGAAGCTAAGGTCCAAAGAGCCTGTTCAGGAGCCTGTTCCTCAAGGATAAAACTTTCTCCCCGTAACTTTCTTCCCCACGCCACCTTTAACACAAGGCCTTTTGGAGCATTTAAGATCCAAACTAGAAAATCGGTGTCACTTTAATCTTTTTACAGTAGCTGTCTGTTGAAAAACTTGGGATATAGGGGGTAATTGAGATTGTCCTCTTGGCTTTACATGGATGAAACATCCTCCATGTTTAGCTGTATGCTAGTGTCAGGCATAAAAAGGACCTAAGGAGCTTGTTAAAAAGGCAAGTCTCTGGACAAACCCCTTTCTAGGCATGAAGTCCTCAGTTTCTACCAGCCTCCTAAATGGTTCCAGAAATATAGCTTATGCATGACTCAAGTGGTAGAGTACCTACCTGGCAAGCATGATATCCTGCGTTGTGAAAGCTCTAGAACTGTCAAAATCAAATCAAAACAAAACCAGCAATCAAATAAAATGCCATAACTGAGATGACAGTTTGGGGACTATGGAGCCCCTTAAGTTGAAGCTTGATCAGGAGACCTTTTTTTTTAAATTTAAGTCAGAATTATAAAACTCCTTCTAAACCTCCTCAACGAAGTGTTTTATCTCCTGTACTTAAAGTAGCCAGCCAGTCCTTGACTGGGAAGATGCACAAAATGATTTTTTTTTCTAAAGATAATTTCTGGTGTTGTAACATGAAAGCTGCTATCTTGTTAAAAAAAAACAAAAACAAAAACAAAAAACCAAAGAAATTAACCTTTCCATCTAACTTGGTGTTCTCTCTGAAGAGGTTAGAGAAGGAATCTGGTAGTGTGTGTTTGTTTCCAGCCTGTGTTGTTATTAATCCTGTTATAAATGATAATGCTTTCCATTTACTGGCTTGTCTCTGAGGACTTTTCTGTATTGCCTGCTAGACCCTGCTGGGTGATTAAGCCACTCACTCCATGTCTTACAGGCCACTTGAGGACTATTTGCTTATAGCAGATAAATGTATTTCTTGGAGCTTTCTCTGAGCAGTGTGTTAAACTGTTAATTCTGGCTCCTGGGGTGGAAAAGACCCTCTGCTGTGGGACTGACATGGAATGGTAGGGGATGAGAAACCCACTCTGACCTTTTATTCCCTCTGCACACACATACATACAGCAGCTCACCCCCTCTCCCCCTCAGGGCTCCTGTCATTCTGTGGGGACAAAAAGACATTGAAAGCCGATACTACTTAACAAGAAGTTCTTAATACTTTTGTAAACAAGGGAATACACCATTTTTTTCCTCCTTCACTGAGTCTTAACAATTTCAGTTTGCAATATAAAGGCTTTGTGGTCAATTAGGCAGTGAAGGTGAAAGAAAAGGATAGGGACGGGTGATGGTCATATCTGAGAGAGTTTCAGCAGGTATGGTGCCTACTTCCCTAACCTCTGACTATGAAGCCTTTCAAAGCTCCAACAGTCCAATGACCTTTTCAGAACTCTAGCAGTCAGCAGTGCTGTGATTTACTCATGGAAAGAAATGAAAGAGTCCCCTTGTCTTTGTCTTCCATGTCTGTCCAGGTACAATTGGAGTGCAAGTCAGAGAGCATATAAAGGGACATTTTGGGGAAGGGGGAAAGCAGCCCAGGTTGGACCTGCCATAGGAGCTCAATTGGCTCCATTGGTCAGTTGAATTGTTTCTACTGGTTTGCTTTGATTCTTTGGTTTGTAGATGATGATGTAGAGTCTATTATTTCTTCTGTACATGTGTGTGCATGTGCATGCACATGTTCATGTGCAACACACACACACACACACACACACACACACACACACACACACACACACACACACACCTTTTATAGTCAGGTAACCTGGACCACGTTGCCACAGATTCTTCATCTAACAAAAGAAATGACTGAGGACCTCCCTAAGACTATTTTAACAAAGGTAGGACTTCTCTAGAAATGCAAGCCCTTCTGACAAACATGCTGTCATTCTCTTCAAATGAGTTGTTAGGCAGATAACTAAAGAAAATCTTTGCTGCTTAAGGTTGGAGCTAGAACATCCTGTTCTATCAAGTTTCAAGTTAGTTCAGGAGGACACTGAATGATGCATCTTGGTCATCTGAGTGACCTTTCTTGGTAATACTCACATCTGTTCTGCACACAAAACAGACTATCTCTCCAGGTTTTAACTGCACATACAGATATTCATGCCACAGGCCTCACCCTGTGTTTTAGATTAGCCTTATAAGATAAAATATACCTTTTCACTCCTTACTGTAATTTTCTGATAGAAGGTGGAGGGGGTGGGTTAGGATGCACTCTGTTGGTCCAGTCAGGAGTTTTAGGATGTAACCTCTACTTATTATTTCTGTGCACAAGCTTGTACATTTCTGCTGATAGCACCCTGGCCTTGGCCATTCCTGGTCTCCAAGTTCAGCAACCTTTGCCTGGGTTTCTTCTTCCTGTTTATTCAGCTTACAGTGTAAACTCTTGTGATCCAACCCATTGTTTTCTACCAGAATGACCAGGGTACCCAGCTAGGGTTCCGAAGTTCTGACCAAGTTCTAATCATTTCCTGGCTGGGTTGACTTGGGAAACTAAGTTGACCTCTGTCCTCATCTATTTTGTGTTTTTTTTTTTTTTGAAAGGGCAATCATCATGGAATTTACTATTGGAGTTGTTAGTGAGTACACCCATAAACATACGTATGTATGTATGCATGTGTGCATGTATGTATTTTTTCTTCGTCTCGTGATCCTGCTGATTCAGCTTCTAGGGCTCAGATCACAGGTGTGTGGCAACCATGCCCACCCAGCTAGGATCATATTTTTTTATGTGACACTTTGAATATAGGAATATAGGAAGTGCTGAAAAACATTAGTGTTTTCCCCTTTGGCTGTTTCTTATTTTTCTTTTTTAAAAATCATTATCTTCAAGCACAAAGGAGTTGTCATTAACAAAGCAGTTTATGAACACAATGTATCTTGATCAACATCACCCTTTTCAATATTCTCACTCAGCCCTCCCATCCCATCTCTTCCCTTACATTTTTTAATTATGTAAATAATTAAATCACGTGGTCTCCCCTTCTCCTTCCTTCTCCCCTCTCTCTTGTTTTTGTTGTGGTTAGGAAAGTGAACTCAGGGCCTTGAGCATGGTAGGTAAGTTCAAACTCCTACTAGAAAAAAGCCCAAAGTGGTGCTGAGGCTCAAGTAGTAGATAGAACTCTAGCTTTGAGAAAGTCTGAGGACAGCACTCAGGCTCTGAGTTTAAGCCCAGGACTGGCAAAAAAAAAAAAAAAAAAAAGCCCAACAACTGAGGGCCAGGAGTTTGGAGTTTGGCCTAGTGGTAGAGTGCTTGTCTAGCATGTACAAAGACCCAGGTTGGATTCCTTGGTACCACATATATAGAAAAGCCAGAACTGGTGCTGTGACTTAAATGGCAGAGCTCTAGCCTTGAGGAATGCCCAAGGACAGTGCTCAGGCCCTGAGTTCAGCCTCCAGGACTGGCAAAAACAAAAACTAAAACAAACTCCTACATTGTTGTTTAGCATTGTTAATATTCCAGATCCCAGAATATCCTTATTAAGCTTAGTTTCCAGCTGTGATTAACCTCACGTGTGTGAGCCCT